>NC_082684.1:158641152-158952251 GCF_949987515.2 Delphinus delphis
CGGGTGAAATCCCTCATCTTGGCTTCTGCATGTTAGACCTTTCCATGGCCTGACCAGGTCTGGGGTCACAGATTATTGGTACCTCTGCAGTGTAGTGAGCATGGGAAGAAGAGGCTTCCCAACTGGACAGAGTCAATGTTTTTACTGGTTGAGAGGCCCCCTCTCTGACATTTAGAACCACGGCTTACATCACTGAAATTGCTTTTACTCCAAACTGGATTAGGGGCTGTAAGTGGAATCCTAAAGGTATCATATTCAACAAATACGATACCTGCACACAATGCCGTCCCCTCCCACCAAGGCCCACAGTGTTGTGGGAAAAAAACCAAGAAGGAAATGAAGCTGTGCTAAGTGGAGAGGTCTGGTGGGATGATGGGGGGGGGCAGACACCCCAGGGCCCCTGCCTCCTGCCCCCCTGGGCTCTTCCCATTTCTTTAACCTTCATAAAAATGGCTGCTCGAAATTTGCCTTAAAACATTAGAAGATACGAATGCCTTGAAATAGGTTGAGAGACCAGCCATCTGTGATGTAAGTGATTTTAAAGAAAGTGCTTTTTCCTCCCACGTGAAACTGACAAGAACTAGCAGTTTGGCTGGAAGACGGGAGGAAAGTAGGTAATTGTGGTTTTGGAGCTTTGGGGGGGGAAGTGGGGAGGTGCAAATGAGTTCCAAACTGGGAAGTTGAAGACCAAGTGCGGCAACTGGGAGAAGGATCCCAGGCCGACCGACTGATTAAATAAACTGGGTTCTGACGCCTCCCTGGTGGTCCAGTGGTTAGGACTGTGCTTCCACTGCAGGGGGTGCGGGTTCGATCCCTGGTCGTGGAACTAAGATCCCATGTGCTACGTGGCCAAAAACAAACAAACAAAACTGGGTCCTAGACTGGCCCGGGCTCCGAAAGGGAGGCTGCTGTGGTACTGCCTCTGTGACCTCCCCCCTCCCCTCCTCCCCCAGCACAGCCCCGGCTCCCAGGACCCGGCTGGGACATTCACACTGTAATTCAGCCTCACTGGGCATTGGTACTCAAGGCTTCTCTAGGTGTGAGCGGGCTCCTTACCCCCATGAGACATTTCACTTTCCTTAAAAAATATGCCTTGAACAACCACCACACCCAAAAGGTGAAAATGAACTTCGGGGGCAGACCTTGTATAAAAGTTGGGGACAGCCTGTATCTGGCCGTCGTGTACAGGAACGATGCTGCTGGGATTCACTCTGCCTGCGTTAGCATGGCCAGTGTCAATGGAATTTGTGGTCCTAGTCATGATAAAAAAACTCTGATGTTGACTTTTTAGGGCCCTCTTGGCTCCTTTGACAGCTGGGAAATAGAAGACATAATATTTGGGTGTGTGTGTTTCTTAATTGTGGTTAAAAAAATGCATAACTTAAAATTTACCATCTTGACAATTCTTAAGTCTTTAGGGCCCTTTTGGCTCCTTTGACAGTTGGGAGTTAGAAGACCTCGTATTTGAGTGTGTGTGTTTTTAAGTTGGGGTTAAAAAATATGCATAACCTAAAATTTACCATCTTAACCATTTTTTTTTAAAAATAAAATAATTTATTTATTTATTTTTGGCTGCGTTGGGTCTTCGTTGCTGCACATGGGCTTTCTCTAGTTGCGGCGAGCGGGGGCTACTCTTTGTTGTGGTGCGCGGGCTTCTCATTGCAGTGGCTTCTCTTGTTGCCGAGCACGGGCTCTAGGTGCGTGGGCTTCAGTAGTTGTGGCTCGCGGGTTCTAGAGCGCAGGCTCAGTAGATGTGGTGCATGGGCTCAGTAGTTGTGGCGCGCAGGCTCAGTAGTTGTGGTGCATGGGCTTAGTTGCTCTATGGCATGTGGGATCTTCCCGGACCAGGGCTCAAGCCCATGTCTCCTGCATTGGAAGGCGGATTCTTAATCACTGTGCCACCAAGGAAGCCCCCATCTTAATCGTTTTTAAGCCTATAGTTCAGTGGCACTAAGGACATTCACGTTGTTGCGCAACCATCACCACCATCCACCTCCAGAACCTTTTCATCTTCCCAAAGTGAAGCTTTATCTCCATTACACGCTCACTCTCCATTTCCCCTCCCTCCGGCCCCTGGCAACCCCCATTCTGCCTTCTGTCTCTGTGAATTCAGCTACTCTAGGTATCTCCTATAGGTGGAATCAGACAATTTTGTCATTTTGTGTCTAGTGTATTTTATTTAGCGTAATGTCCTCAGGGTTTTTGCCTGCCCTTTTAAGGCTGAATAATATTCTATTGTATGGCTAGACCACATTTTGTTTATTCATTCCTTTTTTTTTTTTTTTGCGGTACGCGGGCCTCTCACTCTTGTGGCCTCTCCTGTTGCGGAGCACAGGCTCCGGACGCGCAGGCCCAGCAGCCATGGCCCATGGGCCCAGCCGCTCCGCGGCATGTGGGATCTTCCCAGACCGGGGCATGAACCCGCGTCCCCTGCACCGGCAGGGGGACTCCCAGCCACTGTGCCACCAGGGAAGCCCTATCCATTCTTGATGAACACTTGGGGCTGCTTCTGCCTTTTGGGTTTTGTGAATAATGCTTTATGAGCATGGCTGTCCCTCTTCAAGTCCCTGCTTTCAATTCTTTTGGTTCTTTCATTTCATACCCAGAAGTGGAGTTGCTGGGTCATGTGGTAATTCTGTGCCTTATTTTTTGAAGTACTCGCAGACAGTTTTGTGCAGCTCTGTGGTGTTTTGCAGTTTGCAAAATGCTTTTACATCCACGATTCCTGCTGCGCCTTAGGACAGCCCTGCGAGTGGAGAGCAATCATTGCCCTCATTTTACAGAGAAGAACATGGAGGTTCTGAGAGGAGATGAGTCAGGAGAAAAGGTTGCTCAGTGGCGCTTGGAGGTTGGAGCGTCTTCCGACTCTGAACTCAGTGCTCTTTCTCCCCCATCGTGCTGCTTACAAGCTGGTTAGTGGGGACAGTGGGAACAGAGAACACTGATGGATGAAAAAGGTATGTCCTCATTCTGTGGATGTGGTGTGGTTAGGAGACCATCGGAGCCCGTTGTGTGCTGTCAACCAGCTCCGGTTTGTAACCTTGCTGATTCCATGGTGTAACTACTCCCACTGGAACCACTTAAAGCTACCCCTGGTTTAACAACCGATTGCAGAATTCTTTTTTTTTTAATTAATTAATTTATTTTTGGCTGTGTTGGGTCTTTATTGCTGCGTGCAGGCTTTTCTCTAGTTGCGGCGAGCGGGGGCTACTCTTAATGGTGGTGCGTGGGCTTCTCATTGCGGTGGCCTCTCTTGTTGTGGAGCACGGGCTCTAGGCTTCAGTAGTTGTGGCTTGCAGGCTCAGTAGTTGTGGCTCGTGGGCTCTAGAGCACAGGCTCGGTAGTTGTGGCACACGGGCTTAGTTGCTCCGCGGCATTTGGGATCTTCCCTGACCAGGGCTGGAACCCGTCTCCCCTGCATTGATAGGCGGTTTCTTAACCACTCTGCCACCAGGGGGAAGCCTCCAAAATTCTTGAATGAGGCTCTTGTGAGCACGTGTGAGTTGACTCAGCACACCTTTGGAGGAAGTTGACGTCAGGAGATCTGAGTTCAGTTCTGGCTCTGTAGCTTCAGAAGTGTGGAATCTTGGTCATATCCTCTCTATGTCTGGATTACCTTGTTTGTTAAGTGGGGATAATGACACCTGCTTCCATTACAGACCTGTTGTAAGGCCTGAATGAGATAAGGTATGTGCAGTAAGGCTTTATACAAATAGAAGATATTATTATGTTGCAAAGATTATAGCTTTAAAATAGTTCTTTCTCATAAATGTTGGTGTCATGCATACTCTTTGGAACCTAGCTATCATCTTTTGGGCACGGTTCCCGAGAAGTTGGGCCATGGTCAGCCTTGATGCTGAAAGCATCAATGCAAAACCCAAAGTTTCATAGTATATTTTATCTAGACCTGTTCAAGTGTATGTTGTTTTTGTTCTCAGTGTTTAAGCAATTGGTACGTTCAGAAAAATTCTTTAAAAATTATAAAAAGGACATGTCATCCTGGTAGAGAATTTAAAAAATATGGAAGAGTTTAAGGAAGATGATGAGAACTAGGTGGCTGGATGGGTCTTGGGTCATCAGTCCCTCTAGGGGGCGGGGAGATCTCAGGAGAGACCCCAGCGGTCAGCGTTTGGGGGTGGGTCTCTGGGGGGGGTGGGGTGGGGCTGTGGTTATTCACTCACTGCTGTGGAGATATTCCAGTATTTTACCAACTGGTCTGATTGGACCACTGCACACCGGTTGAGTATCGGCTCTGGAAATAGGAGTGGTGGTCTTTGTTGAATGCGGTGGGTGTCCGATGTTTTTCAGGGTGCCGGTAGTTTGTGTTAGTTTGGTGCTGGTGGTGATGCCATCATTGGGATTATTGCCATGATTACCCTCTCTACTCTCATCACCGCCTCTAAACACCTACAGAGTCAGCAGTGGGACAGAACCAGGTGCCAACAGGAGACCCTGCTCAACAGGCTTCCAATGGGCTAATCACCTATGTGAGAAGAAGGAGGTAAAAAAAATATTCACATCCAAGTGTGCCTGACTCCCCTCGGTTGGCGTAGGACACAGGAACCTAGATTCTCAGTCACTTCATGGCATGAAATAATTACTGTTCACTCTGGACTGAATATTTGTGTCACCCCAAATTCATGTGTTGAAATCTAACACCCAATGTGATGGTATTAGGAGGTGGATATTAGCATAATATCCTCAAGGTTTATCCACATGGTAGCATGTGTTAAAATTGCCTCCCTTGGGCTTTGGGAGGTGATTAAGTCATTGAAGGTGGAGCCCTCTTAAATGGAATTAGTGCCCTTATAAATGAGACCCCAGAGAACTCCTTTGCCCCCTCCACCATATGAGGACACAGCGAGAAGGCAGTTGCCTTCTCGAACTAGGAAGTGGGCTCTTACCACACCCCAGCTCTGCCCATGTCTTCATCTTGGACTTCTGGGGGCCCTGCTTGGCTGGTGAGGCTCCCAGGCAGGGTTCCAATGGGGCATGGACGTGGCAGCCTCTGAGTCTTCAGGATCAGTGTGGCCGCTCTCCCCACCCCTCAAGGCTGTTCCTGGTGGCCTTCCTTTCCTGTAGGAATTCTTGAGTGTATAATATATTCCCTAAGTGTGATCTCATCCTAGGATCGCAGGAATGGTCCAGGTAGATGCAGGGGCCTCCAAAAAGCTTGGTTAATCGTGAAGGTACTAAAAGCTGGGTGTCCTTCCAAAGCTTTCCAGGAATTGGGAGTTTGAGGTCTCTTCTAGCATGGCCAGGGGGTCAGGCCCTAACCCTGCAGAAAACTTCTGGGTTCATTGAACCCTGAGTAAACTGGGCCCCTCTCTACAAGCCAGGTCTGCCCCATAGGAATGAGGGAAACTTGAACTAGTCCTGGTGCTAGAAATTCCAATGGGTTTGTCTGGCCAAAGCCATCTGGAAATGTGCCTTCATTTAGTTGCCTCGGTCAGGCTTCAGATAAGACTTTGGAGAATTGTGAGACTGATTCCACAGTTTTTTCTTTTAAAAAAAAAAAATCATCAGATATTATAGACCGAGATTCTGCTCTGTGCCAGGCACTACGGAAGTGCTGATAAGACAAAATGTGGTTCTTGTCCCTGGGGAACTTTTGGGGGGGACAAACATGTAATTACACTTCAGTGTGATAGTGCTGCATGGTGGGGACACAATATGGAAGCTGCAAAGAGGGGCGCCTTGCCAGAATTGGGGCTCAGGGACGGTGAGCTGGGCTGTTGCCTAAAAAGTCAGGAGTGGAAAAGATCTAGCATTCTTCATTACTTAAAGAGCTCCTGCTTTATGCCAAAGAGAAAACTGGCTTCTGTAAGACAAAGGAAACATACAGTTTTAATAATAATAATAGCAACCATTTATTGAGCACTTACTAGGTGCTAGGCACTATGCCAACTACAGTATTTTACATGAATTTTCACAGTAAATCCTCATAGCAGCCCAATATAATAGGTTCCACTGTCATCACCATTTTAGAGATGAGGACAGTGAGCCCCAGAGAGGTTAAGTAACTTGGCCAAGGTCACACAGAGCTATGTGAAAGAATTGGGATTTGAGCTTAGGTTAGGTTATCTGTCTGGGGCCAAAGCCAGTGCCCTTAACTATTAGATCATTGTACTAACATTCTACTGACTTCATAAGTTGGCAAATTTTGTCCCCTGAACTCTTAACACAGCACATGGTGACATAAGCATGGGGCAAAGTGTTTTGGGGTTTCCAAGGGAAGGGAAGTAATTTTTATCAGAAATAATAGATGGAGACGAATCATAAGAGCAGGTAACTGAATTGTTTTCCTAGTAGAGCTTCTCCAGTGGCCCATTTCCCAGATGGCAGCCGTGTATTCATTTAACCAGTGGTGGTTAAGTTCTCACTTATGGCTGGTGCTGTACCAACTAGAGATTCAGTGGCAAATGAGAGGAGTGGTCCCTGCTGTGTCCTCCAGACATGCTAGACCTGTTCTGACCTCTGTGTCCTGCTCGTGTAGGTCTTCCTGTTGCCATCGCTCCCCATTGATTTTCCAGGGTCTTAAGATCACTTAAGTCTGCTCTCTTCCATCAAGTTTCCCCAGACATAAGCAACCCACTTTGGACTTCTCTGCTTCTGTTCTTTCCAGTCTTAGAATCATTCTGTTGAGGGTCAGCCATTGCAGGTTTTTTCCTTTGTGAGAATTTTCTCCAGCTGGTGCAGCTCAGAGCTGCTCACTGGGGACATTCTCACACACGTGGTTTCCCTCCCGGGTGTTTCCCACAATGCCTTGCACCCTGAGTAATAGGTGGAGAGTGTGTTTGGTTCAGTGTTAAAAATCCCAAGTAATAAAATTGTCTCCATGGTCTGTTAGGAAGCTTGCTTTTACTAAATGTTTTCATTACTGATAAGCTCTTCCGAACATTCTGCCCGTATTTTCTCCCCCTGGATTTCATCTTCAGATCGTCACCACTTTTCCACGTGTGGCTTACTCAGCCGGTGGATTAGCTGCGGTGAATTTTTAATCTGTGGGGCTTTGCTTGCTTCCTCCCTTTGGCAGCCTCTTTCTCTTGGCCGCCGTGGGGCTGCGCTCGGAGAAAGAAAACTGGTCGTCAGGCTCCAAAAAAGAGTCCTCCTCAATAGGAAGGCCCAACGCTAAATAGAAGTGATATTTGGATCATCACACCCTTCTATTCATTTTGCGGCCACGGTTGGTTGTGTCCTGTGGTATCCTGTTAAATACCTCTACTTTCTATTATTTTCCATCTTGGAATTTCCCCCCAAACGTGGCTTGTTGCAGTCTTGAGGTACTCATGGAAGCAATATGTAGTTGGCTTTTTTCATCTTTTCCTTTGCAATCAGGCCTTTCTTAGTTTTATGACTTTTTCTGCATGCTAGTGTGTCCAAACCCAGGGGCGATCCAAGGGGTAGTTGGCAACTGTGCTGTTTTTCTTCTGAAGGTGTGATGTCTGTGGAACTGATGATGGGATGCGAAATTTCTGGGCACTTACAGTAGTCTTTCCTGATGTTCTTTCCTTGAAAATTCAACAAACTCTTTGTCTCGAAGTCCCAGATTCATTGACTTGGAGGTAAAAGTTTTCCTTGCTCTCAGTACCTGGGCCAAACCTCCTGAGTGCAAACATGTGCAGCTTTTCTTTTGCCAACCTGTTTTCTGAGGAGGTCGCTGGTGTCCCTGGGAAGGTGTGGAGGTGGCTTGAAAAAACCTAATAATGGCCACCAGTATTTGAATATCTTCCAGGTCTGAGGTCTTTCACTGGCCACTTGGCCACTTGAAGGGTCATTTAATCCGTCAGTAACCCTGTCAATTAAGTACTGTTTGATAGTTGAGGAGAGCTTACTGGTCCCAGGGCACGTGATTCGTAAGTCACAGGACAGCGATTTGGACCTAGATCTGTCTGAAGAAGCTTCTGGAAGGCTGTGTCCAGCTCACAGCTGTGTTGACTGGGGTGAAGCAGGCTTCTCCAGGGTGTGTCCTGGCGTGGTCCTGGGGGCTCTGACAGGGAGACTTGTGTCCTTGTGTGTTATGACCATTGTCACTGAGTCTCCAGAATGTCGCCGTGGCCACCCTTCTCCTCGGGCCCATCAGAGACTTGCTCTGGAGCTTGGAGCCTGGAAGTGGTATGATGTTCAGTGTGCGGGTGAGGACACTGCCACTTGGAATTCGTGCCCTGGCTCAGGCTCGTCAGAAACCTCTGTGCTGGAGTCCTCCCTGGAGGTCCGGTGGTGAAGACTTTGCCTTCCAATGCAGGGCTGTGCAGGTTTGACCCCTGGTCAGGGAGCTAAGATCCCACGTGCCTCTGGGCCAAAAAACCAAACATAAAACAGAAGCAATATTGTAACAAATTCAGTAAAGACTTTAAAAATGGTCCACATCAAAAAAAAAAAAAAAACCCTTAAAAAAAAAAAGAAACCTCTCTGCTGAGAGAGAAGTGGGCCTCCTCACAATGTTACAGGCTGAGGTTAGATTTCGTTATCACGTGGCAATTTCCGTACTGGCAAAATGAAGAAAATCATATTGAAAACATCGAGAGAACCCTGAGATTTTAAATCAGACTATTTGCCAAAAAGAACAAAACCAAGCCAAGACAGAGCACTCACCTCAGGGTTCTGGCAAACAAAATGCTTTGGAACTTAAAAAAATACACATCATTTATAGCATAGATATCCATTAGCAAAAGGTCGTGGAAAACACAGGCAGATAGCCAGAAATTCAGACCAAGTCTGGTTGATTTTCTCAAATGGCTAAAATATGTACAGGAGTATGATTCTAGCCCCAGCTCTCCTGTATGACCTGGCGTTGAGCTCGTTCTTAGTGGCAGTTGAGTGACAAGGGGACAGATATTCTTGACTCCCAGTTCAGTGCTGTTTTCCTCACTGAAGGGGTTTTTCTTTTTTTTTTATTGTTGATGTTCTGCTCCCACTAAATAATTAGCTTTGTTTTCTCATTGCAATGTATTGTAAGTGCTTTTCAAAAATGTGTTAGAGCAGATTTACTTTTTCTCAGGGCTTGTTAATTAAAAAAAATGACTATTAGTTGTGCAATAAAGACCTCATCATATATGATGGACCTCACATGGTTTCTTTATATTTTCATTACTTGGAAAACACCAGGAGAGAGCCAATAGGAATATTAAACGTGTTGAACATCTGCTCTGTTAAGAAAGACGTACCAGCACAGTATGCCACGTTACTCATTGTTTCTTTTCAGGTTATGTTTTTTTTTTTTTGTGGTACGCGGGCCTCTTCCGTTGCGGAGCACAGGCTCCGGACGCTCAGGCTCAGCGGCCATGGCTCACGGGCCCAGCCGCTCCGCGGCATGTGGGATCCTTCCGGACCGGGGCACGAACCCGTGTCCCCTGCATCGGCAGGCGGACTCCCAACCACTGTGCCACCAGGGAAGCCCGGGGTTCTGTTTTAAAATCTGTTTCTCTAATGATTTTTATGCAAGATGACCTTTTCCTGTTGTCACAGGCAACTTCTTAGCATAAGAAGCAGTTAACACAGGATCTTGTATTGAGTTCACATCCAGAGGTATTAGGAGCCAAACTGTTTAACGTTCCAGTTTGAGATTCTGATTTTGCATGTGGTTAATTTTGGAGAAAGCGTCTGACACATGTAGCTGAGCTCACAGACCAGTTCATAGTCCTTTTGGCCTCATTGCTCTGGAGTCCAGAGTGACCTCTGGGGCCCTGGACGCCCACCCCTCCTGGGGCCAGCATCCTGGGTGTGCAAGCTTCATAGTCACACGGGGCCCTGCGCTCGGAGGGCCCCAGGCTTCGTTTAATGAGCTTTGCCCGCTGTCTTGAAATTCTTAACATTTTTTGAACAAGGATCCCCCCCCCCACCATTTTCATTTTGTGCTGGGTTCTGCAAATTACATAACAGGTCTGATCCCTTTTAATAATAAAACGTTCCTCTCCACTCCTTTCAGCCTAATATCAAAGGTCTTTTACTGATTGATTAAAATTTTCTTAGGGCTAGTTGTTAAGGTTTATCAAATACTGAAGTTCATTGGATTCTTGGGAAACCCTTGTGATATTGTGATATCTTGGGTGATGAACACTACCCGGGTATGGGCATACAACTTTTAGTATTAAAAAAATCTCTGAGGCACTACTTCGCAAAAATCTGAGGTGCTCCTAGAATGTTGTGGCCTGCTGGCTTTCTTGGTATTATTAGGGATCTTGTGAGTAGGTCGTGGTCTGTGGACGGGGAGACAGCATTCTCTGCCCAGCTTACCTCCTCACCAGTTGTGTGTGTGTATACTGCTGAGCCTGTATTTGTAATTCATAAAATGGGGATAATAATGGCCCACACTGTATAGGATTGCTTGGAGGTTTTGGTGAGATGACTCATGTACCTTTTTTTTTATTTGCATAGTGTCTGGTATATACCAAATGCTTAGTAAATGGTAGCCGACATCGCTTCATTTGGGGCCTGTTTTTGCCACTCTGATTCATGGCCAAATATGATACCTCTGACTCCCAGTGAGAGATTGTTCAAAAAAATGGGTCGTCAAGTAGATGGATCGGCGTGAATCCTTTAGGAGACCCTGAAAAAAGGGGGTGTCATTTTGAGATGTCGTTCCCTGCATATGAAAGGCAGGGATTGATAAGTTTCCTGGCAGTTGCTAAGTCAGAGAGTAGCCAGAAATACTATTCGGGGTATCAAATTGAAAAGAGGTAAGACTGCAGCTCCTTGTGTGTGTGTGTGTGTGTGTGTGTGTGTGTGTGTGTGTGTGTATATATGTGTGTGTGTGTGTGTGTACACACACACACACACACACACACCACCCTACTATATTACAGGCCCTATGGATACAAAATGAAAAAGTCACATATACACACTATGATCTATAAAATACGTAATCAACAGGGACCTTCTGTACAGCACAGGGTACTCTGCTCAATATTATGTAATAACTTACATGGGAAAAAAATCTGAAAAAGAATGGATATATCTATATGTGTAACTGAATCACTTCACTGTACACCTGAAACTAACAACATTGTAAATCAACTCTACTCCAATATAAAATAAAAAACTAAAAAACAAAAGCAAAAATCCGAAATGAAAAAGTCCCCATTACTTCTCTCCTCAAGGAGCAATTAGAAGGGACTCTTTCATGATATTTGCTACATGATTCCTCAGAACTGGAAAAAGGGAGGCATTTGCTCCTGTGGGTTTTCTCTGATGTAAGACCTGCAGGGTCTCAGGGCTTTGGTTGCAAGGCATGATGGGAGAAGGTGGATGTGTTAATAAGTGTGTTTGGCCTGCATAACTGTAACAGGGAGTGGGACGGGAATGGGGTCAAGAGGAAGGGGAAAGCTCTGATTTCAGGGTTTCAGATGAACCTCTTCTTCCTCGGGTTTGAATCCTGCAGAGCACGGACCATGATACTGCTTCAGCTTCTGATTAAGTGGATACACGATTTCAAATACGAGCTAACGGTTCATGGTGCTTCAGGGTTTCAGTCACACTTGTCGCCTCTTTTATGTAATAATGATTCAGTTTGACAACAGAAAGGAGGCCAAAAAATCCTTCCTTTCAGAAGCAGGTGAGATAATGGCACGTCTGCTGTCGTGTGATTGCTGCCCTTATAACATGGATTGATTTTTGCATCCGGATCAACATACTTTAAAAGAGCATTTCTCAACTCATTGAAGGCTCACATAGTCAGTAGTGATATAATTGGCTAGTTGGGCATTTATCCATCTCTTTGGGGTTAAAATGAATGGTAAGAGGTTCCGGTGGAAACAATACTAGGTACTACCTGTGTGAAGTCGCTGGTGCATCTTATGAATTTCATCCATTTAGATTTTGTTGAAAGCCTTCCTCTTCCCATTAGACTTAAAGAAATAAAAAGGAGGTGGAAGTGAAAAGAACCCGCTGTGCCTTTAAAGTCATTGTAAAAGGAGGTCAGGTTTGTACATACATGGAGCACTAACAATGGGATCGGCGACTTACGGAGTCACAGAGTTAATGCCACCCCCTTCCTGGTGTGCGCACAGCTGGACTTGGCCAAATGTGATGAAAATGTGAACACTTCAAGGAGAGGTCTGGGGTAGCATTTCTTCAATGGCGGATCAGAAGAAGTAGAACAACATCAGGTTTTATGGTGGATCACGTCACCCCATCCCTCTGGCAACCAGGCCCAGCCCAGGGCTGTGTCCTGCAGTCCTCACTCGTGTGGCCGTGAGCACATTCGAGGACGTCTTAGATTTTCAAGCTTCAGCACATTGACTCTGGAGAGGGCCTGGCGAACATCTGGTTCTTTGATCAGGCTGAGAAAGCAGAAGGCCCCCAAAGGGTCAGCTGGGGGCCTTCTCCAGGGCCACACCGCGCAAGGTGGCGGGGTCAGTGCCACCTCCCGGAGCTTCTGTGCGTTGCACATTGGGGCTCTTTGCAAGGTTGCATTGGGATTCCAGATGCTAAACTAACTTAGGGGACAGAAATACATGTATGTTCTCCTGTGAAATGAATAAAAATGACCTCAGTGTTCCTTCTTCTTGTCCTACTTCTGATTCGTTATCCAGATCTCAGGGAGGCCCGGGAGTGTAGTAGTTGGGGACCCTGTCTCTGGCTGTGGTGAGAATTAAGTGCACTGACACATAAAGTCTTTAGCCAGCACCTGCTACAGCGTAAGTGCTCATTCAACACCAATTCTCCCTGTCAAGAGCTGCGGGAGACAGGTGAGGAAGGAGTGCACTGGGGACTGGGTGTAGTTTTCTGTGCTTTATGACCACGTGGCCTTCAGCCTGGCTGTGTGCTTTGACGGGACAACTTTTATTTCAGGAGACCATGTGGAGGAGGAGCCCCTGTCTGCCAGATTATTGTTGGATTTATTTCTCTTGTTGCCTGATGATTTTTAGTTGTTGATGAATGGTTTTCTCTGGCTGACTTTGCTCATTACAAGACGGCCCTGCGTCCGGGCATGCACACGTGTGTGTGTGTGTGTGTGTGTGCATGCCTGCGTGCTGTTTGCATATAGTAGGCATTTTATGCTGGCTTAATTGTTTTGTGTTGTCTTCGTGGCTCAGCTAAGCCCAGCACCTGGACCAGGGGAGGTGTCCTGGCTGTGATTGTGGAATGAGTACAAACTGGGTACTGGGTTTAGTTCTTCTGTTAATAACTGCTGCCCGGTGGACAGAGCCCCTCCCCCTTGCTTTTTACCCCTGCGTGCCAACATGCTAAGCTTTTTGAGACAGGAACTGTTGTCAGGTGCCTACAATTTTCTTTTTTTTAAAAAAATTTTATTTATTTATTTATTGGCTGCATTGGGTCTTCGTTGCTGCGCACAGGCTTTCTCTGGTTGCAGCGAGCGGGGGCTACTCTTCGTTGTGGTGCACGGGCTTCTCACTGCGGTGGCTTCTCTTGTTGCGGAGCACGGGCTCTAGGTGCGTGGGCTTCAGTAGTTGTGGGTTGCGGGCTCCATAGCTGTGGCTCGTGGGCTCTAGAGTGCAGGCTCAGTAGTTGGTGGCTCACGGGCTTAGTTGCTCCGCGGCATGTGGGATCTTCCCGGACCAGGGCTCGAACCCGTGTCCCCCGCATTGGCAGGCGGATTCTTAACCACTGTGCCACCAGGGAAGCCCGGTGCGTACAATTTTCACAGCTAGAAAAATACACTGTCTAGAAGAAGGCTTCAAAGAAGACAGAGCAAACCTCTCCAAATTGATTAGAATCTCAGCCTGAGTTTTCTGAAGCTTATGGTGTGGTGTCCAGGAGCAGCCTGGCTTCCCCTTCTCGGTGCTGGTACGTCCTCATTAGCTCATTGATTGGACAGTTTCAGATGTGCCAATTAGCCGGGGTTGGGAGGATGCTAATGTGGGAGAAGGGAGGGGTTTGGCAGTGCCATTGCTGATTAGTTTCCAGAGTGTAGACGTGGCCTTTTGGGGGATACAAGGTAAGAGTAAAGCTTTCAGTTCATTGCCTCTTTTCCTCTGCTCCCCTTTTAAGGAAAACAGGCAAACAACAGTTGCCTAAGCTCATATTTGGAACGTATTAATGAAAACCACGTTTTAGGATGTGTGCCAGGTCACTCACTGTATAGCCAGCCCAGTATCCTGCACCTTTATCTCTATAAGACTGTGTAACGATCACGCACATCACAGCCTTATGGTGTGTATCTCGTTCATTTATACCAGTTTCTGAACTTCTTGTGGATGAGCCTGACACACTTTTTGGTCACTGACATAGTATCAGAAATGAAACGGAAGATGTACCTGTCTGTCTACCATAATACCGTAATGCTACTGTCTACTGTCTACATAGTATCAGAAATGAAATGGAAGATGTACCTGTCTGTCTACCGTAATACCTGTCTGTCTACCATAATGTACCTGTCTGTCTACCGTAGATGAACAATACTAATATTGTTGAGAAGGGTTTTCAGCCACACAAGTTTGAAAACCAGAAATTAGAGTGGACCAGACTACTCCATTTCCTGAACAGTTTAGTTAAGAAATACTTCTACTACTACTAGTAATAATAGCACCTACTGTGTTCCAGGCACTTTATGAGTAATACGTAATCTTCACAGCCTCCCTGCAAGGAAGGAGTTTTTTTTTTTTTTTTTTTTTTTTTTTGCGGTAGGCGGGCCTCTCACTGCTGTGGCCCCTCCCGTTGCGGAGCACAGGCTCCAGATGCGCGGGCTCAGCGGCCATGGCTCACGGGCCCAGCCGCTCCGCAGCATGTGGGATCCTACCGGACTGGGGCACGAACCCGTGTCCCCTGCATCGGCAGGCGGACTCTCAACCACTGCACCACTAGGGAAGCCCCAAGGAAGGAGTTTTATCCTTAAATTTTTTTTAACAGTTGGCACAGAGAGGATACGTATCTTGCCCAAGGATGCACAGGTAAGAATGGAAAGATCTGGGATTTGAGGCCAGGTCTTTTGAAGTCCAGATGTTTCCCCCTGTACCTCTGTGTATGTGTCCTGGCTAACGAAGATGTTGCTCTCATACAATTTGTTTAGGGGTCAAACTGGATAATCCAGGTTTCAGGGTGTAGTTTTTAATCTGAAGTATTTGGTATGACTAAATAATCAAGTTAAGTAACTGTCAAATCCCTCTTTGTTCTAGGATTTACAGATTTAAATACAATTAGACTAGATCTTGCCAAATGTTTTTTTTTAGCCTTTTGTGGTAGAACTAATTTTGGAGAGCAGCAGAATGAGAACTCAGGGAACATTCAAGCAGGGAAATTGACACAGAATTTCAGAACATGCTCAGAATAAAGTGGAAATTGACACAGAATTTCAGAACATGCTCAGAATAAAGTCTTCCTTTCTGCAGGGAATTGAGTAGCTGACAACTCAGGGAAACGTCAAATTGACTTTAACTTCATGCCCGCTGCTTGGGCTTTGTATTAGCAGTTGTTTATTTCACCAGACACAGGCATTGAATTTCATTAAATCTGTCCATTTCAAGTCTTCTTGAACTTGAGAATTACTTGAGATTTTCTTTAACATGTCACTGTGCTTTTCCTACCTAGTACAAGTACAAAGACTGTTGAAATTGGTTTAGGGAAAAAATTTGAAGATATTGCATATTAGGAAATGGTTGTATTTAGGATCTCTTATGAATCGGTGTTACCTTTTTATCTTTGCGTGACAAGTACAGTTAGGAATTATACTCTCAGGGCTAACATCATACTTAATGGTGAGAGAATGAAAGCTTTCCCCTCAGATCAGGAACAAGGCAAGGATGTTTGTTCTTGCCACTTGCATTTAACGTTGTACTGGAGGTTCTAGACAGGACAGTTAGGCAAGAAAAAGAAATAAAAAGCATCCAGATTGTAAAGGAAGAGTAAAACGGTCTTTATTTGCAGATGACATGATCTTGTAGAGGGCAAATCCTAAGGAATCCACTAAAAATCAATTAGAACCAATGTATGAGTTCACCACGGTTGTAGGATACAAGATCAGTATACAAAAATCAGTTGTATATCCACATTCTGGCAATGAACCATCTGAAAATGAAATTAAGAAACCAATTCCATTTAGCATCAAAAAGAATAAAATAGGAATAATTTTACCAAAGAAGTGGAAGACTCATATGCTGCAAATTACAAAATACTGAAAGAAATTAACGAAGAAGACATAAATAAATGGAAAGACATTCTGTATTAATGGCTGGAAGACTTAATAGTGTTAATGTAGCAAAAGTCCCCCAATTTTTTTAAAAAAAATATTTATTTATTTGGCTGCATTGGGTCTTGGTTGTGGCATGTGGGATCTTTCGCGTTGCGGTGCGCAGGCTTCTCTCTAGTTGTGGCGCACGGGCTCTAGAGCACTCGGGCTCAGTAGTTGTGGCGCTCGGGCTTAGTTGCCCTGCAGCATGTGGGATCTTAGTTCCTCAACCAGGGATCGAACCTGCGTCCCCTGCATTGGAAGTCAGATTCTTTACCACTGCACCACCAGGGAAGTCCCCAAAGTCCCCAAATTTGTCTACAGATTCAATACAATACCTATCAAAATCCCAGCTGCCCCCTGTGTAGAAATTCACAAGTTGATCCTAAAATTCATATGGAAATGCAAAGGACCTAAAATAGCCAAAACAGTCTTGAAAAAGAATGAAGTCGGAGCATGCACATTTCTTGCTTTCAGAATTTACGACAAAACTACAATAATCAAGACAGTGTGGTACTGGCGTAAAAACAGACATATTTAGATCAATGAACTAGAATTAAGAGTCCAGGAGTAAACCCTCACGTTTACAGTCTATTAACTTTTGACAAGGGTGCTAAGACAATTTAATGGGGGGGAAAGAATAGTCTTTTCAACAAATAGTGTTGGGACAACTGGATATCTACATGCAAAAGAATGAATTTGGATCGTTACCTCATACTGTATACAAAATTAGCTTAAAATGGATCCATGACCTAAATATCAGAGCTAAAACTATGTAAAACACTTAGAAAGAAACGTAGGCATATATCTTCATGATTTGGAGTAGGCAGTGTTTTCTTAGGACCCCCAAAGCACAGGCAACAATAACAAAATAGATAAATTGCATTTCATCAAAACTAAAAGCTTTCATGCTTCAAAGGACACCATCAAGACAGTGAAAAGACAACCCAAAGCATGGGAAATTTTTTTTTGCAAATCTGGTAAGGAACTTCTGTCTAAAATATAACTCAATAATTAAGACAACTCAGTTAAAAATGGGCAAGGGATCTGAATAAACACCTCTCCAGAGAAGATATACATATGGCCAATAAGCACATGAAAAGATGCTCAACATCATTAGCTATCAGGGAGATGCAAACGAAACTCACAGTGAGATACCGCTTCATGCCCACTAGTATGACTATAATGAAAAGACAAATGACAACAGTGTTGGTGAAGTTGTGGAGAAATTGGGACCCTCTCACGCTGCTGTTGGGAATGCAGAGTGGTGCAGCTTCTTTGGAAAACAGGATAGCAGTTCCTTAAAAGGTTAAGATAGAGCTGCCATATGAGCCAACAATTCCACTCCTAGATGTATATCCAAGAGAAGTGAAAATATGTGTCCACAGAAAGACTTGTACATGAATGTTCATAGCAGCATTATTCATAGTAGCCAAAAAGAGAAAATAACCTAAATGTTCATCAACTGACGAATGGGTAAACAAAACGTCGTATATCCATACTATGATATAATATTTGGCCATTTAAAAGGAATGAAGTATTTATATATGCTACAATAAGGTTGAACCTTGAAAACGTTAGGCTAAGTGAAAGAAGCCAGTCACAAAAAAACTGCATGTTGTATGATTCCATTTATGTGAAACGTCCAGAATAGCCACATCTGTAGAGACAGAACGCAAATTAGTGGTTGCCTAGGACTGTGGGTGGGAGGGCTCGAGGGGATATGGAGAACGACTGCTATAGGGCGTGGGATTTTTGGGGGGGATGAGGAAAAGGTTCTCAAATTGATTGTGGTGATCATTGTGCAATTCTATAAGTATTCTAAAACCATTGGATTGTACACTTTAAGTTGGTGAATTGTGAATTATAGTTCAATAAAGATTTTACAAAAAAGAAAGCTGTTTATCTGTCTATCGATCGATCTGTCATCTATCCATCTATGCACTAGTATTTCCTGTAGTAATTGATTTCCTATAGTAAATGAGTTGGAAACAACTCATTTAATAATACAAAATTTACAAAATAAACTGTGGCACGTCGATAGAATGCAACACACTGCAGACTTAACTCATGATGCAGAATATCATTTAAGGGTGTGGGTAGAAGATATCCTGTTTAATGTGAAAAAGAAGCTATCAAGTAACACCCCAATTTTGTGGAAGAGCATTTGTGATTATATGCAGAGGGAGAGAGCTGGAAGTAGCTACGTCAGTTATAATGAGAGTGCTCATCTTTGGGTGTGGAAATGACAAATAACTTTAATTTTCTTCTCCTTGCCTTGCTGTATTTCCTAGATTTTCTTTTTTTTTCTTTTTCTTTTTTGGCCGTGCTGCATGGCATGTGGGATCTTAGTTCCCCGATCAGGGATTGAACCCGTACCGCTTGCATTGGAAGAGCGGAGTCTTAACCACTGGACCTCCAGGGAAGTCCTTCCTAGATTTTCTATGCTAATCAGATATTAGTAATCAGAAAAAGGAATTTTATGTACAACTTACATATAATAGACTGGTTTAATACTTTAATGAAATAAGAAGGAACTAAGAAGATAACCTTACCCTCACATGTTTCATTTTACAATTATTACCATTCTCAGGATCATAATGTTCTTCCATGTTTTGACATACATACACATTATAGACATAGTATATAATAGCTACCTTATTGAGAGCTTAGAAAATATATGTATAGATTGTAAGCTCTTTCTAAAAGTTACATGCGTTTATCTTACAATGTCATAATAATTGCTTAGTAAATTCCAGCTATATCTGTTGGAGGGTAAGTTCTAAAATATTTTATTCATTTAAAAAAAATTGGGCCATAAAACCATCTCTCTTTTGGGACTTCCCTGGCGGTTCTGTATTTAAGACTCCGCGCTTCCACTGAAGGGGACGCAGGTTTGATACCTGGTCGGGAAGCTAAGATCCTGCTTGCTGTGCCACAGGTCCAAAAAAAAAAAATCTCTCCTCTTTCACACCTGCCTCCCCTCACCCCGCCTCCGTTCCCATAACGAGTTGCTTTCATTGAGTGAGTGAGGCAATGGAGCTTCTCGTGGGAGAGAAGAAACCTCAGATATTTACTTTTCTGTTCCTCCCTAGAGCGTCCCTCCTTTCTGGCACCCGCCACTTAGCATCTCACCTGGGGCCAGTGCTCTTTGTGGTCGGAGCAGTGATTCTCAGGAGATGTTCACTCTCCAGTGATGTCTGTAGACAGTGGCTCCTTCACTGATATTTTGGGGCACTGGGTTGTTTTCCCCTCCGCATTGGCAGGAGACTTCTCAGCCTTCCTGGTGACAGTAGAATCTTACATGTGTCAACCTTGAAACTTCCAAGCTTTCTCACTTTCCGCTTTTTCCCCAGACTCCAGCTTCTAGGTCCTTTGTCTGCAAATAAATGGTGTCAGTAAAACTGGGTAAAAGCAGAGGGGAAGAAAGCCCTGGGACGTTCTGGGGTGCCTTCTTTCCCTCTGTGCTTGTGCTCTGCTCTGTGCTCTTCAGAGGCCAAAGGAAAGGGGCCAATCCGCTAACTGCAGGGGTTAAAAGCAAAAATTAGAACACATCTCATCTAACGTGCCGCTTGAATTAATACACCGTGAAAAACACACACTTGCAAGGCTTCCGGGGGGCACGTCAGCGGCTCTGGGATCGCCTAGGGCCAGAGGTTCCAACCATTTTTCAGATAAGCCGTGCCAACGCAGAGGTTTGTCTGCTGTGAAAAGAGAAACCTCACGCCTGAGGAAGCCCCGGGCTCTGGCATGAATGGAGTGTGTTTCCATGCTCCCCGGCTTCTCCCGAAAACTCTGTTGTTGGAGGAAAATGCATGATGAGCCCCGAGAAAGGTGAAGCTTGTGATGCAATTGCCAAGATTTCCATTAAGTCTGCATGACTTTCGTGCCAGGGAGACGTGGCTGCGTTTCACCGAAGGGGCTTCTCGTCCGTGTGGTTTCCTTCTGCAGGATCTGGCTGAGGAGGCAACATCCTCCGGCTAGAGAAGGGGCTCTTTATTTGTTGAATCAGCTCCAGTGTGTGGTTCCGAAGCGAGCTGAGGCTTTGGGTGGAAGGGGTGCTGCCACGTGCATGTTTCATGTGTGTTTCATGCCGTTTCAGCCCTGGCTTAGACCTCTAGCTACATTCTGGCGCTGCTCTGGGGACAGGCTCTTCAGGATACGGAGAAATGTCCCGATACTGCTCCCCTGGGGAGGGTGTGGCCAGAAGTGCCTTCCTCAGGCTTCCCCGAGAGATGCTGAGCACGACAGCACGACCCGGCTTTGCCCGGTGCACCAAGCAGCCGAGTGGCTTCGTCCACGCCCGAGTGGGAACGTGACCTAGTTACTGTGCCTCCCGGTGCGTTGGCACAATAACCAGACCTGCCTTCCTCCTCTCCCCACATCAGCAGTCATTCTGCTGAGCCTCTTGGAGGCTGAAGGGCCGGTTTTAGTAACATGCCCTTTCCTGGTCGGCTCCCGTCCAGTTATTTCGGGTGAGTGTTAATGGCCGTGAGTTTGAAAGTTTTATTTATAAGGAGACTGTCCTTCTTGACCCTGGTGTCCTTGTCAACTGTTATTCTGTCTCAAGCCCTTTCCTTCTTGGGGAAGAGGCTGAGAGCAAAGTGGTCACGCAATCCGTGGCTTTGAATCGTTACCTGTGGTCTTCTGCTTTTTTGGGGGATGTGGAGTTGGGCCAAGGGAGGGGGGTGAATTCAGCATCCGTACTGGTAGTAGATCTCCCAGAGCCCCAGCGAGTAGGCCACTTTTCTTGCAGGTGATTTTAACGCTGGTCGTGGGATGCACCCTACTGCCGTCCACAGTGACTTGAACTTTGGGAGGTGCCGGTGGTCCTGGATGAGAGATCATTTTGAGTCACAGGTGTAACCAATAGATTGTTCCGGCTTTGCTGGAGGAGACATAATGTTTATACTGTATATGACATTTTATAAAGCACTTGTCCCCTGTGGCCTGTCCGTTTTCAAAGCCGATGCAGAATTTTTATAGTCCTCCTTCTGGTGATTTGCACCAAGGGGCTGAAAAACGATAAAGTGGTTCAGAGCCTCTGTTTTACTCCCCAGTGGAAGGGATTTCTCCAATAAGTAGAATTCTAGAGCTAGAAGGGACCTAGATACAGCTTAATCCCATGTTTTGTAGAGGAAAATAAAAACCCGGCGCAGAAAAGCGAAGCCTGTTGCCCAGGATCACACAACTAGTCAGGGATAGAACAGGGCCCAATATGCTAGAGTGAAATGGGTTAAGAGGGCAAGGCCAGGGCAAGCACAGCCTCCGGAAGTGCTTCTGAAGACTCATGTATTTCCAGTCTCTTGGTCCCCTGACACTCAGGTTACGTGAGAGCAAGAGCATCTGGTCCAATGTGTAAGTGACACATGAGGAAACAGACGCCCAGAGAGGTTGAGTGACCTGCCCAGGGTCACACAGCTAGTGTGATCCTGGTCTGAAATGTGGGTCCAGCTTTGCCCACCGGGTGTCCTTCCAGCCCATAGATTCAGCATGTACTCTGTACGTGACTATGGAATGCTGTCTTACGTAGTCTTAACTGTATGAATTAAATTGGTGGGGTTCAGTTGGGGGTCACTAATGGGCTCAAAATCTGGCACCGAGTTGCAGGGGTTGGTTCACGATCAGTTTTGGCTGCCTCCAGAGTGGGTGTGTTGGGCCATCATTCATTCTCTTCTGCTAAGAGTGCGAAGCCCTGTTCTCAGGTGTGGTGTGTTGGAATCTCAGTCTTTTTGATCATAGTGGGTATAGGGGGAAGATTTAACTTCTGTTCTAAGTCACATTTCTGCTGAGATTCTTGTTATTCTCAATACAAAATCCAATACATGAACTTAAAGCCTTTGGGGCCCTGGGGACAAGTTGTAGGTTTGCTTTGCCCTGAATCAATTGGAATCACTATGTAAATGAACTTTCCAGAGGATTGTCTTTGGGAATTCCTAAAGCAGTCTTAGGATTGGTAACACATATAAAGAAAATGCATTAAGCAATTCATCTTAGAATCTTATTTTCTATTCAGGGTTTCCACAGGAAGGCAGTTTCACCCCAGCTGGGATCACCGGTTGCTTTCATATTTTTAATTCTTTTGCCAGTTTTCCAGATGCCTTTGGAAATTCATGCTGACAGTTTTTTTCTTTTTTTTCATTCCATTCTGAGTACTGAATATTTTCCCGTCACTACTTAAACCGGCATGAATAAAATATTCCTTTTCAGGATGATGATTTTCAAATTTTTTTTTAAAGACAAACAAAACACCCCAGTTGGTTACATTGGTGAGGTCTGTTAAAATGGCCTCACATTGCCAGTGGGTATATTTGGGAGCAGGAATTCTGTCCTTCTGTAGGCCACAGAGTGTCAGGCACAGTGCTTTCTGGTAGTAGGGTCCGTGAAGGAACCAGTAAAAAATAAGCAAATGTGAATGAATGGAATTGAGTCATTCAAGACTCAGAATTGAGTGTCTCCCTCAGAACCATCTGGTTGTCTATACTAAATTCATGGGATGGTTGCTGTCATTGACAACAATATAGATAAAAATGGGGGAATGATTAAAAATAATAGAAAGATCTTAAGTTTTGTATACGTTGCTAGGGAGTGTTCTAATTTCATTCTTTTACATGTAGCTGTCCAGTTTTCCTGACACCATTTATTGAAGAGGCTGTCTTTTCTCCATTGTATATTCTTACCTCCTTTATCAAAGATAAGGTGACCATATGTGCATGGGTTTATCTCTGGGCTGTCTATCCTGTTCCGCGTTGGGTCTTCATTGCTACGTGTGGGCTTTCTCTAGATGCGGCGAGCGGGGGCTGCTCTTCATTGCGGTGCATGGGCTTCTCATTGCTGTGGCTTCTCTTGTTGCAGAGCACCGGCTCTAGGCACACAGGCTTCAGTAGTTGGGCTCGCAGGCTCTAGAGTGCAGGGTCAGTAGTTGTGGCGCACGGGCTTTGTTGCTCCGTGGCATGTGGGATCTTCCCGGACCAGAGCTCGAACCCATGTCCCCTGCATTGGCAGGCGGATTCCTAACCACTGCGCCACCAGGGAAGCCCTATGTTTCTGTTTTTGTGCCAGTACCATACTGTCTTGATTACTGTAGCTTTGTAGTATAGTCTGAAGTCACGGAGCCTGATTCCTCCAGCTCTGTTTTTCTTTCTCAAGATTGCTTTGGCTATTCAGGGTCTTTTGTGTTTCCATACAAATTGTGAAATTTTTTGTTCTAGTTCTGGGAAAAATGCCATTAGTAGTTTGATAGGGATTGCATTGAATCTGTAGATTGCTTTGGGTAGTAGAGTCCTTTTCACAATGTTGATTCTTCCAGTCCAAGAACACGGCATATCTCTCCATCTGTTTGTATTGTCTTTAATTTCTTTCATCAGTGTTTTATAGTTTTCTGCATACAGGTCTTTTGTCTCCTTAGGTAGGTTTATTCCTAGGTATTTTATTCTTTCTGTTGCAATGGTAAATGGGAGTGTTTCCTTAATTTCTCTTAAGCAGAAACTCTGTGACATAAATCACAGCAAGATCCTTTTTGACCCACCTCCTAGAGAAGTGGAAATAAAAACAAAAATAAACAGATAGGACCTAATCAAACTTAAAAGGTTTTGCACAGCAAAGGAAACCATAACCAAGACGAAAAGACAACCCTCAGAATGGGAGAAAATATTTGTAAATGAAGCAACTGACAAAGGATTAATCTCCAAAATAAACAAGCGGCTCATGCAGCTCAGTATCAAAAAAACAAACAACCCAATCCAAAAATGGGCAGAAGACCTAAATAGACATTTCTCCAAAGAAGATATACAGATGGCCAACAAACACATGAAAGGATGTTCAGCATCACTAATCATTAGAGAAATGCAAATCAAAACTACAATGAGGTATCACCTCACACCAGTCAGAATGGCCATCATCAAAAAAATCTACAGACAGTAAATGCTGGAGAGGGTGTGGAGAAAAGGGACCCCTCTTGCACTGTTGGTGGGAATGTAAATTGATACAGCCACTATGGAGAACAGTATGGACGTTCCTCAGAAAACTAAAAATAGAACTACCATACGACCCAGCTATCCCACTACTGGGCATATACCACGAGAAAACCATAATTCCAAAAGAGTCATGTACCAGAATGTTCATTGCAACTCTATTTACAATAGCCAGGACATGGAAGCCACCTAAGTGTCCATCAACAGATGAATGGATAAAGAAGATGTGATACATATATACAATGGAATATTACTCAGCCATAAAAGGGAACAAAATTGAGTCATTTGTAGTGAGGTGGATGGACCTAGAGTCTTTCATACAGAGTGAAGTCAGAAAGAGAAAAACAAATACCATATGTTAACACATATATATGGAATCTAAAAAAAAAAACGGTTCTGATGAACCTAGGGGCAGGACAGAAATAAAGACGCAGTAGAGAATGGACTTGAGGACGTGGGTGGGTTAAGGGTTAAGCTGGGATGAAGTGAGAGAGTGGCATGGACATATATACACTACCAAATGTAAAATAGATAGCTAGTGGGAAGCAGCTGCATCGCACAGGGAGATCAGCTCGGTGCTTTGTGACCACTTACAGGGGTGGGATAGGGAGGGTGGGAGGGAGATGCAAGAGGAAGGAGATATGGGGTTATATGTATATGTATAGCTGATTCACTTTGTTATACAGCAGAAACTGACACAACATTGTAAAGCAATTACATTCCAATGAAGATGTTAAAAAAAAGCCATAAAAAATAATAGAAAGAGCAAGTATAAAATGGTCCACCTTTGCATCCACTCAGGACATTTTCGTTTAGCTGTCACTACGCGTCAGGCCTTGTGCTTGTTCCTTGGAGAAAGACAAAAATACTGCACTCAGGGAACTTACATCGTTAGTAGGAAGAGAACTTACAAGCCTAAATTACTGCAATAAAATTTAGAGAAGTAATAAATTTCCCGAGAGAGGGAAGGCGAGGAGAATTTAAACCAAGAATTTTTCCATATATTATGCCCACTTCTCCTGCTCACCATGGTGAGATTGGTTCAGGGATCTTAGTTTTCTGACCCAGCGGTGTTCAGCTAGTAAGTGGCAGAGCTGGGATTCAAACTCCTGACAGGACACTCCTCTGCCTTCCCTGTAGAGACCTGAAAGCTGTGTCACTTCGGAAATGGAGACATTAATTCCATCTGGGGGAGAAGAGGGAGGTTGTGTTAAAGCATGAGCCAGTCCTTGAAGACTGGGGGGATGTCCAGCTTTGGAGGTGGGTACCACAGGCAGGTCGAACACGCCAGGCCAGAAGCACCACTGTGGGAGATGGTAGGGTTGGCATAGAGGGTGGGGCTCAGGTGGGCATGAAGGAGGCATGAAGGAACCAGTAGGAAGTAAGATTAGGAAGGTAGGTAAGGGTAGAGTATTCTTGGTCATAGGTTCTTCCCTTTCATCACTTTAAATATATCATGCCACTCCCTTCTGGCCTGCAGAGTTTCTGCTGAGAAATCAGATGATCGTCTTATGGAGATTCCCTTGTATGTTATTTGTTGCTTTTCCCTTGTTGCTTTTAATATTTTCTTTTTGTCTTTAATTTTTGTCAATTCCATTACTATGTGTCTTGGCATGTTCCTCCTTGGGTTCATCTTGTGTGGGACTGCCTGCACTTCCTGGACTTGGGTGACTGTTTTCTTTCCCATGTTAGGGAAGTTTTCAGCTGTTATCTCTTCAAATATTTTCTCAGGCTCCTTCCCTCCCTCTTCTGCTTGGACCCCTGTAATGCGAATGTTGGTGCATTTGACGTTGTCCCAAAAGTCTCTTAAACTGTCCTCATTTCTTTTCATTCTTTGGTGGGGGGAGGGATCAATTAGGAGGTTGGAATTAACATATATACACTACTATATATAAAATAGATAAACAGTAAGGACCTGCGGTTTAGCACAAGGCACTAATACTCAATATTTTGTAATAACCTATAAGGGAAAAGAATCTGAAGAATATATATGTATATATGTATAACTGAATCACTGTGCTGTACACTTGAAACTAACACGGCAGTATAAATCAACCATAGGGGTAGGTAAGGGATCAGATCATGATGTGTCTTGAGTTCTAGGCTAAAATGTTTATAATTTTAGCTGGTGATACCAGCCATTAGAGTATCTAGGATGTGGTGATAGAAGCTACTGGAATACAACATTCTAATATTAGAATAGGAGGAACCGACCTCAGTGCCTGGGGCATAGGGGGCTGGGACGCAGGCACAGGGGTCCCAAGGAGGCGGGCCTGAGTTAGTGATGAGGCGAGCAGCGGGGGACACAGGTGAGAGAGCTGTTTCACCTGGGAGCTCGGAGAACGGGGCTGGGTTTTGGCGCTGCCTCGGGAGCTCCCCATCCTAGCACAGCGCCCCTCCGATTCGACTCGGGTGTAGTTTGTAGCTGCTTCCTGATGGTGGCTAGAACAGTTCTGTATTTTCATTTGAACGCCTAGGGCTTGGTGCCACATTTCGTTCTAAGTGCTTTACAGAAACCCGTTTATTCTTCATGACTACCCTGTAAAGTAGACTTTTATTATTCTTCCCATTTTACAGATGAGAGAATGAAGGCGGCTCTGGGGTCTGTATTCTTAACCGTTACGCGAAGCCTGACCCTCACTTTGGTGTTCATAGTACCACGGGGATTCAAATTTTAGTGTATTTCCCTGCATTGCGACTCTTTTCTCATCCTAAAAGAAAACGATGGTAGTGTCCACAGTTACATAATCTGCACGGTGGAAGCACCTAGAATGAGAGGATATTGGAGTGAGAAAGACGAGATAGGTTATGTGCTCACTGAATTTGGGTCCAGCCTTTTCAATGTGTGGGTGGGAGAGGAGGTGGGGGGCGGGCAGCCATCGGGGCAGGGCTGGGATTCAGGGCTCTGACATCTAGTGCACCGAGAAATGCTCTATTATGTTTGGGGGAACTTCTTGAACAATAACTCTTCGTAGCCTGCAGACCAGGGCTGCTTAAACAGGCGTCCAGAGTGGGCTTTCCGGGTGGGGAATGCTGGCGGTGACACCGGAGCCCCGGGGGGCTGTGCGGCCCGGTGAGGGCCCCTCTCCTCCTTGCTGCCGTCCTCCGTACTTTACTCTGTGTCCTCCTTGTCTTCCTCCATTCCTCTTGGAATGAAAACTTCGGGAACTGTTGCCCAAATTGTTCTTTTTGTGATGAGCGCGGTTGAGGTTTTGTCAATTCTGGTTCCTCTAGGGTTTCCAGAAGGGTCTCCCACTTAATCTCCTCTTTACTATCTGTGAAAAAAGCATCCTTCTATCAGAGAACATTCCTTTCCTTACAGGCTCCACGCCCCCATGGAGCAGGGGCTGTGCGGACAGAGTTTTCTCTTGCGTTGGTCTCTTATTATCTCTCCTGAGCTAGGCCTCAGCTGAGCAGATCCTTGAAATGGGCTTAAACAAGCACTAAAAATCTTGCTTGAGTTCAGAGCTGGAGTTGTGTTCCTTGCTACGTTGCTGGCTCCTGTGGGCAGTGCCCAGCCTTCTCCGTCCACAGCTGTTGCTGGCTTGGTTCCGTAGTTCAAGGCCACAGAGGTGGCCCGCCGGCCCTGTCCACGGCGTGGGCTGTGTGCCTGCCTCGCGCCGTCCCTGAGGTTTGCATTTTTAACTCGTGTCACCCCCAGGAATTGAATTATGGGCCCAGCAAGAAGCAGGTTTTGTGCAGCATCTCTGCGTTTGGCCCTCAGCTGTGTTTGTATGATGGTGAACGAGTTTCTCTCTCATCTCAGATGTGCCCCGTCGGCTGACCGGGCTCATCTGCCTGCCGTCGGTAATCTCAGTTTTAATTAATCTTTCAAAGAAACAGATTAAGCTGATTGCTTCACAAGCTGAGTTTTGGTGTACGTACCTTTCAGCTGCCTTCCAGAAGTGATTAAAAGAAGAATTTTTTAGGAGCTTGGACGCCCAGTTAAGATTATTTTTGGATCTTGTCTCAATGGTTTATTTCCATCTTGTGCCTGTTTTTAACTGAAGAACTGGAAATGAGGAGAGGGGCTGGTTTTCGTCTCCTCTGGATGTTCATAGCTTTCGGACGTCCTGTCATGATCTTAGTTCCTGTCTGCCTGATTGGCCATCTCCCAGGGAGCCTTTCCAAGGTAGCCAGTCCGATCCCCAGCACTGAAGTCAAACCTGTGTCGGTTTCTTGGGATGCTTCTAGTCCTGCCTCTCTTTAGTCTCAAGCTTCTGCAAATAGAACCATCTACTCCTGACCCACCCAAGACAAGGTGCTTGACCATTGCACCCAGGGTCTAATGGTAGCACTGGATTTTTTTTTTTTAGGATGAAATAGTCTGCTCTCTCTCTCTCTCTGTCTCTCTCTCTGTCTGTCTGTCTGTCTCTCTCTCCCTACCTACCTACCTATCTATTTTGGCCGCCCCTCGCGACTTGCAGGATCTTAGTTCCCTGACCAGAGATCGAACCCATGCCCCCTGCAGTGGAAGCGTGGAGTCCTAACCACTGGACTGCCAGGGAATTCCCCTAGCACTAGGTTTAATAGACGGTATTGCAAAAGGTTGTCTCCCGGTCGATGGCCCCCCTAGGGTGTCTTCCTTGAGGGCAGGTGTTGTTTCTGCCATCGCTGGGTCCCCAGGGCCCGGGATGGCACCTGCCAGCCCGAGATGTTCAGTGAGGGTTGTTTGAATGAGTGGATCTCGTTTAAGTATATGGAAACGTTGACAGAGGATGCTAACTATTGCTCAGAGTCAAGGTAGAAAAAATGTTGGCCTGCAGATATGTTTTGTTTGGCCTGCACACTGTTTATAAAATTTCTAAACCAGTATTTTAAAAAAAGATCAATTGTACATAGAAGATCCAGATCTCCAGCTTCTCTTGCAAAATGTTAAGACTCAGACTACGCTGGAACTGAGGGGCGAGCTTCCTTTGGAGGGGCCCGTACTCTGCCTTTTGCTCCCCTAATCCCTAAAATAATTTGGTAAAGCCATCTACCCCCTCACACACTTTGAGCTGATAGCGAAGATTTTTCATCATAATTTAAGAGTTTCATTAGTTTAAATTAGGCGTTTGGGATTAACAGATATACACTACTATATATAAAATAGATAAACAGCAAGGACCTACTGTATAGCACAGGGAACTCTACTCAGTATCTTGTAATAACCTCTAATGGAGAAGAATCTGAAAAAGAATATATATATGTATAAGTGAATCACTTTGCTGTATACCTGAGACTAACACATTGTAAATTAACTATACTTTAATAAAAAAAATGGTTAAAAAAAGAGTTTCAAAGGATGTTATATCCAGCTTATTGTAAATATTGACATCTTGAAATAAAACGGTTACATCATTCTTTTAAATAGAACCAGTGGGATCTAAATAGAGACGATACCTATTGTCATCCACGTAAAAAATGCTTAAACAGACTCCTCTGTAACCATTGGAATTTCTACCTTATTCTCTTTTTATTTTTGAATTCATATCCTATTCCCACAGAATGATACCTTTGGGTATAATATTTGTCCTTGCAAAAAAATATGTCTATATATGTCAATTAAATTTCCCGTGGCTATAAGGGCCTATAAAGTTTCTGTGTTTAGTTACTATGATCGATTACTATTATACATTTGAGTGAAATATTAATATATTACAGATTTTGATAAATCTATTAAAAGGAAAAGGTAAAGTTTACTTGGAAGTATATCTCCTAATGAAATGCTTGGAGGTCTTTGTTTTCTGTCTTTTTTGCAGTTGTTTTCTGTATCCAGGGATGCATGTTGCTTATTGCTGGAATAAGAAGGCTCAATATTGGCTCATTCCTGTTTTTGTGTGTTTTAACAGGTGTCAGCACAGAGAAGTCATATATAACTGAATAGGTAGATGGGATCAGGGGTTATGTTATATATTATAGCAGCCCTGTATTTTGGGGGGGAACTCTTTCTGAGTTACACGTCAGGTTATTACTCTGCTGCATTCATAGTTGGTTGTTGTCATTAGTGTCTTCATTTTCAGCAGGTAGAGGATTGGAATTGGCTGGGGGTGGGGAGGGTGCTGTCCGACTGTCCACGTGTGTCTCTTTGAGGCTCTGGTGTGAGGCAGTGGGAGGTACCCCCAAGTACACTCAGGAGGGTGCAAGCTGAGGGTTGGTGCTGTAGCTCCCCAAGGTCAGGAACCACACCGGCAGGGAGGGGATCAGTTCTGTCGGGCCCTCCCCCAACATCCAACCTAGTCTCAGTAACGTTTGAAGTGTAATGCAGACGACAGCCAGTCCTTGTCATACCCAGATTCTGTGTCTGCGAATTCATTGACTCACTCAAATGTATTTGAATCGCCAGGCAACACCTGAGACGCCTGTGTGACTGTTCAAGGCCATGAGCAGAGCAGTGAGAAATTTGCGTCGCCTGCTGTACGTGTTCCCGGGGCAGGTGGGACAAGGCGAGGCTCTGCCGTGGGTCTGGTTCTCAGTGTAACATGGGTCCCTTTCGTGGTCCTTCTAGGGCTGTGTTTTTCACATTCTTGTGCCTTTTGTCGGTGACTTCGCTGTTCAAAATGGTGCCCAGAGGACTTCCCTGGTGGTCCAGCGGTTAAGACTCTGTGCTCCCAATGCAGGGGGCCTGGGTTCGAGCCCTGGTCAGGGAGCCATAAGTTTGTTTTCTACATCTGTAACTCTGTTTCTGTTTTGTAAGTAAGTTCATTTGTACCCTTTTTTTAGATCCCACATATACGTGATATCATATGATGTTTATCTTTCTCTGTCTGACCTACTTCATACAAGACAGTCTTTTTTTTTTTTTTGCAGTACGCGGGCCTCTCACTGTTGTGGCCTCTCCCGTTGCGGAGCACAGGCTCCGGACGTGCAGGCTCAGCGGCCATGGCTCACGGGCCTAGCTGCTCCGTGGCACGTGGGATCCTCCCGGACCGGGGCACGAACCCGTGTCCCTTGCATCGGCAGGCAGACTCTCAACCACTGCGCCATCAGGGAAGCCCCAAGATAGTCTTTTAAAGCGGTTCCCTGACATGTGTGGCATCTGCTAGCCGGTCTTTAGAGTTCACCCAAAGGAGAAGTGTTCTAATGATGGGAAATGGCTTTGCTGTTTAAACTTAACTCTGAACCTACTTCTCGCTTCGAACTTAAAGTCTGGGAGTCAGACAGAGGCTGAGTGAGGGGAACAGCATCTGAGTTACTCTTCTATTATTTGACTAAAGCTTCTGTCACTGGAGGAATAAAAGACTTGAGAAAAGAAGCCTGGAGTTTGGAAGCTGCACCGACCTCCTGATTTACACTCAGAACCATCATTTAGCCTCTTATGTTACATGCCTTCCACTATTTTTTTTTTTTAATACCTGTGAGTCCCACAACCACTAATCCCTACTAACTAGTACATAAAAAGTAATTGTCCTGGTTTTGAGACACTTATATTCTGAGGAGCTGAGTGTGTTTTAAGATGCGACTTGAGCCTGCTGGAATCCCCATTTGAGAGCTTGGCGTTTGAGTGGAGGGAGACTCACAGCCTTTACCCAGACTGTGACGTGGGCATTCAGGAGTCCTTATCTAATTCTCTCCTCTTTCTGGGACAGATCTCTGGTCCAAGGGATCCTTTCTGCGCCCCACCGACTCCTCTTTATAGAATGTTTTATTTTACTTTATTTATTTTTTCTTTTCTTTTTTTTTTTTTTTGGCAGTACGCGGGCCTCTCACTGTTGTGGCCTCTCCCATTGCGGAGCACAGGCTCCAGACACGCAGGCTCAGTGGCCATGGCTCACGGGCCCAGCTGCTCCGCAGCATGTGGGATCTTCCCGGGCCGGGGCACGAACCCACATGCCCTGCATTGGCAGGCGGACTCTCAACTACTGCACCACCAGGGAAGCCCTATTTATTTTTTAAATAAAATTTATTTGCTTATTTATTTATTTCCGGCTGCACTGGGTCTTTGTTGCTGCGCGCGGGCTTTCTCTAGTTGTGGTGAGCGGGGTCTACTCTTTGTTGCAGTACGTGGGCTTCTCACTGTGGTGGCTTCTCTTGTTGCGGACCTCGGGCTCTAGGTGCGCGGGCTTCAGTAGTTGTGGCATGTGGGCTCAATAGTTGTGGCACACGGGCTTAGTTGCTCCGCAGCATGTGGCATCTTCTTGGACCAGGGTTCGAACCTGTGTCCTCTGCATTGGCAGGTGGATTCCTAACCACTGCACCACCAGGGAAACCCTATAGAATGTTTTATAAGCTGAAATCAGATTCCAAGTCTGATCCCCCCCAAATACATTATAAAGCCATGCATGCTGTTTTTATTCATATTTATGGAATCAGCAGATATGGCTGAGCTCCTGCTTTGTGCCCGGGCCTATGCTGGGTGCTGGGGGTACAAAGATAGCTAGCGCTCAGCCCTGGGGTCTAGGAGCCCACTCTCTGCTGGGGAGAAGCATCCGTATCATAGCCTGGAGAGGCTGGTAGGGGAGGTTCCTGAGCTGCGCTCGGGGGAACCTCAGAGTTTGCCTGGGAGCATCAGGGAAGGCTTCACAGAGGAGTTGGGGCTAGGTTTGAGGCTTGAAGGACAGGTAGGAGTTTACCAGCTCAGCAAGGGAGAGAGGGCTTCCAGGCAGATAGCCCCTCTGTGGTCCTAAGACCCAGAGGATGAAAGGGCATGGGGTCTATTTTGGGGGTGCAGGCAAGAATAAGAGGAGTGATGAGAGAGGAGGCTGGAACGGGACTTAGGGCTTTGGTTTCAAGGACTTCTGGTGCCACACTCAGTAGTTTGGACTTTACTCTGAGGGTGGGGGAATTGAAGGGAAAACATGATCAGCCTTTGTGTGTGTTTGAAAGACCACTTTGGAGAGGAAGTTGGGAAATTGAGGACGGGCATCAGGGAGACCAGTTAAATTGCCCTTGGACTCATGGGTGGGGGAACTAGGGGAGAGGTAAGTGCCCTAACTGGCAGGGGGCGTGGAGAGATGGGAACGGACAGAAGATGTGCTGAGGTAGTCAAGTCTAATGCTTTGGGTTTCGGAACCTCAGTCAAGGAGAGAAGGGCTAAGAGGTTTCATGCTTGGGCAATTGGGTAAAAGATGGTGCCCTCTACTGAGGACCCACAGGAGAGGGCTGTGGGGGAAGGTAGTGAGTAGAATTGCATGGACCATGAGACCCCAGGATGGAGTGATCCATTACACAGGTGAATAGATTCATCATTCTGGCATCCGTTCAGCTCCAGGATTATAGCCCGGCAGCCAGGTTTTGTGTTTTCTTTTTGTGGTGTTAGCATGGTTTTGCCTGCATTATGTACGTAAGGAATTTATGTTGATCTGTTTGTTAGCAGAAAAAGAGCACGGAGCAAAATGTGTGAAGTTACCTGGGAGGAAGGAAAAATCTCTACTGGTGTGGTCTGAACACCAACGTGGGCACATGAAACCAGATGCAAGGGAGGCTGTGGGCTGGTTTTGGAAAGTGACTTAGGACAAGCTGTCCCCTCCCGGCCATTCTGTGTTCACCTCTGCCCTGTGGAATTGCACAGTGGCTCAGAACACTGGTTCTGGTTTCAGGTGGACCTAGTTCATCCCTCCCTTGGGCAAGTCCCTGCTCTGTGCCTAAACATCTTTCCTGCCTAATGATGATAATAGAAGCTGCTTTATTTGTGCAGATTAAACGAGCTAATTGATGACGTTTCTAAGCCCATTTCTTGGCACAGTGAGTCCTGAAAAAACTCATATCTTGAAATAATTACCAGAACAGATTTTATGGAGTGACTGTAAATTCACAAACATAAACCTGGGGATCAGGATTGATTTTCTAAAAGATTTAATCTCCATTTATGCAAGGATGCACCATAGAATCCCTATAGAAAACCTTCTTACTAGTGCATTTAAGAATACCTGATTCGCAAAAATTCCATGTGCTTTAAAATCATAGTCTGTTGTTAATCATGCTTAAATTATGATAAACTGTGTTACATAATGCACTGAACTTTTACTTTCTTCCCCCCAACATTGTCTCAACTGCTGCTCCATCACAGGACTCCCTCACAGCGGGGCAACACTGTGGTCCCGACTCTACTGTGACAGTGTGGAGGCCAGGGAGCTCCAAGGACATCACTCAGGTGACAGCAGTGGGGCCTTTTCTTTTGAAAAAAAAAGGATCAAAGAGAAAAAAATGAGCATCTAGTTTCTTGAGCTTTTTGAAGAGGAAGCAATTGGGGAAGAAACCGCTAATCGAGCAAATCCAGATGGTTCCTTAACATTTCAGAGAATATACAGTTGCATCTAATTCAGTTTGGAAATATCACACCCCTTATAAATAAATATGCCCTTAATTAGTTGAAAAGATATAGACGAGTGTAGGGAAGCTAAGAGAGAGAGCTGTTATTGTTAATTATGTAGTGGATGGGACTGCCCTGAGAATGGATTACTCTTGGTATGAAGAACTTCCTGTGAAAATTAGAACCGTAGGATCGTGGAGCAGAAGGAATCTTAAAGATCAAGTTTTTCATCACAAGGACGAAGGATACTGTATTTTTTTTTTTTTTTTTTTCTTTTTTGTGGTATGCGGTCCTCTCACTGTTGTGGCCTCTCCCGTTGTGGAGCACAGGCTCCGGACACGCAGGCTCAGCGGCCATGGCTCACGGGCCCAGCCGCTCCGCGGCATGTGGGATCCTCCCGGACCAGGGCACGAACCCGCATCCCCTGCATCGGCAGGCGGACTCTCAACCACTGCACCACCAGGGAAGCCCATGGATACTGTATTTTTGAGGCACTCATTCATTGTCTGTGTGTTTTTGTTAATATAGGACAGGCCTAGGTGCCAGCACTTCCCTGTGCTGTCCCCATGGCCACTGCACGCTGAGTTGACATAATCCTAGGCCAAAGCAAATATGTTTTAGCCTGTGCCATTATAGTGTGGGTAATATGTGGTCTCTGCTGGGACTTTTGAAATACTGAATATTAACCCAGGTGTCCCCATCACTCCCTTTGGGGACATCCACAGCCATCTCCCGTCCAGCCAGCTCATTTCACAGACTTCATTAGTGTAAGTCACGTGCCTAGGGTCAGAAGCATAGGGACTTTGGAAGGTAATACATTGTATCCAGTGCAGATAGAGTGCCGAGAAAACGGAGATGAATCGCTGATGTTCTTTGTAGAAAACGCAATGACAAGGGTTGTAGTACACACCAGTTTTTTAAATTGTAATATACACCATCTTTATGTTCCCTTGGAAGGCAGGCAATAAACCAGCGACACAGCTCAACTGTTTGCTTAGTGTCTTGCATCTTGACTCACATGCCCACCGTCCTAAGCAGCTATCTTAAAAAAGTAGTCAGTTTGTCAGATCGTACACAGAATAATTAACACCTGTAATGGTCTTGCTCTGTAAGTATGTACTGTGCGCCCTAACCCCCAGTAAGACCTCATTCACGGAGACCCCCATACGTTTGGAATGCCCAGTGGTAGCCAGCAGGGGCAGGCTGGTATCTACGAAAGAGGAATTTGCTGAGCACACAGACAGCATCAACACAAGTGGGGTCACGGTGTTTAACCACTTAGCTTTAGCATTTACACATGTAATTAAATGTTTATGACAAGTAATTCTTACCAGGACCGACAGGACTCCTGCCTAGCAGTACTTTGCCAGCCCTTTGAAGTCGTTTATGAATTTCAAAGCATTTGAAGTGCATTTCTCTACGGATGTCTTAAGATCAGCGGGGAAAGTGCAGGTGAAAGTCTATGACTTGTGTGCCCCAGTGGTGATGCTTTGCCTGTGGTTGACACAGTGCTGGCACACAGGAGCTGCTCAGCGCTCATTTGTCAAATGGATAATTGTATGCAAATACATCGATGACACTGGGATTGTTGGGAAAAATAACACATAGTGTTTTTCAATGGGGCTCTGTTGGTTCTGTGGCCAAGATGCCTCTTCCTAGCTGAGCCCTGTCCGGGGCATCCCTGGTTGGGGACCACCACTTCTCCCCAAACACCAAAATCAATTCCAGATACTAGAAAGTTAAATATAAATAAGAACATAAGAAATAATAAGAAAATGTGAATTAATATCTGACAGGATTTTTAAAAATTGAGTTCTCTGCAGAATCATGCTTTCTGACTCTACCTGGGCCTCCTCTGTTGCCTAGCAGGTCCTTCTCTCCAATTGTCTATTTGATTTTCTCATGCGCTCTCCCACCCCTTTCTCATGCTGTTCTTGATTTTCTCCGTCTCTTTACAGAGGAGATTGACACCAGCCAAAGTGACTTGTGGAAACTGCACTTCTCCAAAGCCCAGAATCCCTCCTTTCTTTGTAAGGAAGACTCCTGAGGGGGCCTCACTGCCCTAGCTTGCTGCTTCTTCAGCCCTCCCCCTACCTCTAGCATTTTCCATTTTATTTTCTCCTCTGTCTCTTTCCACTTTGCCTCTAAACCTTCTCAGGTGTACCGAAATTCTAAAATAAATCTTTAACATCCATCTTCCTGTACCACCATCTAGTAGCCTACCTTGGTCCTTATGTTCATGGCTAAACCGCTCAATAAATTCTCCTTAGCCTGCTGGAAAGAGCATGGGTCCTGCGTTCAGCAGCCCAGAGCACAGTCCAGCCTCTGACCACGCTGAGCCTGATGAGTAAAATGGGGATGAAGATGCCTTCCCCATAAGGAAAGATCCCCACGAGAGATGGACCTAAAATGCAGACAGGATCCTATTGTGGCCCAGCTTGGCATCCCTCAGAAGCTTGCCATTGCCAGTGGGAGAGAACCTCCCTTGCCCTCCCTCCAACTTCAGATTTTAGTCCCACTGGGCTGTTTATGGAAACCATCCCCATCCCCGCCTCCTCCTCCAACCCTTTCTGCTTTGCTGTTTCCCACATGGGTCTTTTCTGTCTGGCTGTCTGCTTTCCAGATCCCTCCTTCCACCCCATGGGTGACTCCAGCTCATGATTTCACAGTAGCCCCTTCTTCGGGAAGGTTCCCAGAGACCCCTCCCCCACTCCATCTCTGCACCTGCACATTGTCCTACAGGCTTCCCCACTAGACGGTGAACCTCCTGAAGGCAGGGAGGAGGCTGCTTCGGGACCTGTGGACAGGTTGGCCAAGGGATGGCCGGTTGAATGAATATCCATTCAGGGAGATGGTGGATCCAGTCCCACCAGTTCTAGCTGTGCTAGAAGTTGACAGACATCATCCAGTTAGGTGATGTTCTTGAATGTTTTACAGTGGTTCATGGTCTAAGTGCCAAGCGTATCTTCTGGGGGAAATAAAAACAGATTCTTTCCCCAGGGACATAGTTTGCTTACTCTCATTTTCTCATTCCCCATTTCAAACTCCACAACCCCTGATCCAGGTATGCACATGGCGCAGTCAACTTCCTTTGCTTGAGAAAATGTTTGAACCAAGGAGAGGTGCCTTCTCAGATCTTTCTTTTGAGAATTGTTTCTATCCAGTGCAGGCTGGGCACTCAGGTTCAGGTGGGTGGGGCAGGTGGTGATGTGGCAAAAGCGTTGGTGACTCAGGAGCTCAGAAATGTAAGCAGTTGCCCTTTCTCAAGTTGGACGTCACATAGTGCATGGTCCAGTGGTGTTCTCCGTCATTGGTACTTTCCTGTGCTCGTCCTTTTAAAGTAAAACAGGTATTTTTTCTCTTTTATGATTTTTGTCTCATTCCATTACTTACTTACTTACTTTGTTTACTTATTCTGTAAATGTGAGGCATCAAGCTAGGTGCTGGGGAGTCAAATGCTTGGTCCCTGTCTCCGTGTATTTGGTCCCTACACTCATGGGTAGGAGGGGAAATGGGATGTAGGCTATGAATGTGTACAAAGAAATAAAACAGCTACACCTTGTGATGAATGCTGTGATAGAAAATAAGGGGATAGAAGAGGGAATACTTTTTCAGATAGGGTGGTCAGGAAGCTCTCTTGTGTTACTTGAAATCTTTAAAAAAAAAAACAGCTTCCTTGAGACCATACAAATTGATACAGATTCAGAGACCATACAACTCACCCATGTAAACTATACCATTCAATGGTTTTTGGTAAATTATATCAATAATCCTCTTTATTTTATTTATCTTATCTTTTTAAGATTTATTATTTATTTATTTATTTTATTTTTGGCTGCATCGGGTCTTAGTTGTGGCATGTGGGATCTTTGTTGAGGCATGCCAGATCTTTTGTTGCGGTGCATGGGCTCTTCATTGCGGGGGCTTCTCTCTAGTTGTGCCATGCGGGTTTTCTCTTCTCTAGTTGTGGTGTGAGGGCTCCAGGGCACGTGGGCTCTGTAGTTTGCAGCATTCAGGCTCTCTAGTTGAGGCGCACGGGCTCAGTAGTTGTGGCACGTGGGTTTAGTTTCCCTGCGGCATGTGGGATCTTAGTTCCCTGACCAGGGATCGAACCTGTGTACCCTGCATTGGAAGGCGGATTCTTTACCACTGGACCACGAGGGAAGTCCCTCAATAATCCTTTTTAAATTGTGGATAATATATGAGTATATGTATGGTTAATATACATCACAAAGTTTGCCATTTTTAACCATTTCTTTTTTCATTTAAACCAATTTTAATTGTACATCAGTGACATTAATTGCATCCACAATGTCAAGCAACCATCACTACTACCTGTTTCGAAAACTCTTTCATTATCCCAAATGGAAACTCTGTAACCATTAAGCAGTAAGAGCATTGCTGCACCCTGCAGCCCTTGGAAGCTCTAATCTATTTTCTGTCTCTACAAATTTGCCTCTTCTAGGTTCCTCATATAAGTGGGATCATACAATATTTGTCCTTTTGTGACTGGCTTCTTTCATTTAGGTTAAGGTTCTCACATTTCATCCGTATGGTAGCATGTGTCAGAGCTTCTCCTTTTTTATGGCTGAATATTGTTGCATTGTGTGGATATACCACATTTCATTTATCCAGGTCACTTGAAATCTTGGTATATGTTGTTTCTTTTCTTTTTTAATAAATTTATTTATTTATTTATTTTTGGCTGTGTTGGGTCTTTGCTGCTGTGCGCGGGCTTTCTCTAGTTGAAGTGTGAGTGGGGGCTACTCTTTGTTGCGGTGCTCAGGGTTCTCATGGCGGTGGCTTCTCTTGTTGTGGAGCTCGGGCTCTAGGTGCACGGGCTTCAGTAGTTGTGGCACACGGGCTCAGTAGTTATGGCTCATGGGCTCTAGAGCGCAGGCTCAGTCGTTGTGGCGCGTGGGCTCTAGAGCGCAGACTCAGTAGTTGTGGCGCACGGGCTTAGTTGCTCCGCGGCACGTGGGATCTTCCTGGACCAGGGCTCGAACCTGTGTCCCCTGCATTGGCAGGCAGATTCTTAAGCACTGCGCCCCCAGGGTAGTCCCAATGCTGTTTATTTTCTTAGGGCTTCCCCATAATTCTTGTCAGATTAATTTGCCATATTATTAGTAAATATTTCTTTTTTTTTTATTTTGCGGTATGCGGGTCTCTCCCTGTTGTGGCCTCTCCCGTTGCGGAGCACAGGCTCCAGACGCGCAGGCCCAGTGGTCATGGCTCACGGGCCCAGCTGCTCCGCGGCATGTGGGATCTTCCCGGACCGGGGCACGAACCCGTGTCCCCTGCATCGGCAGGTGGACTCCCAACCACTGCACCACCAGGGAAGCCCTAGTAAATATTTCTTGATTGACTTTACTAACAATTTCCAGCCAGGTGATGGTGGTGACAAGTCAGCAATGCCATTTCCTGGTATGTGTGCAACTGCGTGCATTTTCTTGATACGTGTATATTTTTCTGTCTCTCATAAGTGAGGTCATCCAGTTGGTAAACGTGTCTGAGGAAGATATTGGGGGGCAGGGGTGGAATCACAAGAACTTGGAGCAGTTTTGCCCTGCCCCCTGCCCCAAAAGTGTTTAAAGGAAAAGCCGGTTTCTTTGAAGCTTAATATTGTCCTGATTTACAATCTGCTCAAAATAGACTTATATCTGTCTCCTTGTAATAAATGTGTCTCGAAAGGCTGAAGAAACACATAGAAAAAAAAAAAAAGTACTTCTCTGGAAGGCTGCTCCCCGGAGAAAGTGAACTGATAAATCTTTTTGTTGCCGGTTTCACACATCAAAGGAGGACACGTGGAGTGTGATAAGGCAGTGGGGCAAATATATAAGACGTTTGATAACAGATATTAGTTCTCTCTGAGCTGGAATGACACGCATTTTAATAGGTGACCAGAAGCAAGGCAATTCTAGATCTTAGGGACAGCCTGGGGCCTCGCCCTTGCTGAGCTTCGGTTTCATCTTGAAGGATATTCTCTCCCCTGCCCTCTCTTATTATTTTTAACCCATCTCCGCAGATATACTTAGTGCTTCTGCTCGTCTTGGGTTTGTACCAATTGCCAAAGGTGCCTGAGCATCGTGCTTTGTTGTAGTGGCCGCTGTGTGTCTGTGACCTTTCTAGAATGCTTGTAGATCCCATCTCACATTGCAAGACGTGCTCGAAAATCCAGTGCGTTCATGCCTCTACCGTCCTCTGACACCACCTCACTAAACGTTGACTCATGGAGTATTTATTTGGGCCGGTCTGGGTGCTGAGTAACCATCTCCGGACGAGATGACCTCGGCCAGGCCTCTGCGTCTTATTTTCTTATCCCGTGGCACAGCTGAGCCTTGGCCGGGTTTTATTTTTGGGGCGGGTGCGTGTGAGGAGGATGCCAAGAACCTGAGCTCATAAGTTTCTGGCTTTAGTTTAAAAAGAATTTCAACTTGACCTCAGCGCCTTGGGCTGTGCTCACGGGTATGAGCTCATGTTGGGTTGCTCGTTTTGTGGCGTCTTGCAGAAGTAGAGCTTGTGGCCTTGGTGGCTCTGGATGGGATGACCGGAGGGAAGCCGGCGACTGTCTGCTTTTTCCCCCAGCCAACTCCAGCATGCTCGCCCCGCCTCTCGATAGCCATTCAAGAAAGAAAAGTGCAATGGCGTCTGTTAAAAATGAAACCAAGTGTAAGGGGTAGCAGGTACCGGGGTTGAATGTAGCAGAAATGGGTCGGGGTGAAGTGCGGGTGTTTGGCACTGAATTTTCTAGCCTCTTTTCCCCCTTTCTTTCCTTTAGGTGAATCAAATCACATGCTCATCTGTGTTGGGTCCTCCTGGGCCCTTTCTGTCCCTGGCAAGAGGTCATGAACATCCCTGCTGTCCTTTTCTGCTTGACTCACACCGGCCCTCGCCCACGCTGCCTTGTGTCACAGGGTTGGTTCTGGGACTTTCGAAGGAGGTGCTCAGCCATCGCTCTGAGAGTAGCTCCTTAGATAGAAGACAGGCCCCTTCCCTTCTCCCAGGGGCCTTGCTGTCTTCAGGTTCTAGCAGTGATGGCCGCATCTCCTGGCAGGTGGGAAGGCTCATTCAAGGGTTGGGGAGAAAGGTCCATCCGTGCCTTTGTCTGAGGTGAAGGCCAGCCTAGCTGAGGTGCAGGGGAACCCAGGGAAATCCCAGGTAGCACACAGTGGTCCCCAGGGACCCTAGATGCAGGTCACCAGGTCTGAGATTCTGAGTGGAATGTCTGTCCCACCTGTGTGGGGAGGGGCTGAAGCTGCCTGGGGAAGCCTTCTAGGGAAGCCTCCAGAACCTCTGCAGCATCCTCTGTGTGCCACATATCACCACAGCAGATTGGCAACCCGCTTAGGCAGTTATGAATTGGGGAATTGTACCACGGGAAGGACTCTCGTTGTGCTGAATTGCAAGGGACAGAATGGAGGATCTCTACTGTAAAAACAGAAAATGTAAGACCCCTGTTAAGAACAAATAGTGAACGCTCGAGGTAGCTGACGTGCCCTCACCCAGCCAAATGGGTGATCGTATCTATTACTACACCTACTCCACAGAGTTGCTGGGTTGATCAAAATAAAAATGGAATTGTGAATTTGAAACTTGCCTTCACATCTTACACGGTGTGAGCGTTGTACGGTGATGGTGAGGAAGGTGGTGACGATGCAGGGTCCCGGAACAGAAGGACATGGAACTGTGGTTTGAAGGAGAAGTTTCTGGTTTGCTGGTGTTTATGGATCTCGAATCCCTAGATGTGGGATTGTTCTGATTTCAGATGCCCTGTTCCATGGTCATACTGTATATTTCAGACTAAAATCATGCCCTTGTTTATTTGGAAAAAATGGGCTGTTTTCACTGAGGTTGATGATGGGAAACCTGGCTGGCCAGCCTTGAATTGGGGTCCTTGCGCTCCCTTCCCGGTTCTGAAGTCCACATGCTTTTTGCCAGTGGTCTTCAAACTGTAGCCAGCGTCAGAATCACCTGGACGGCTTGTTAAAACACCCATTCTAGGCTTTAGCCCCTGAGTTGCTTGGGGTTTGAAAATTTGCCTTTCCGACAAGGTCCCAGGTGATGCTAGTGCTGGTGGTGGGTGGTCCATGCTTTGAGAAGCATTACTCTGTACCATCTGGACTGCTTTTTCTGGGCACTGGTTCAAGACAAAGTTTTCTCGGGTTCATAATAATGTACTGGGGTTTCCAGAAATCCAGATATGTTAAGTGGACAGGATTATCCTTTTTTTTCCTTGAAATTTTGTCTTTCCTATTTTCTCATGGTCAATATCCTTTCTGTCATGAAATGATGGTAACCGTGTTGGTAGTTTGGAGGTACTGACCTTACTGGAAAAATTAAGAGTTGGCAACTCTCCTCAAGTTCCTTGATTGGGGGGAAAATTCTGCAGCTTTCTGAACCTCAAAATTCCGCCAACAATAATCTAATACGTGTATGTGTAGTTTAGTTCCTTTATTTAAAAATTTTCTCCTTTTGAACAGGAGGTGGGGAGAATGGAGGTGGTGAAATAAGAAATTTGTGTTTGTTACTTTGGCAGAGTCCTTGCTGTTTTATTTTCTGGTGATAATTACACTAAACTTCCTCTTTTGTTCGTTTGTTTTACAAAACCCCTGTCTCTTGCAGCAAGCTCACTGTACAAAGAAGACAGTGGCCCGGGTACAGTGATATACATTAGCTGTGATGTGTGTTATCTTGGAAATCATCTTTTTCCTCTGTGGTTTCAGAAGTAGCTGGGAGAGGGGTCAGCCACGGTGAGGATCCGGCGAGGGTTTTTGAGCTGATGTTTTATCTGTTGTGCCTCGTTATCTTCCTGTTCGGCGGGAGATGTTACGGTTTGTACAAACATCTTGTGTTTTGGGAACTTTTTACAGCTTTCTCAAGCCTCGCTTTTGAAGAAATCTAACACTAATAAAGCCCGTTTGCAGGCTGCTTTCTGGAAGTGTTCTGATAAGCTTTCCCTATGGTTTTGGAATATTTTAGGCCAAGTGTAGAAGAAACTTGAGCAGCTATTCCCTGTGAATTTGAATTTGGATAGTTTCCTTGAAAAACCCTCTTTTTTTTTTTAAATGCATTACTTTAAAAAAATATATTTATTTAGTTATTCATTTATTTGGTTGCACCAGGTCTTAGCCTCGGCAGGCAGGCTCCCCAGTGCAAGCGTGCATGTGGGATCTAGTCCCCCGACCAGGGATCGAGCCCAGGCCCCCTGCGTTGGGAGCACGGAGTCCCATCCACTGCGCCACCAGGGAAGTCTCAACAAACCCTCTTTCTAGCTCACAGTGTCCGGCTTTTTGCCTTGAGTTTTCAGGTGGTTAATTAGCTTATTTCCCCATTTGGCTTTCCTGTGTAGACGTCATCATAGTTGAAGCCTTTCTGATCTAGCTTTACGGCCACATTCAGTTCAGATTTAGGAAGTAGGTGATGGAGGGTCAGTTTCTCTTTTGTGCTCAAAAGTTTCCATTAATGTTCATTTTGAATTTCTACTGAAAAAAGGCGTCGAGTTAACCCTCTTTGATTTTCCCTTGTAAGTCTGTCTTGTTTCCCTGTTTGATTGTGTTACCTTCCCACGTGTATAACTTCCGCCCCAGCTCTTGCCATTTTCAGTCCCATTATTATAGTTAGGACACCGTTTCTTAGCTTACTAACTTTTCTTTTCTTGAAAAATGGTGTTGCAAGCTTCCCAAGATTTTCTAGTCCATTAAACTTGAAACGTATGTGATTTTCCCTTTCAAAAATAAAGTTACTTCCTTCCCTAGACATTTCTTTTAGTATCTTGGAGTACCTATTGGTGAGATACATTTATTCTATAAGTATTTATACTTTCTAAAAATTATTTCTTGCGAGCATTCTATGTCCATGGCTCTTTTTCAGGGTCTTCCTTACTTCTTACCTTTACTTCTTTATTCTTAGCTCAGCGCTAAGAAATCACTCCCCCGTTCAAAGCAGATTGAAATCACGGACAGTTATTTTGTCTTCTTTAAAATAGGCGGTTGACTGTGGGAGCCAAAGTATTTATTAATGTGTGATTGTGGCTGTTCTTACTCGAAGACTTGTGTCGTGTAGCAGAATAAAGGACAGTATTTCAATTCATTTAAAAAATCTTATCTCTGGGTTTCTTAGGGTCCACATAGTTTTTTCCTTAGGTAATAGGACAGTCCCTTTAAAAAAATCAGTGTTAAGTATATGAATGGAGAGGTCTCTGCAAATGTCATTTCAAAAGAAAACGTTTAGTTTGGATTGAACTTTTTATGGAATGGGGCATGTAATGCCGTTTGATTTGCTGAGATTTGGTGTTATTCATAGAACAGACGGATCAGCGTTTTCTCGGGTGTGTGTGTAAGACTTGCTTGTTTTTCCTGTCTTGATTGCTGGTTGCACATGAAATTCAGGAAAGGAAAACTTGTGTAGTGCACAGAGGAAGGGTGGAGGAGGGGTGACTCCAGACCCCCAGGGTCCTATGTCTGCTTCTCTTACAGCCCCTTTGGCTAGAGGCCTTCATTTCCAAACTGCCCGGATGGGGTCTTGTAAAGCTAATCCAGGACCCTGTGAGTCTGGGGGTCGGGCGGCAACCCCACGGATTGTGTGTTGGCGGTACTGAAGGTGAGAAGGCTCTGGCTGCAGGGCGGGGTGGCCGTGAGGCCAGGATGTCACTGGGCACCAGAGGGGAGGTTCTGACTAGTATTCAGTACTTGGCAATGGAGAGACCTAGAAGCCCCTTGCCTTACTCCGTGTCACAGTTTTTCCAGAGCGAGTGAAACTCTCTTTGCCTGTGGCTTCTGCTGCCCTCAAAGTCCTATTCCTTCCCATCTCTTCTTTCCTTACTGGTCCAGCCCCCCCTGCTCCAGCACTCCCAGCATCCCCAGCTGTTCTGCCAGAAGTGAGCCTCATCGCGGGTGTGTCCGGGTCTGTTGGCGGACTCCCTAAACATCTTCCGGGGTCTGAGATGCCGGAGATGCCGTAGGCTGCTGAGGCCTGTGGACTGGTTTGTTAATATAACATTGTCGGGGCTCCTGAGTCAGACTGCTTGGGGCTGAGTCCCAGTTTGGCTGTGTGACTTTGGATGAGTCATTTAAACTCCTGAAGCCTCTGTTTCCTCATCTGTGAAATGGGCACAGTAACAGTCCTTGGCTCATAGGGCAGTCCATGGAAAGAACATAGCATCGTGCCGAAATATAATCAGTTTTCAAAAAATAGTGTCTATTAGTACTGCCTGAACACAGGGTGATGGATGTGACCTTCTGATTTTTCTTTGTGTGTGTGTGTGTGTGTGTGTGTGTGTGTGAGAGAGAGAGAGAGAGAGAGAGAGAGAGAGAGAGAGAGAGACGGGGGTGGAGGGTGGTATTGCAAATAGCACAACTACTTCATGGACTGTGGGAGATATTTGAACAGAGTTTCAATGTTGTGTCTTTGAAGAGAGAGAGCCAGGAATGTCGGTTTGGGGGCGGAGGTGTGCCACCGTGCCAGAGAAAACAGGCTCCTGAGAAAGAAAACAGAGGAGAGATCCCTTGCAGACCAGGAGGTGGGAAAACGTTGCGGCGTTCAGCCAGGGGGATTGCTCAGAAGGTGGTCCTGGGGCCCAGGGGAGGAAGGCTCTGTGGGGCTGTGGGCTGGGAACCAGGGCTTCAGCCTCAGTGACTTGCAGGCCTCCTGGCTTTTGCTCTGGCTCCCGCGAGGGGCGAGCTCGGACTCTCTGGTGTGGTGGTCCCGCTCTAATGTTGACATCCAATAGACACTGGGCGTATTTTCTTTCAAAGACAGTTTCTTCCTGCCGTCTGGGCATTCCATGCTAACTGACCTAGCAAGTGAAGCAGGAATGAATAAGCGTCTCCAGGGTGTCAGAGCAGTGTAAATTGCTTGGTATCCAAAGAAATGTTTGGACCACTCCTTGCCTGCAGGGAGCTGTCATTCATAGGTCAGCTGTGGCAGATGACATGTCATCCAAGGAGGCATATGATTATCATATTGTGATGCCGTATGGAGGATAAAAGCTTGGCCAGCTCTTGACAGATTCGAGATGCGGATGGACCTACCTGATCGTTAGAGAAGGACTTGCTTCCTCACTGACTCACCATAATTATTGTCCTCATGGGCAAAAGTACATGTGTCTAAGTTGGTGGCATCCTTACTGTATAGCTTTACACCTGACTTTTTCTTCCCAACACACACATGATCCCTAGAGTAATTTACCATGAATTATATAGCTGTTTGCAAATATGCCTTTTAGTGGCATTTTAATATCTCATTGCAGTCTCCTCTCCTGTTGTTCGACATTTGGCCTATTTCCGTTTTTTTTTTTTTTTCTTTACTGTTAGAAAGACGTATGTGGAGAATATCCTGGTGCATAAATCTCTTTCACAATTCTGCTTATTTTCTTTCTTCCCCTCCTGGTTTTGATCTTTGTCAGCTTTCTCGAGGTATAATTGACAGAGTCATGAGATATTTAAAGTATACACGTGTACGTTGTGGTGATTTAATATACGTATCCCATCTAGTTAATTAATACACCCGTCACTTCACAAATTTACCTGTGTGTGCGTGTGTGAGAACGTTTATGTTTTACTCTCTCAGCACATTTCAGTTATATAATACGGTGTTGTCAGCTGTAGTCACCATGTTTTACGTTAGAGCCTCAGAACTTACTCATTTTATAGCTGAAAGTTTGTACCCTTTTACCAGCCTCTCCCTATTCTCCCCAACGCCCAACCCCTGGCAACCACTTTTCTACCCTCTGTTTGTTTCTATGAGTCTGACTTTTCTTTAGATTCTATTTGTAAGTGATACCACACAGCATCTATCTGACTTCTCTCAGCTAGGATAATGCCCTCAGGGTCTATCCATGTCGTCACAGATGGCAGGATTTCCTTCTTTCTCATGGCTGAGTAATAGTCCATCGTGTATATGAACCACATCTTTATCCATCCATCTGTTGACTGACACAGGTTGTGTCCATATCTTGGGAACTGTGAATCATGCTTCAGTAAACATGGGTCTCGTGATAGATTCTGAGATGGGGAATTAAGTTAAAAGATAGATATTTGTTGTAAGGGCTTACATGATGCCATAATGGCTCTCAGAAAGATTTTTTACTAATTTACATTCCTATTAGTATTGTTTGAGCATATCCATCTTATCACATTCTTGCCAGTGATCATAAAACAAAAAATTTTTTTGGCCATTTTGAAAGTTCAAAATGAAACTTTTATTTAAAAGATAATCAAGGTATTACAAGAAAACCCTCGATGTTCATTTGGGCGAAGGTCCCAAGTACTGTGTTTGTCCAGGAGTTTCCAACCCCGACCTGGGTGGAAGGTGGAGAAGGATGGTCTCCCCATGCTGGGAGATGTCCACAGATTTCCTGTAGAAGAAGGACCTCAGCTGAGGCTGTGCTGTGGTTAGGGCATTGGGCAGAGGAAACTTTAGAACAGCTGCCTGCTTCTTTTCTGCTTGCCTTTCCTCAGTGAATGGACTTCTCTATTTTTGACTGAAAATTTATAAAGGTCCCTGGGAGGTCATCCATTCCAAACCTCATCTCAAATAAATGGAAATCCATCCTGCTTTTTAAAACCCCAGGGACAGGAGATTTCATAAGCGTTAATGATTTTCCTCAAAACTTGGCACATATAATCTCATCAATATTTACCCCTACCTCCCATATTTAAAATTTTTTTTTAAATGAGGCAAATTTGAGAGAACTAATCCCAAGGAGGTAGGTTTGCTACCCTGCAGCACTCACTAGAGATTCCAAGAATGGAAGGGGGTTTCCCTGATACCCACTGATTTTGGGTGGTGACATTTTCTAAGTTACTGTGAAAAAAACCCAGGAAAATCCATGCGAGAGCCAAGTTCTGTTTCCTGACTTTTCCACAGCCTTTATTAACGAAACACAGGGCACACATTAGAAATGAGTCAGACCCATGGCTTTCCTGGGGCATAAAGCACTGGGAACAAGTAACCAGTCCTCACTGGGCCTCAGTTATTCTAAATGAAGCCAGAGAGTGAGTCAGCCTGAGATCCAAAGAGAAAACACAGGCACACTCGTGACACCCAAAAGCAAAAAGAGTTCCTGTTACTTCTAGGTTGTAGAAAGTATTAGCATTGGAAAAGCCATTTTCAGCTTCCTAGGGTTTTATTTTATATATTGGGTTTTCGTACTTAAGTCATGACCACCACGACTGCTTCACCTGGAGCCTGACCCTTGCTGGATCCTACTTTCTTACTGACTTTAGGAAACTAACTAAATTAATTGAGTTTAAAAATTTCTTTAGTAAGCAATGAAAAATTGGACACAATACTTTAAAAAAAAACACTTAGAAAATAAATTTTTTTTGGCCGTGTTGGGTCTTCGTTGATGCGCACGGGCTTTCTCTGGTTGCAGTGAGCGGGGTTACTCTTTGTTGCGGGCTTCTCACTGTGGTGGCTTCTCTTGTTACGGAGCTCAGGCTCTAGGCGTTCGGGCTTCAGTAGTTGTGGCATGCGGGCTCAGTAGTTGTGGCTCGAGGGCTCTAGAGCGCAGGCTTAGTAGTTGTGGCTCACGGGCTTAGTTGCTCCATGGCACATGGGATCTTCCCGGACCAGGGCTCGAACCCGTGTCCCCTGCATTGGCAGGCGGATTCTTAACCATTGCGCCACCAGGGAAGTCCTCCAAATAACACTTTTGATAGAGGTAACAGAGGGATGATATAATAGCCCTTTTAATATTTTACACTGATGGGCCACTCCGGGCAAATGAACATTATATAATTCGTTTTATTGTTCGACAAATTATAGTATTTGTTTTTAGAACTCCAACAAGACCTTACTGGCAATGTATTTTCTGGATTAGTAAGATTTTGAGGTAATTGAGGCTTCCTCATTTAATTCACCCTTTGGGAATTCTGGGTGGAAATCTTAGTCCAATATATTCTTTTTTGGGGAGTTATCCAGAAAAATGCAGTATCCAGATGGCCTGAAGTTTCTGGGTGTTTCTAAGAGTCTCTCTCTTGCAAAGGGTTGTCATGGAATCTAGGAAGACTGAATATTTCAGGAGAAAACCAATTGGATTCTATCAGGGCTGTTATAGACGATGTCAAGTGTCTAAGCTGCCACCTATAAAATAAAGTATCAGATGTATTTTCTTGCATTTCCAGGGGGCTGCCGTCTTTTCTGTGGGCTCACTTTGGTATCTGGGCCAACAGAGGAGTTCGGTGCTCTGGCCATCAGATGAGGAGGGGGCTTGCAGGGTGCAGACAGGCCCCTTATACATCACTGTAGCGTCTTCCTGTAGGGGCTTGCGGCCCCTCCATGTAAAAAGATGAACACACTGCTTTCCCCCAGGCCTGGAGAAGTCCCTCTTTCTGGTTGGAGCTGCCTGCTCAGGGCCCTGCAGGTTTTCTGCGTCATCTCCAACCTTGGACCTCTGGGGGAGGCAGGAGGCCCTGACCAGCATCATGGCCCTGAGCCCCAGCCTGTGCCTCTGGGTGAGGAATTCCAAGACCAGGCAGGTGTGGGCTCCAGGTGGTTGAGCCTCGTCTGCTTCCCACTTTCACATCCAAGCGTAGGAAGAACTTTCTGTCCAGCTTGCATCAGCCTGGGCTTTGCTCTGTGAGCCTAATGAGAGGAGTGAAATCCTATTGATAAAGCATCTCGCTTATACTACTGATTCTAAGGGCCAGAGGCTTTGTGGGCAGAGCTGTGCCCTCTGTGCTTGCCATCAGAATCCCAGGGAGCTTAAGACCCGGTGTTCCTAGCCCACATTATAACCACGTACAGCCAGTTCCCACGTCCCAGCCATCGCCTTCAGTCTGTTTGATTTGTGCCTTAGTTCACTGTTTACGTCAGGCCATTTTGCCTGGGCACTTTAAAAAAAAAAAAAATTTATTTATTTTAGGCTGCGTTGGGTCTTCGTTGCTGTGCACGGGCTTTCTCTAGTTGTGGTGAACAGGGGCTACTCTTCATCGTGGTGCGCGGGCTTCTCGTTGCGGTGTCTTCTCTTGTTGTGGAGCACGGGCTCTAGGCGTGCAGGCTTCAGTAGTTGTGGCGTGTGGGCCCAGTAGTTGTGTCTCGCAGGCTCAGTAGTTGTGGCACACGGGCTTAGTTGCTCCGTGGCACGTGGGACCTTCCCGGACCAGGGCTCGAACCCATGTCCCCTGCATTGGCAGGTGGATTCTTAACCACTGCTCCACCAGCGAAGTTGCTGCCTGGGTAGTTTTTGATAGTTCGCAGTCATGCCCCAGCAGCTTAATTTTATTCTATTGAAGCCAGGCATTCAGAACGATTTCTCACTGATATTTGGTAGTTAAACCATATGAAAATTCCTCCTTGGTTTCAAGCCCTAACAGATACTGAGGAGGAGATAAATCTGTTGAGGATGAACCTTTAGTAAGGATATTTTAGTTGTGTAACAGGAGGGTTAAAGAAGGCGATCTTATCTTTCGCTGGTTATTCTTGGTTTTCAGCCCATGTTGGTAATGAGATAATTACACAATGATCAAAAGATCACTCACTAGGTCTGACTGAAGGTGCCTCAAATCCACAGGCATGACCACATAATAACAGGTATTAAAGGGGACGCGATTCCTTGGATGTGAATAACTGCTGTGTTTCAGGTGCCAGCATGCCATGGGAACACCCAGCCAAAATGGAAGAGAGAATCTTGGAGTTTCCAAAGAAGAAAAGACCTTACAGATAAACGGAAAATAATGATCTGGCTTATGGAACTGTTTCACCACTCTGAGCTCTCTTTAGGAAATACGGGGGTAATATATAGTGGTTATAATTTATTACTTTTGAGGGGATTGCTTATGTCCATGGAGTATGTGTTGAGATCTAGAAAGCAAGGATGTTGTTATGGTCCAGAAAAACAGAGGAAGGAGGGGGATTTTTATGCCCCTTCCGTTTACTTCTAGGCACGTGAGAGAGATTTCATCTTCCACTCTCCATGGACCTCATCTAATATTATAAGAGTGACTAGTTAACTGTATCAAAAAGAGAGGCCCCTTAAATCCTACCCCGTGACAAGTAAATTGTTACCTCTGGCTGCTGAGTGAGGTACTGAGGAATACCAGGTACCCAGCACCTCTGTTTGTCTGGAAGCATCAGTGACAGAAATTTCATCTTCTTCTCTCCCATCAGATTGCCAGCTTGAAATGATAACTTGAGTGTCTCAGACTTAAGCATAAGAAACATTTCCCTCAAGGTTCGTTCAGACAGACGTAGATGTGGTATCCTGACTAATTTGGTTATTTTAGGGTTCATTTTTTGTGGAACAAAATAAAAAAGATCCTGAATGGTGTGTATTTGGACTTAAGGAGGCCTTTTGCCAACACCCAGGTGATGACATTTGCTCTATTCAAGTACGCCTGGTAGCTTCCTGCTTCAAGTCTTGATCCCTCTTATTTGATGTCCCCCAGCCCGCGACGCAGTACACTCTCCAGGACCAAATATCTCGCCCAGTTTGCTTCTTGGTCCCCTCACTTCTCTAGCTCACTGCAGCCTGTACACCCCAAGCCTCCACGGAGACTTTCTCCCGAAGGTCACGGCTGCCCATTCCAGGGGCACTTGGATCATCACATGTGTGTTGACAAGTCCCAAGTCCCCATTTCCAGCCCGAGTCTCCTTCCGGAGCCCTTCCGGAGTCCAGCGGCTCCCTGAATAATCAAGCCCAGCACGTCTTGAGTGAACCTGCCCTCGCTCCCCACCTGAGTCCCCTGGTTTCCAGTGGCCCCAGTATCCTCCTCTCTTTGCCCCAGCCAGACATCCAGTGATCAGTTGGGCTCCTTCCTCTACCTTGCATCTCTCCTGCCAACGCCCACTTCTGATCCCTCTCCCACATCATAAATTTCAGTGTAAATGTCTTGCATTCCTCTGTGAACAGTGACCATCCCGCCCCCACCCCCATGCAGTAGCCCTCGCCATCTCCTTCCTGAAATTCTCCAGCAGCACCTTCACCGCTTTCACCGTCTTCACTGTCAGCTTTTCTCGAGCTTGTGGTCCACGAGGGGCCCACAGTGATCTTCCGAAAGCACAGATCTGCTCGTGTTACTTCTCTGCTCAGACCCCATCAGGCACTTGTCCGTGTGAAGTGTGAACTGCCTCACGTGTCATTGTAAGTGGAGTGACCCCGTGTCTGGGACAGTCCCAGCTCAGGTGGGCCTTCCCAGCGCACATGTGTCCCGGTTTGGATGATAAACTGTATGGTTTCCCTCCGGATGAGGCCGTTCACAGGGTGTCACCCACACCCCCAGCCTGCTCGCCTCTGTCCTGCTCACACTTTGCTTCAGCCGCTCTGAACGCCTAGAGCCGTGTCATGTTTCCTCTTCCGCTTCACACATGTGGGTCCAACCTGACCCCCCCCCGCATCCTCTCTCTCGGGCTGGCTACTGCCCATCTCTTGGCCTCTGCTTAGATTTCATTTCATCCGGAAACCTTCCCTGTTCTCTCCCCACGCTAGATAAGACACGCCCCTCCTAAAGTTTCCCCCAGCTGCCTACTGAGCTCTCAGCTCCTCTTATTGCCTTGCATTTCATTGTGTGTTTCGTTGTTTTTTTTTTTGTGGTACGCCGGCCTCTCACTGTTGTGGCCCCTCCCGTTGCGGAGCACAGGCTCCGGACGCGCAGGCTCAGCGGCCATGGCTCACGGCCCCAGCCGCTCCGCGGCATGTGGGATCTTCCCGAACCGGGGCACGAACCTGTGTCCCCTGCATCGGCAGGCGGACTCTCAACCACTACGCCACCAGGGAAGCCCTAATTGTGTGTTTCTTTATCTCATTCCTCAAAACTAGATTCTCATCTCCTTGAGGGCGAGGGACTGTACCTTGCATTCTCTCTGAGGTTGGCCTAGTGCCTGCCAGTATCAACAAATATTGATAAGGATTTGTTAAACAAGTGAATATGTGGCAAGATTAAGGTAGGATTCCTCCCAAATAAGCAAATGTCATGTATCAGTTGTCCCGAATTGTGTAGGACGACAAGAAGACTATAAAATCCGGCATTAAGAATTATATTCTTGAATGTGTTGGTGGAAGAATTGGAAATAATAACTAGAAAATTCTCCTCCTGCTATTAAAGAATCCAGGCTCGCTGTGATTGTACTGGGGCCCAGGCCATGCCAGGGATGTGTCAGCTCTTTAACTTTAGCTAACTTTAGCCGACCCTGCTATTCCTTTACAATTTCCTCTTCAGCACACTAGGCGTGAGAAGCTGTTAGTTTGAGCACTGCAGCAACTCCTCTTTAATGAGACATCTTTGCGCTTTGGAATAGTTGGACTGGATGGGGAGTCAACCCCTGATACCGGGAAGGCACGTCCCTGTGCTAGATGGGCTGCTGTGTTTCTGGTTTAAAGGGTTTTCCAGGCACCTGGGCATCCCTCATGTTTCAGATGGAATCCCAGCAGGAAGGGGACCCACTCTAGATGCTTCCAGTGAGGAGACTTTAATGGAAGGGCTCGTGACCGAAGTGGGCGGGGGAGGGAATCAGCAACAGATTTGGGCACCCAAGGTCTAGTGCCCTTCCCCCCTCCCCTGGCAAAAGGGCAAAGAGAGGAGGCCACGAGCCCTGGAGGATGGATGCCAGAGGGAACCATGGTTGTGGGGAGAAGGCCATTGCTGGAACCCCAGACCGAAGCATGGAGGGGGCAGGTAAGTGATACCCTGACCTCTCTCTTTTGCTCTCTGCTCTTCTGACTGTCACCCACGGAAGCCGGGGTGATGCTGTTACCGAATGCAAGTTCATGCGCCCGACACACAGTGAGGCCAAACAATGCTGAAACGTCACAGTTTGGAGTGGAGAAAGGTTTACTGCAGGTCCACACAAGGAGACAGGTGGCTCGTGCCCCCCAAAAACCCTGAACTCCCCGAAGGCTTTCAACAAAGCATTTTTAAAGGCAAGGTGAGGGAGGGGCAAGATGAGGGAGGGGCATGGTTCGTTGTTGCAGACTTCTTGATCCAGGAGTCTTCGGTCCAGGTAGGTCAGGTCACGATGTTCCTGTAAACGTCCAACAAAACAAATGTTATTCTCTGTGCTGCAATTTTTTAATTCTATAGGAACGGAAAAGTGTTACACTCTTAAAGGTCAAAGCCTTGAGAATAGGCTATAGACAGCATTCTTAACTCTAAGCAAAAGCAATAGAATACAAAGGTTAAAGTGAAAGAAACAGATCTAATATGGAGTCAGATTTGTTCTTCCCTATTACAGTGCCACTTGCTGAGTTGTCCTATGGGGCAGAGGGCAGGACACTGCGGGGTGGAAGGCGGAGCTGGGAGGTGAGGGAGAGCCAGCCTGGGCTGTCCTTGTCCGGCAGCCTTGGAGGCTCTTCCCCTTCCTTCATTCGGTTTCACTTATTTTCCTCTCTGGGAGCTGTCACAGGGCTAGCAGGACGCTCCTAGCTTTACAGAGCTCACGCTTTCTCGGCAGGAAGGTGCTGGACTCTGTCCAACCTGTTGAGCACCCTTGCTGGCTCCTGGGAGCCGTCTCACCTGGGCTCCTGATTTGGGAATTGGACTGAGGGATTTGAGGTCGTTGCAAGTAAACACTTGCTAAAGACCCGGACCTCACCGTTCTTTCTCACTGAAGCTTCTTATTCCACTTTCAGAATTCTGCCCTGTGTCATCCCTCAGAGCTGTCTGTTCCTCCCCATCTCTGTTTCTGCGGCCTGAATCCCAGGCACTGTCCTCTCTCTCCTGGGCAGAGGCAGTAACTTCCCAATGCTTCCCCCACTTTTGTCTTGTCCTTCTTCTTCCTTTAATTATTCCATTTAAAAAATATTTATTTATTTATATCTTACTTGGCTGCATTGGGTCTTAGTTGCAGCATACAGAATCTTTAGTTGTGGCAAGCAGGCTCTTAGTTGCAGCATCTGGGATCTAGTTCCCTGACCAGGGATTGAACCCGGGCCCCCTGCATTGGGAGCACGGAGTCTTAGCCACTGGACCGCCAGGGAAGTTCCTTGTTTTGTCCTTCTTCGATGTCACCTCCTCCACGGGAGCATCATCACCGTCCTGGAAGATGGCAGTTGATCAAGGCACGTCCTGTTCCAAAGCTTCCATCTGCTTCCCACCGCGTGTAGAACACAACCCAACCTCCTTACCTTGGCCCGGGGTTCTGATGTGGGACCTCTGCCCCCTTCCCCAGCCCCCCTCTCATTCTTGCAGTTATGCGTCCCTCACCAGCCCCTGCAGCCCCGGACTTCCGGCACCCGGGCGCTTCCCCAGCTCTGGGCCTTGGACTCACTCTTCCCTCTTTTCTGTCTCCTCCTCCCCCCACCCCTCTCTTGGCCTTGCTGGCTGCCCTCACGCAGTTGCAATGTCACCTCCTCGGAGCACTCTTTCCTGGCCACCCAGTGTCACAGTGGCTGTTCCCAGCCCTGCTGTCTCTCTCCTGACACCTGTAACTCGACACATCCATCCCGGTGTGCCAGGCACTTAGCGCAGGGGCTGGCAGACTGTCGGCACCAAGTTCAGGTCTGAGGAAGGTGACCACACAGGTGCACCTGGAACACAAGGGCAGAGGAAGTTGTGTCTGCAGCTGCAAGTCTCCTGAGCTTTCCCTTCTGGCAAGTTCCTGGGCTGTGTGTGCACGACTGTTTGCATTCACTGGATTTAATTTACTGGTTTGGTGGCCCGTGGGCCACCTGGACCAAGGGCAGGCAGCTCCCAGAGCAACAGCTCACCGCCCCCAGTGCGGGGGTCCCTTAAGTGGCCGTGGGTCACCTACTTTCGTTTTGTCTCCCGCCTTCTGTCTTGCTTGCTTGCTTTCTCCTCTGACTCTTAGCAGCCTCTGACTTCTTGCCTCATTTTAACCGCCAGCCACAGTGATGAAGACACACACACACGTCCCTTCTCTCTCTTGCCCTTTTCTCTCGGACACAAGTCAGCAGCCAGGATAATCGTCAAAACCCCTTAACCCCGTCGTACCCCTAGGTACTTCATGACCTTTTTTTTTTTTTGGAGCATGGACTTGATATGGGGAGGGGAAGGGTAAGCTGTGACAAAGCGAGAGAGTGGCATGGACATATATACACTGCCAAACGTAAGGTAGATAGCTAGTGGGAAGCAGCCTCATAGCACAGGGAGATCAGCTCGGTGCTTTGTGACCACCTGGAGGGGTGGGATGTGGAGGGTGGGAGGGAGGGAGACGCAAGAGGGAGGGGATATGGGAACATATGTATATGTATAACTGATTCACTTTGTTATAAAGCAGAAACTAACACACCATTGTAAAGCAATTATACTCCAATAAAGATGTTAAAAAAATTTTAAATATACAATTACCATATGAAAAAAACCCCAACTCTTATCACTTCAGATCAGCCTCTTTTCGAATTTGTGAGCATTTGGAGAGGATTAACCTCATGTTGACCTTGGTACTCCCCACAGAGAGAGGGATTGCTTGGCAAAGCAAAGTGATAAATGTGGCCCCCAGGGCAGCTATCGGCTCTGTAAGAGAACCAGGCATTGTGGGGCAGTTAGCCCTGCTGGCAGGAGGGTTGATGTCCGTGTGATGGGGGTGGGGTGGGGGTGTGGGGGTGTGGGGGTGTGGGGCAGCGCCCCTCAACCCAGAGGTTTTGCTTCTGATGAACATGAAAGGGATCAGATTGCTTTAGAATATCGAGAGCTTCACTAAATCAAATTAGCCTTCCCCCCAAGTCATTTGAATTAATTACACGACTTTCCCCTGGTCCTACTTGCGGGCCAAGTGCAGTAGTCTGGGAACGAGGCAAGATGTGGCCGGCTTTGCAGATGAAGAAACGGTGGTCGAAGAGCTGCTCAGGCTGTAACTACCACAGGCCTCCCCAGGGGCAGAGCTGGAGCCAGAGCCCATGTGTCTTGAGTGTCGGATTTCTCTCTTGCTTCCCTCTGGAGCTTTGCAGTCTTGCAGCTTTTGTGTCCGTGTGATTCATATTTTTAAATGCTTTTAGGGGCTTTTGCATAACAAATCAGGAGCTTGGTCTCATTTTCTTATTTGCTGAAACGGATCTTCCCTCCACCTTGGTCTCGGTGTCTTATTACTGTAGTAGAGAAAGGAAGAACCAATGAAAACAATAAACCAAAATGGTGAAGGGAGTTTTGTGGGAAAGTTAATCAAACACGCATCACCTCAATATGCCGCTTAGAGCCCCCGAGCTGTTTTTCACAACTGTGCTGTCATCCCTGGGTTTTTTTTTTTTTTTTTAACATCTTTATTGGAGTATAATTGCTTTACAGTGGTGTCTTAGTTTCTGCTTTATAACAAAATGAATCAGTTATACATTTACATATGTTCCCATATCTCTTCCCTCTTGCATCTCCCTCCCTCCCACCCTCCACATCCCACCCCTCTAGGTGGTCACAAAGCACCGAGCTGATCTCCCTGTGCTATGAGGCTGCTTCCCACTAGCTATCTGTTTTACGTTTGGTAGTGTATATAGGTCCATGCCACTCTCTCACTTTGTCACAGCTTACCCTTCCCCCTCCCCATATCCTCAAGTCCATTCTCTAGTAGGTCTGTGTCTTTATTCCCGTCTTACCCCTAGGTTCTTCATGACATTTTTTTTTCTTAGATTCCATATATATATGTTAGCATACGGTATGGACACCGGGATCAGCTCTTAGCTGGTTGCTTACCGAATGGGAGGGAGCTGGGCTTGCAGTCGGGTCCGAGTGAATCCGAGGCTGGGATCCTTCAGTCACTGGGATGAAAGGAGATAATGTAGAGACCTGGGACCCAGGTACTGAGTGGGGTGCAGGACCAATCCTCAGACACCCCCAAGGGAACCAGTTAATCACACAGCACCAAGAGGTGATAAATGGTCCCCATCTCCACAAGGGATAATTTGCTTAAAAGATTCACCAATACTCAAGAAAAGCCGGTGTAACTCTTCAGAGAGCCAGCCTGGCTGGTGGGGAGTAGCCAGGGGGCCAGTGGGTGGAATGTGTTTCTCTCTCCCCCTAGGGCAGGGACGTGGGGAAATGTCCCTGCTTCGCAGGCCTCTCGTCTTGCCTGCATGACCACACCTAACTTTTCGCCTAATTTTCTGCTTCCCTGAAGGGATTGCTTAGGAAAGCTAGGACTGATGGCTATTATCCATCTTTTCTATATTACATTTTAAGATTTAGTACAGCAGAGACTGGCACAACATTGTAAATCAACTATACTTCAATAAAAAAAAAAGGGGGGCTTCCCTGGTGGCGCAGTGGTTGAGAGTCCGCCTGCCGATGCAGGGGACACGGGTTCGTGCCCCGGTCCGGGAAGATCCCACATGCCGCGGAGGGGCTGGGCCCGTGAGCCGTGGCCGCTGAGCCTGCGCGTCGGGAGCCTGTGCTCCGCAACGGGAGAGGCCACAACAGTGAGAGGCTCGGGTACCACACACACACACAAAAAGAAGATTTACGACTCCCTCGCCTTCAGTGAGGATTTGGAGATGTTCTCTGCAGCCTCTTGCAGCTCTCCACTGTTTTTTCCTGACACTGTATGACCCCCAACTGTGACTTTCTTTTCAGCCACGAGTTGGGGTCTGGAGAGTCAGGTCACACCTGGGAAAAGATGACCGAGAAGGCTCAGCACATCTCCTTGAGCACAGCTGGCTGTGGGAACCCTTTGGGCCTGGCATTCTGCATTAGGAAGAAGGATTTGGGGTGAATCTGAAGGAAGAAGGATTTGGGGTGAATCTGAGGAAGGCTGGTTTCCAGATTCTGCAGGCTCTTTGAGGACAGGGGGTAATGCTGCTCCCAGCAACGGGGGCAGTTCTTCCCCTGTGGTGACAGTGGGCTGTGGGGAGGTGTTGGGCCCACAGAGACCGACTGGAACTTGTCCCTGTTGGTGGGGGGAGACAGCTCTAGAGCTTTCCCAGCCGTGTGAGGCTGTGACTCTGAAGCCTTTTCCATCAGCCCACGGTCGTTTGCAGACAGTGCTGTGAGTGATTCCGGGGGTTCATTCGTCTGCTGTCTCAGTGTTATTGGGTCTGTGGCAGGTCTGACTTGGGGGCTGGGGCCAGGTTTGAAGTCTTCTACTTTCCTTCCAAAGTGGGAATGAATGAATGAATGAACGGATGGATGGATGGATGGACGGATGGATGGTGTCAGGTGCCAGCACTTACCTGTGCTGCTGGAGGTGTTGGGATGGCTCGCTCCCTGAAGACTCCCTGTCGTCCAGCCCCGTGGCTTCCTTGTCACCTGTGCTCTGCTGTCAGTGGGGGAGAGGTCACGCTGGCAGCCATTGAAGCCCGGATTCCAGCCATCTTCTCCCGGGATGGAGACACATTAGTAATTGGGAGAGCCTGCACAGCAAGGGGAGACCCTTGGAGAGAGTCTTGTGTGAAGCCCACTCAATTAAAGTAAATGCAGATGCTATGTAGCCACTGAACAATCCCTGAGCTCTCACTGGATAACTGAAAAGAACCACTGACTGTGCCCAGATGCATTCTGGGCATTGGGGAGGGGGCGGGGAATGGGTGGGGCACGGACGACATCATATCACCAGGGAGAAACCCACAGACCACACACCAGGTGCTCCGTCAGGTTTCATCTCAGCCAGCCTCAGAATTACCCTCTTTGTGCTGTTCTCCTCTTAGAGATGAGAGGGGCATGGAGATCCCCTGGTCTCCCAGCTGAATACCTTTCCTAGCCTCAGCTACTTTGATGCCTCACACTTTCCTGGAGATTTGCTGCTTATTCTCATCACTACAGAGTGCCCTTCTGCAGACCACAGGATTTGATTACCAACGATTGGTAGTCTTCTTTCTGCCCTCATTTCCTGTTCCAGGTTGCATGGTATTCTTTTTTTTTTTTTTTGCCCCTTTCTCAGATTGAAGGGTTTGATATTTTTTATATTTGCTTTTTCAAACAAAATAGTCTAGGTTTTCTTACGGTTCTCTTCCTCAATTTTCCTTGATGATTCAGTCAACAAAAGAAGGATGAAATTGGGCCAAGGGAAGCAGAATCTGGTAGTTCCAACTCATGGAATTTTGGAACACTTATTCAAGGTTTACGTGCTTTGAAGGGGAACAGGACCTTATTGGTAGTGTGTCCCCAAAATGCCTTACATGTGGTTCTCCAAGAAGTGGGCACTTGCTGTATATTCACGGAATAAAGCCCACAAAAACGAAGGAAAAACAAAGCCATGGGTTCAGAGCGTTTTTTGCAGTAATATGTTTTGGCTGGGCTAAGGGGTGCCCAGATAACTGGTGAAACATTATTTCTGGGTGAGTTTGTGAGGGTGTTTCCGGAGGAGATTAACATTTGAATCAGTGCACTGAGTAACGGAGAGCCTTCTCTAACATGCAGAAGCCTCATCCAATCCCGAGGGCCTGCGTAGAACAAAAAGGCGGAGGAAGGGCAGGTTCACTCTCTTCTTGAGCTGGACGTCCATCTCCTCCTGCCCTGGGACATTGGGGCTCCTGGTTCTTGGGCCTTCAGGCTCTGGGACTTCACCCATTGGCTTCCCCGGTTCTCGGGCCTTTGAACTCAGACTGAATCGCACCTCTGTCTTTCCTGGTTCTTCAGCTGGCAGACAGCCGACTGTGGGGCTTCTCAGCTTCCATAACTGCGTGACAGTTCCTATAATAAATCTTCTCCTGTATCTCTATCTCCTACTGGTTCTGTTTCTCTGCAGAACCCTGACTAACACGCAGAGTGATGAACCTGCAGAACAGATAACACGTTTGCGGCCCTGCTCCTGGCCGACTCTCAGCTCCGTTTCATCCGGGTACTACGAGCGGTCAGGCCTCACCTGGTGAATGGTTGTGTTTAGAGTCCCAGTGTCAGTGGGAGGACTACCTGTCTGTTAGGCCAGCATTTCAGGATGCCACGCTTCCTGCGGTCCAAGTTTGGGCAGGTCTGTGAGTGCCTCTGAGTTTGAAGTATCATCCCTCCTTGGTGCAGTGGGACAGGAGACGTGCGTTCCTGGTCCACACGGCAAAGGAAGGGTTGGATCTTGAGTATCTGTGGTACCACGGCTGAGTGGGTCACTCACAAGGTAGGTATGAAGCCCCCTGGGTTAGGGTCCCCAAGACCACTACGATTTGATGATTTGCCAGGAGAACTCACAGGCCTCAGCGGATCGTCTCACTCATGCCTGTGATTTATTACAGTGAGAGGATACAGAGCAAAATCAGTGAAAGGAAAAGGCACGTGGGGCGAAGTCCAGGGAGACCAGGCGCGAGCTTCCCAGGGTCCTTCCCCTGTGGAGCCACACAGGATGAGCTTAATTCCCCAGCAGTAAGTTGTGACCCTGTGTGTGAGATGGTGTCTCCTGGAGAAGCTAGGCTAAACCCCAGCAGCCCGGGTTTTTACTGGGGCTGACCACGTAGGCACCTCTGCCTGGCTGTGCCCCAATTCCAGACTCCCAGAAGGAAAGCAGATGTTCAACGTAAACCTTTCACCTGTCGTGGAAACGTTCATAGGCGTAGTACAGTTTTATCCTCAGCTCGAGTGGAATGAGACACTTATGCGGTCACCCACCGTAGGGGCAGCTGGTGTCCTGAATTTCAGCGACTTTTCCTTAAGTCTTTGGCGTCTCACCTGGGTTGGGTATGTTCTTCTCAGGGTGCTCTCAGTACTTCCAAAGGCCTAGGGTGATACTGAGTGTTTTTGTATATGCCAACAGGGAAAAGCTCTCTTGCTTTTCTGTAGTTGTCTTACCTTGAATAATCAGCCCTAAAATTTTTTTTCTTCTGAACGAAACCCAGTCCGTTGGAGTGTTTCTCAGATTGTAGTTGGCCACAGAGCGATGATATAGAGTGTGTGGGGTTTGGAACCAGACACACCTTGACTTGTGACTTCTGACACATTGCTCTGCCTTTCCGAATCCCATCTGTAAAATGGGAGAGTCCTTCAGCGTTTGCGGTTGTGTGATCATGTGTGTGAAAGGCCTGGCACTGAGGCCAGATGATGGGTGCCCCGGAGCTATCCACTGCTGTAGTTATCAGGGGCTGGAGCAGGGCTGGGTCCAGTCAAAGCTGTGAAGTAGGCTGGGGTCCTGGCTTTTATATTCCAGGCTGTTCTTCCACTACTTGTGAGCCTTCATTACTAGCCCTGAATTAACCGGTGGCTTTAGGGATAATAGCACCTAACGGGTTATTGCTTAATGATTCCAAAAATTTAAGGACGTAAATTAGCAAGTCTCCTTCCATAACTGAAAAGTCAAAAAATTCCTTGCAATAGCCTCAAACCTATTAAATAATATTGCTGTATTATTCAGGGTTCAGCAGAGAAACAGAACCGAAAGGAGATAGATAGATAGACAGATAGGTGGATAGACAGTTAGATAGATAGGTAATTTATCATAAGGAATTGGCTCATGTCATTATGCAGGCTGAGAAGTCCCATGATTTGCAGTCAGCAGCTGGAGGCCCGGGAGAGGTGGTGGTATGATTCCAGTCTGAGTCTGAAGGCCTGAGAAGCAGGAGAGCCAGTGGTGTCCGTCCCAGTCTGAGGGCAGGGACATCCAGCACCAATGTCCCAGCTTAGTAATCAGGTGGAGAGCAAATTCTCCCTTCCCTCACCTTTTTGTCCTACTCAGGCCTGAACCACACTGATACATGAACAGGGTCGGACAGGGAGCCAGTCTCTGCAGTTTGCATGGTGGGAACCCTTTGCACATCCAAGTTCTCAGGTGCCCGTCAAGGGCCAGCCTTGGAAGCAGCCCCTTCCAAGGACAGAAATCAGGCCTGCTGTGATCACTTCCTGCATACCCCGCTAGGCTTATAGAGTGATTCCGGCAGCGGAAGTCATTGCCCTGCACCTTGCGCATTGGTCCTCATCCTCTTCACCTTGGACCCCTGATCTCAGATCTGCCTTGGAGAAGAATCCTCATTCAGAGCAGTTCTTGGCCTCTTTTCTCCAACCCTGGTCCTTTGCTTCACATCAGGTAACGGCCTCGTTTGTCCTCTGCCCTGATGGAATTATATATTTGGCTTCTGTCCTCTCTGAATTGGAAGGATGAAAAGGCTTAACTCCCCAGGACATTAATTCCGTTCCTTTCTTAAATGACATGTTCAGCTTCTAAGAAAACCCTATTTCTAAGCCCAGGCTATTCTATCAGTAGGGCTTCCTGGGCACATCTTTGCCTTGTCACCTTCCTGTTTGCTGGAACCTCCTTTCTATTCATTTCACTGGTCTGGGACTTCAATATTGTAAGGAAATTTGTCCACTGCTGCTGATCTCTTACCAGGGGTAGTGGGTCTGCATTTTTGGAGTCGTGCTAGGGATTACTAACCTTGAGGTTTAAAATTCTCGCCATAACTTCTGAAGTTTGAGGTATCGTGGTAGAGATGTGATGGGTTTGTTCTCCGTAGCGTAGAGGAAGCCTGCCTCTTTCCTTCCTGCCTTGCCCCATTCTACCATACAGTTAATAGTTTTGACTTCAGGTAGACAACCAAAAATAAAGAGACTTGCCTTTGGACACCGAGTATAAACCATATCCTCAAACAGCACTATGTTACTTTCACTTTTTTTTAGAAGGACATAATACTTGCATCGGATTTTGGTTTTCCCTGGAATTTTCCCCAGACCTCAGACTTCTGGTGCAGGAATCTTTCCCATCTTCCCCTCCCAGCTGTTAAAAACGGAGTCATGCAGCCCTCGTGGGTGGGAGACTGTTGTCTGGGTAGAACAGATGTCAGGCACCCTTGTCTACATCTCCCAGGAGCTGTTATCCCAAGCCCGGTGCCTGACTGTCAGAGGACTATTTACTGTTCTGTATCGCACAGGCTAAAATGGTTTTTCTTTTCTGCAACTCATTTTTGAAGCTTTCTGTGGGTAAAAAGACTGCATGTGTCTCAGAGACCAGAACGGTTGTTTGCTGTGGTTTCACGTGGATTGAAAGTGCTCGTATGTGGGTGCATTTATTCACTGAAGGCCAGACAGCAAGAGCCACATGTTTTTACAATTATTTTGTGAATGCACATCCCTTTATATCTGCTGGAAGCTTTATCACCATTCAGTGCGCTGTGGAGATGAAATTGATACACCTGAAACGTGCATCGTATTGTTTGCCTGCATGTGAGGGTTCGGCTGTGATGACAGCTGTGGAGTTTTCCTCTTACTGTTCATCCTCCCTTCTTCTGTTAGCATCGTCGGTGTCAACATCTGTTGCATGAACAAGCTGCAGAGCTGTGTTCTGAGTGGTTTGCACTTGAACCTGACGGTCCCCGAGTCCTGAGAGGGGCCTGCAATTCCTTCTTTTCTCCTGCTGTATCTTTGGTACCAGGCAGGCTGAGGAGATTTTGTTTGTCTAAACAAAATGGAGAAGAATTTAGTGGCCTGACGTGTCTTACTTTATAGCAGGAACTTCTCTTTAAATCTGATGAAAGGCAGAGATGGGGCTTCCCTGGCCTGGAGTTTGTTTATTCCTTGTAACTCCTCATAAAAGTCTCTTTTAAAATATGTAGTAATTATGAAAGAGTAGAGCTGTTCCCCCTTTTTCCCTCCTAATACTCTTGTTGTATTTTAGTCCTTTTGGATATATAGATATACATTGGTTTGTTTGTTTTGGTTTGTTTAATTTGATGTGACAAATGGCAAACTCTATTTTTCCCCTCTCTCATCTAAGCTTACTTTTCTTTATTCTACGCTGTACTCAAAGATGGAAACTAAAACCCTCAAATAACCCGAGAAGCACTTGCTAATAGTCAGATTCAGTAAAATCTCTAGAACGTAGAATAGATTGGAAATTGTATAAATTGAATTTTCTTGCACAGAAAGGTGAAAAAAATGTAAATTTACAATTTGCATTTAAAGTTATAAAAGTCAGTCTCTTTGACGGCATAAAAACGCAGCAGAAATAATTCTCCAGGTGTTATTAATGAATTAGAATGGACCAAAAACTCCATAAAATTTAAACCATATGCTCAAGGAGTTATTAAAGTAGTCTTTCCTAGTAATTTGCTTTTCTTAAAACTTTGATTTCTTGTAAACGTTATACAGAAGCGGAACTTCAGTCTCCTAATGTTTTATTTCAGTTGGATCTGCAAAGCCCTTCCTTTCCTGGTCACTGTTTTTAGTTGTCACCCCAAACCTTGAACATTGACCTGCAGGCAGAGTTTTCACGTCCAGAGTCTAATGATGTTGCTCTTTGAGGTCGTGAAAGGTGGTGTGTGGAGTGTTCTTCTCTCCTTTTGTTTTGCTTTCTTTTCTAAAAAGGAGAAAAAAATCAAAAAGAAACTTGCAACCACTGATGAGCATTTTGGGGACCGTGAAAACCTGTTTCCTCCATTTCGTTTGTAAGAAGAGGCACAATAGGAGTGAGTACACCCAGGAACGTCCACAGTTCTTCCAGGAAAGGAGGCTGTGATGATGGATTCCAGGCAGAACTGAAGAAGGCGGCTGTGTCTTTGCCTCCTTCCCACCTTATCTTTTCTTCTCATTTCCTTCACTCCTTCCACCACCCCTTCCTCACTGTTTCTCTCCTCTTTAATCTTTCCCTTTGAGCCATTTTCTTTTATTCCCTTTATATATTAGCTCACAGCAGATGAGAAGACAGTGACACCCTTCACAGAGATCTACTTTAAAAACTCTGGAAGACAGAGCCAAAGAGATTAACCTTTAATAGTGATATTCTGGCTTGAGTTGGAAGGATATTTTTGAGCAGAAAGTCTTCTCAGAGATTCTGTGTTTATAAAGATTTATTCAGTATTTATGGAACAGAGATGACAGATGTCCAGTCAGAGCCAGGCGCTGCTGTCAAACAGATGAATACATGGTGTGCTGGCGTTTTGAGGGCCCTGTCATGGAGGGGAAGGGACAGACAAGCAGAGAAATTAGTGGTTACAGTATAATATTGTAATTGCCTTCCTGGAGGCATGAACCATGGGTTGTGCTTATATAGTCAGGCATGAGAAGGACCGTGGAAATCTCCGTTTCCCTGGTCTCTTCGACTTTGAGGAAGAGAATATGCTCGTTGAGTTAATGTGAGAGTTCTGAAATGAAACCACCTTGGAACTGGTTTAAATACTGCACGGCTAGAGTTTAGTTAGAATTAGCTTTGGTTCTGCCTTTTTTTTTTTTTTTTTTTTGCGGTACGTGGGCCTCTCACTGTTGTGGACTCTCCCGCTGTGGAGCACAGGCTCCGGACGCGCAGGCTCAGCGGCCATGGCTCACGGGCCCAGCCGCTCTGCGGCATGTGGGATCCTCCCGGACCGGGGCACGAACCCGCGTCCCCTGCATCGGCAGGCGGACTCTCAACCACTGCGCCACCAGGGAAGCCCCTGTTTCTGCCATTTGTCATAGCTTCTTTGGGGTGAAAGACAGGCCTAGGCCTTCTGTCTCTTGTTATTTGGCTGGCTTCCATGTTGGCCTTGCCATTCCCAACTGTGAGATACTTAGCACCAAAATATGGGTGAGAAAAGGGAAGACACACGACTGGGCTGCAGAATAGACAGACTTGCCTTTGGGTTTTCAAAGTTTCGTTGCTTAGTCATGTCAACACACATTTTTAGACAGGAGACTATCCCAAGGTCTTTTCCTGACTAGCCTTTAGCCATTATAACCGTCACATCTGCACTGTCTGAAGTCATAAAAAGAAAAAAAAAAAAGAAAAAGAGTCCCCAGTCTTTTTAATGTAAAAACCATAAAGCATGCCCTTGACAACGCCTGAAAATTATATCACTAATTTATTTTTATTGTTAGTATAACTTCAAATTGCCTTCCTTATCTTCTTGCCTGACGGTTGTTTTCTGGGCCGAAGTTAACCATGTTTTGGAAGTCAGCTCAGAGGTGAACAAATGATGTAGTCATAATAGCAGATAGAGGCCTGCTGTTGGCATTTGGTGAATGTCAGATACTAATTTTCACAATGATGAATTTGGGGAAGGAACGAGAAGTTCCCAGCTAGCGAAAGGAAGCTGTTTCGTGTGAGAGGCTCTTGTTATTTGTAGATACCGCTGTTCATTTCCATGGCAGATAGGAAATATGGCCTCTGTGCCTTAATTATTACCTTCCTCATTCAGCCTACTAATTTTTGAGGAAACTCAGTTTTTCAAATAGGGAAAGTAGCCAAGATAAAAATCCTTTTTCTTTTTGTGATCAAGGCCTGTTGCAGAAACGTTCATGCCAATAATTACTGAACCCTTTGGAGTTAGAACTCTTGGTTCTTGTTGATCTGGTTTTTAGTCTACCCTCCCCTCCGTGCTTTCAGATGCTACATGTGCTGTATTTTGAGAATTCTTTGAGAATCCTCAAAGAATTGAAGACATCCTTTGAGAATTCTGTGACGACTTCTAAGATTACACCAGACACCCTTAACTTATTCCTGTTGGATTAATGGAGAGAAAGGGCTCTGGAATGGGACCATTCCAACAGGCAGTATCCCCATTTCATCCTAAGACACCTCACTTTTTCTAGGATCAGTTGTTTCAAATTGATTTTTTTAGTCTTGTATCTCATTTTAGCTTTGAAGACACAACATTAATGATGTAATTTAACTGTAAAGGTTCATTCAAAGTCATTGTCAGTACTGGAAGCATTAGAGAAGGTATTGGAAGGTTGACTGCATCCTCCTTTCTTTGCTGTGCGTGTGTGTGAAGACTTTTCTGCAGAAACTGACTCAGAGCCCTTGAAGGGAATGACTGGCAACTGCCCATCACATCGGGATGAGAGGCTCAGTGGGCAGCCTGGGTCTCTGCTGTCCAGTGGGGAGCCTTCAGATAGTTCTCTAGAGGGGAAACCACAGAGCTGCCTGCCTTTCTAGTCCAGATTTGTTTGGAGAAGAGAGTTAGGCGGGCACTTGAAGGTTTGAATTTTTCATGAGAAAAACAAAGTGAAAGATTTTTCTGACATCGGACATTTTGTTTGGGCCTGTGGGGCGGATTCTGTTTTTTCTCTTTTACCTTTTGTTTTCATTCTTTTGTACTGTTTTTAAGGACAGAAATGAGAAGTATCCCTGGACCATTTCTCCCAGAGAAAAACATCGGCTGTGACTATGTGGAAATGGAGTGTGGCACAAGGAGAGCATACGGCAGAGTCATCCTAAAGGGTGATGCTGACCCTTAGGGCTCTGTGGTCGTGGTAACTTTCTCAAACTCTCTGTGCTCTGGTTCCTTCCTCTGTATGATGGAGACAACAGCCTCTTTGGGTATTGCAGTGATTAACTGAGATCGTTCTTGTCAAACCCTTAGAATATTCCCTGGTACATAGTAAGCAGTTCCTGGTTATTACTGTATGAATATACCCTAATGCTGTTAGGTCATGTTATTACATGATGAGAGATTCTAGTTTCTTGGTACACTGATATGGTTGTAGAAACTTGGAACAGATGTCTCCTCAGGCCAGTGTTCAATGACTCTTTGGCCATGCCTTGGTCATTTGGATCTGAGAAGAAGCCCAATCTAGCAGCTTACTCTTTTCATCCAAGCCCAGTTTGCCACACTAATTTGGACGGTGCAGGGCCCTTCCAAAGCTGAGTGGGCGGAGCCCAAATGGGCCTCCGAAAGGCTGCGGTCACCTTGAGTAGCTGCTCTGGTGTTGAGAGTATAAAACACTGTAAAGGGTCCCTTGTAAAGCAATAGAGGAAGGATGCTTGGCTATTACCCAGCTCCTCCACTAACCAGGTGTGTGTCCCTTGGGTCAGACAGCTATTCATTCATTCGCTTATTTAACTCGCTCCATTTGTAAAAAATGCTAACATATTTTAAAGTAAATTGAAGATATCTTATTGCAGCATTAATCACAATAACCAAGACATGAAGACAAGCTAAGTGTCCATTACCGTATGAATGGATAAAGAAGATACGGTATTGATAAAATGGAGTATTATTCAGCCATGAGAAAAAAGGAAATCCTACCATTTGCAAAAACATGGATGGACCTAGAGATAAGTCAGATAGACAGAGACAGATACTGTATGATATCACTTATATGTGAAATGTAAAAGAGCTGAATTTGTAGAAGCAGAGAGTAGAAAGGTGGTTACCAGGGGCTGGGGGGTGGGGAAGTTGGGGAGATGTTGATCAAAGGGTACAGACTTGCAGTTAGAAGATGAATAAGTTCTGGGGATCTAATGCACAGCATGGTGACTCTAGCTAACATACTCTACTATGTACTTGAAAGTTGCTAAGAGACTAGATGGTAAATGTTCTCGCCACAAGAAAGAAATGGTAATTACGTGAGGCAGTGGAGGTGTTAGCTAACACTGCAGTGTAATCGTACTGCAGTATGTAAGTGTATCAAAGCAACATAAAGCAACATGTTGTACACCGTAAATTTACACAATGTTATATGTCAGTTACCTCTCAACTTCAAAAATAAGTACCTTGACATTCCACCCCTGATAATACTTAGTGTGGATTAAGTATTAATCCCATCCTGCGAAGAAAGGAAAGAAGGAAGGGAGGGAGGGAGGAAAGAAGGAAGGGAGGGAGGGAGGAAAGAAGGAAGGAAGGAAGGCAGGAAAGGAGGGAGGGAAGAAGGAAGGAAGGAAGTTTCCCCATAAAACTAAAATAACATGATCACAACTAACACAATAATTTTTTAATATCCTCTAATACCAGTTCCTGTTTGGTTTCCCCGTGTGTGGTCAGGTCATATACTGAATTTACTTTATGTCACTACAGTTGCTTCATACAAGGAACGAGGGAGAAGGACTAACTGAATGATCTCTAAGGCGCATTGCTTTATGTTTAATACCTTTAGGGAGCTGCTCTGATTTTGTTCATTTCTCTCTCCTTGGAGGAGGAGGATTCAAAGTTTATAGACATAAAGTGTGGCTCTACAGCAGGATGAGATGGAAATTTGGAAATGATTTGGTTTACGGGATCAGTTGAGGCAGTTTGGGGTCGCCTCACACTGGCCTTGACCTGTAGGTCAACCTGTAGGTTGGGCAGACTGAGCGTTGACACTGGTTAGAAAAATTGTACACTTGCCAGAGAGAAAGAGGCAGTCAATTCATTTTAAACCCAGCAGGTTTGGGTTTAAGCTTGCATTTTGTGTGTTCCGTAAATGTTCATAATGCCATTTAGAGCTAGCTGAGGACTTTGAGAGTCTTTTTGATTTCGTGTTTTTTTTTTTTTAAATTGAAGTATAGTTGATTTACAATGTTGTGTTAGTTTCAGGTGTACAGCAAAGCGATATATTACACACACACACACACACACACACACACACACACACACACGTACTTTTTCAGATTCTTTTCCATTATAGGTTATCACAAGGTATTGAATATAATTCCTTGTGCTATACAGTGGGTCCTTGTTGTTTATGTATTTTATATATAGTAGTGTGTATCTCTTAATCCCAAACTCCTAATTTATCCCTCTCCCCTGATTTCATTTTATTTATTTATTTATTTTTGCGGTACACTCTTTTGCGGGCCTCTCACTGTCGTGGCCTCTCCCGTTGTGGAGCACAGGCTCCGGACACGCAGGCTCAGCGGCATGTGGGATCTTCCCGGACCGGGGCACGAACCCATGTCCCCTGCATTGGCAGGCGGACTCTCAACCACTGCGCCACTAGGGAAGCCCTTCCCTGATTTCATTTTGTTACTTGAGACTCTAGTGTTTTATTCAAGGAGACTAAATGCTGGGTCTCTCAGGTTACCTATCTAGGAAATTCCTATTGTTCCAGAACAAAAGAATGAAAAGGTCATGCAGGGACCGCCTATGGGTGGATATCAGGCGCTCCATCCCCAGAGGCCCCTGTGATGGGCGAGTTCTCTGCGTCATGCAGGGGCCCTGGTAAAGCCTCTTCCCAGCTTCTTTGCCTTCTCACCACTCCTGCCTCAGGCCCCTGGGGGCCGTGTGTGAAGCGTGGGGGCCCATTAACAACACAGCCTTTCCCACCTGAGCTCTGAACCAGTTGAGAAGTTGGGCTGAGGGTTCAGATAGACGGAGACCAAGATATTAACTTTATTCCTGAGAAAAGCTAATTGAGGGCTGTAGTATGTGGTAATAAAGGGCTTCCTCATTCTGAACCTCTGACTCAGGCCACGCTGGTTTAGGGGAGAGAAGCAGTAGGTGGGCTTCCAGCAGGTTCCCAGGAGTTGGGAGGGAGAGGGGGCTTCACCCCTTCTGCTCCTCTGGGCCAGCCTGGCACGGGGGGAGGAGGAGGGAAGGGACGCAGTGGGGGGCACTGCTGGGAAAGGGCCATCAGGGCTGTGGGATGACTCCTCCCCCTTTACCCTGACCTTCCCCTTGCGGGGCTGGGTGTTCCCCAGCATCATGGGTGCCTCCTGGGTTCTTCCCTCTGTCTTAGCCTCAGCGACTAATTGATTTAGAGGGGGTGAGAGAGGTAAGTTCTGATAAGAGTATCCTTCAGTAAATATTGTCATTCCTATGACAGGCACTCCTAGAATAGATAAACCTTTTTTTTTTTTTTTTAAAAAAGAGCATTTATTTATTTATTTTGGCCGCATAGCTCACGGGCCTCCGCAGCATGTGGGATCTTCCCAGACCGGGGCACGAACCCGTGTCCCCTGCATCAGCAGGCGGACTCTCAACCACTGCACCACCAGGGAAGCCCGAGTAAGGACTTCTTGGGTGGATGCTAGCTGACCAGCTCAGGTATAATTTACATAGAGTAAAGTTCACAAACCTCAAAAATTTTAACCCGTGTAATGACCACCTAGATCAAGATGTAGAACATTTGCATCACCCTAGAAGGTCCCCGGTCCCCTTTTCCCAGTTGGAACAACGTCCCCCTCCCCAAGGACAATCATTCTGACCTCTGTCATCATAAAGCAGTTTTGCCTGATTTAAATTCCACGTGAAGGGAATCATACTTACATTTTGTGGATTCATTCATGTTGTTATGTATATAAATTGTTCATTTTCCCCCGTCGCTGTGTAGTGTTCGGTTGTATGAAATCTAGATACACATTCTACACTTGATGGACATTTGTTTGTTTCCAGTTTGGGGCTAGTATGAATACAGCAGCTAAAAATACTCTTGTGCATGTCTTTGGTGGATGGAGTATGAGTTACTGATTAAGGTTAACAAACTGTCCCCGGAATTGAAGTTCACAGTCACTAGCACAGGAAAGGATATCGTACTGTCCGCGCCAAATGGTTTTAAAGTGTGTTGACGGCATGGTGCAAAAGTACAGTTGACCCTTGAACAACATGGGTTTGTGCCACGCGGGTCCACTCCTACGCAGATTTTTTTTCAATAGTAAATACTATAGTACTACGTCATCTGCAGTTGTTTGATCTGTGGATGGTTGATCCCTGGGATGCAGAACTCTGGATATGGAAGAGCCACTCTAAATTATACTTGGATTTTCAACTTCCGGGAGGCCTGGTACCCCAGCTGCCACGTTGTTCAAGGGTCAACCGTATATCAAACAAAGGAACGAATTTAGTCTAGTATACTTGTATTTAGCAAACCGTGCTGGTACGAAAGCAGATTATTGCTGTTGTGCTCCTTGACTATGATGAATATCCTAAGCTAGAGGATCAGTTTCCTGAAAGCCGAGATTCTCATGTAAAAGTATGTTGTTTCCTCATGCTGTCTCTAAAAGGAGTGGGAGGGCTTCTGTGGTGGCGCAGTGGTTGAGAGTCCGCCTGCCGATGCAGGGGACGCGGGTTCGTGCCCTGGTCCGGGAAGATCCCACATGCTGCGGAGCGGCTGGGCCCGTGAGCCATGGCTGCTGAGCCTGTGCGTCCAGAGCCTGTGCTCCGCAACGGGAGAGGCCACAACAGTGAGAGTGAGAGGCCACAACAGCGTACTGCAAAAAAAAAAAAACAAAAAAAAACAAAAAGGAGTGGGAAAAGGACCTTTTCATTAATTCTGCAAATAGCCATCATTTTCTAATTTTAGGTTCTCACTGTGAAAAAGAGTCATGAATTACTAAAAACTCTGAGAATATAAACTAGTTTTGAGGGGAGTCCCCTGAATTGGAATGAATAAAGATTTTAAATATTCATTTATGTTTTTCTTTCCATGTCATTTTGGATATTGTGATGAAGAAAAAAATTTGCTGCTGATTGAGAACCCCTGAATATGCTTATAAAAATTTAATTCCCCCCCGTATTAACTAGGCTTTTTTAGAAAACCTGTTTTCCTCTAATAAGTTGCTAGAGGGAAAATCTGTTAGCCTAGAGAATTGATGGGTAGAAGTAGAATAGGAAAACTGAACCAACCACCATCAGGGGATGCTGCATTGATTTAAATTTTAAAAGAGCCTGGGTTTAATGAAAGTGAAGAATTAGGTTAGCATTCTGCTTGACAAGAATGGGAAAAATTCTAGTGACCGACGCTGCACACATACTTTTAAGGCATCACCACCTCTTTATAGCCACCTAACAATATCTTTTAACAACCTACAGGAGGGGAATCTGGCAGTGTGAATCAGTATTACAGATATGCAGTCCTGGCCTGGGAATCTTCCCCTGTACATACACCTGCTCATGTAATGAAATGACATGTGTACACGGTTATCACTGAAACTTTGCGTGTAACACCAAAACATCAGAAGCCACCCAGTGTCCATCAGTCATCAGGGAGCAGTTGAGGGATGGTGTATGTGTACAGTAGAATGCTGTGCAGCTGTTGAAAGGGAGCGAGGAAGATCTACATTCTGATGTAGGATGATGTCCGGGTACATTGCCAAGTACAAGAAGCAGGTGGAAAGTAGTGTAGACAGTGTGGTAACTTTATGTAAGAAAGATTGGGTTGTGAACATACAGAGGTGAATTTGCTAATATTTGCATAAAGAAATGCTGGGTGGATAAACAGGAAACTAATACAAATGTGTATCTGGAGCAGGCAGAGGGGAACGGAGCGATCGGGAATAGATACAGGAACAGCTCCTGCGCGTATCTTTTTATATCGTGTTGACTTTTTGAATGATGTAGAAAACAACCAACCAGCGGAAGTGAATCTGCCTGGGCATTGCCCTTTGACACTGAACCAGACCAAGAGTAGGTGGCGTGAAGCTGGTTGAATGCATCATGAAAAGATGAGGCCATGGGCTCCGTTTCATTTCTCAGAAGCTAAGGCAGTGCATTCAGTGCTTGTTGAGCCAATCTGCCAATCCGACGTGCCAGGCGCTATTTTAGGCGCTGTCAGCAGGCGCCTTACGGTCCAGGCTTTCATAAGGCTGGCGTTGTTGAAGGAGCAGGCAGACAACAAGCAGGTGATGAGCGAGGGAGAGAAGCCTGCTACTGCTGGGGTCCAGGGAAGGAGGTAAAAGGGGTCCGTGTGGAGGTCAGAAGGGAGGGTCATTGCTGATCTACATCCCTGCGTCTTTGTGGTGCCTTTGTGAACAATATTCTTACAGATGGGGTAATACAGTGGGGTCAATTCTCACTTTTAGTCTTTTGCTATAGCAGTCAGGATTTCATTTTACCGTAAGGTCAGTATCACTTAAGTTTCAAACATAAACACATTAGAGCAGTCACTGTACCCCAGTCTACTGCTGTGTTGGCAGGAGACTCGAAGTTAGTGGAATAAATAAAAAGTTGATTTGACCGTTCTGGTTTGTTTTCACAGCAGTGGGGCTGTAGTGGGGATAATGTTATCTATATGATTTGGCTTCTCCTCTGGTTTTCAATCCCTTGGCCTGGAGAAGAGGTTTCACCCATTTAACAAGGTTTTGTTTGTTTGTTTGTTTAAATTTTTATTGGAGTATAGTTGATTTACAATGCTGTGTTAGTTTCAGGTGTACAGCAAAGTGAATCAGTTACACGTATAATACATACATCCACTCTTTTTTAGATCTTTTCCCATATAGGTCATTACAGAGTATTGAGTAGAGTCCCCTGTACTATACAGTAGGTTCTTATTAGGTATCTATTCTATATATAGTAGTGTGGATATGTCAATCGCCATCTCCCAATTTATCCCTCCTCCTCCCTCTCCCCCTTGGTTAACCATAGGTTTGTTTTCTACATCTGTGACTACTGAATTCAGCTTCCAAAGAGGAAATAAGAAAGACAAGGATGCAAAGGTGAGATAGGGCAATGGGGAAATTCAGCAAAGGTGGGCTGATTCTCTGCCTTTTGCTCTTTGGGGCAGCAGTTCAGCGAGAGACGTCTTTAAAGTAAACGTAACCCGAAGCAGTGGAAATCTTTCACAATTAGCTTTAGGCATTCTTCCCCTATGATGGTAGTCGATACATGGTCCTAATAGCAGATGAGCAGCCCCGGGTGGAGACGGTGTTGTTTTGCCAAAACATCTTTGGAGCCAGAAGTTTGTTGCTTGTCACAGAACCTGAAGACTGTTCTCCTGGGAGCATCTCTGTCTCCTAAGTACACAGTAGACGCTATGCTCTGCTATCCACTTACCCTGAATGTTCCCATCCAACACCTCTTGCATCTTCTGCACACAGCAAGGGCCTTAGCTCCTGTGTGAGTCAACGAAAGAAGACGTGTGTGTGTTCACAGTGGTTTTAGGGGTTTGCCAAAACCCCAGTTCTGTTAATTTCATGAAAAATAAATGATTCTTTTATGGGCATGTTTTCCTGAATGTTCAGTTTGTATTTCTGGCCTGTTAAGAGTTTTTTTTTAACTGCTGATAAGCATTTGACCATATTTGTGAGCGTCTCAGGGCAGCCGGGCACGATGGGTGTAAAATGACAGTAGGAACAAGGACAACAAAAATAGAGTTGACGTTTGTATATTTCATTGGCGCTCACTCACTGAGATTTCTTTGTCCTATGTGTTATTAGAAAGGAGAAGGATCCAAGGACAGACGAAACAGGCTCAGTGGACTGATTTGATTCAGGAAGCTTTTATTTTTAACCAGTTAAGGTAAGAGGGTCTTATCGTGTTGATGAGAATAATTCAGAGGACAGCACTTAACAGTAGCATGGACAGGACCATTCTGAGTGGACTGGGAAGAAGAAAGGAGCATTATGCTAGAGAAGGTGCATCTCTGGCAACATTCCGTCGAGCAGACAGTGGCTGGAATTCGTGTTGGGAGCAAACTTATTTCCTGACTAGCTGGGTTAGGGAATGAAATTAAACTCTAAGAGTTAAAAAAGTATGTATATATATTTATAAATGTATCATGTATTGGTGTTTATGAGTGTTTGTTAGTAAATTTGATCATTTGTTTATATTCAAAAGTTGACCTTTTTAAGTAAACCACGAGAATTCATACCCCTCCAGCACATCTGTATCTGTGTCAACCAATTTTCTCATGTCTGCGGTTGCCGCTGGTGTGTTTTCACTACCAAGTTCCTGGTGCTTTTTTCTCACCTAGGGCCTGAGACTCAAAGATGTGATATAAATGCTGAGCTGGGTTCTGAAAACCCAGTTAAAATGTATCTCAAAACAGTAATAAGTCTGTGACTGTTCTTCCCTCTTCTTCCCATGATTGTTGAATGACTAAGTAAGAAATTAACCAAAGTGATGGTGTGCAGACACCTGGCACAGGCCTTAGCAGATGGGTGCTCCATAAATTGGCATTTTCCTTCACCCTCAGAAGTGCTCTTCAGCCTTTCCCCCGAGGACTCTCCAGTGTAGAGAGTAGTAAACACAAGAACTCAGGCATCTCTGGATGGTTCACGGACTCTCCTTGAGGACACTGGTGCATCAGGAAGATGTGTCATTGTAATCTTGCGGCTCACCCACCCCCCTGGCACCCATACTATAATTTGAGAGGTTTAGTGTTAATGGCTAATGTCAGACAAGGCAGAAAGGAGTGGTCAGTATATTCACTCCAAGTGCGTTTTGTCATATGTCTTTTTTTCTTTTTAATTTTATTTATTTTTGGCTGCATTGGGTCTTCGTTGCTGCGGAGGGGTTTTCTCTAGTTGGGTGCGCGGGTTTCTCATTGTGGTGGCTTCTTTTGTTGCAGAGCACGGGCTCTAGGCGTGCGGGCTGCAGTAGTTGCAGAACGTGGGCTCGGTAGTTGTGGCTCGCGGGCTCTAGAGCGCAGGCTTAGCAGTTGTGGCGCATGGGCTTAGTTGCTCCGTGGCATGTGGGATCTTCCCAGACCAGGGATCGAACCCGTGTCCCCTGCATTGGCAGGCGGATTCTTAACCACTGCGCCACCAGGGAAGTCCATCATATTTCATATTCTTTGAAATTTGGCCACTTAGAGATAGTTCATAATGCAATTCTCTTCAGCCAGAGGCTAAGCACACACTTGTTTCCCAGTCATTCTGGGCATCGGCAGGGAATAATAATCATTCCTACACCCTGCATTTGTGTACACAGCCATAATGTGGAAATCCGACGAGGACACACCTGTAAAGTACTTAGAATTCTGTGGATTTTCGTTATATGCAGAACTTTAATGGGGCATCTCGGATTGAAGGATAAGATAACAGGGCGGCATTTCTTTACCAGCTCAGATAAACGAAAGGAAAAAAGAAATCCTCTTGCTCATCTGGGCATTTCTGAGGCAGCCACTTATTATGGCCGATTCTCAATTACCCAGCAATTTATGCAGATAATTAAAATTCTCTGATAACCCTAAAATTTCACATTGGTTGTTAGTTTCTTATTTCTGTTGAATGAATCTTACTTCAAAAAACAACTTTTGACACAAGGGGTAACATTTTGAGCAACCACTATCTAGACTATTCACGTTGTCACATTGAATCTCCCTTCAGCCCTGCAGTGTGGATGTTAACCCCCATGTTACAGATGAAGAGACTGAGGTTCAGGGAAGCTAAACGCAAGGTCACCGCTGAATTATGGAGCTGAACTGTAACTTCACCTCCCAGACTGAAGACCCATTCTCTCTCTCCTAAACTATTGCCTGCTCCCTGGTAGAAATGGGGTAAAATGTCCCAAAAGCTAGGAGAAGGCCAGAAAAAGGCTAAAATTACGTTGAATCGTCAATTCCTGAGTAAGCAAGAATTGATAAATATTTGAGAGAGTTAGTTTCAGTTTCATCAAGTAAAAGTATTGATACGTATCATAAGAAGCAAATGAGATCATGGATTAAAAATACTTTGATATGTTACAAGCAGCAATAAATATGCCAAGGAAGATTGTCGGTCCTTGAAACCTCCATCCCTTGGGAAGAGTCTGTTCCCTGGGACTGTGCCTTTGGTCCTTGTGAGTTATGGGAAAGTCACCATGGTAGCTGTTTAAACTAGTTGAGAGCTACATGTAGTCTGGATAAATAAGAGTTACCAAACAAAGCAGCATGTTAAACGAGGGTTGTCATGGCCTGTCATGCATGGCCTGTTTGTTGAAGATCTCCAGAACTTTCTGGTTAAAAGGTACACAGCGTTTTTTTATTTTAAAGGTGAAATTATTTTTATTTTTAAATTGAAGTAGAGTTGATGTATAATATTATATGAATTACAGTGTACAGTATAGTGATTCACAATTTTAAAAGGTTATACTCCATTTACAGTTATTATAAAATACTGGCTATATTCTCCATGTTGTACAGTATATCCTTGTAGCATATTTTATACCTAATAGTTGTTGTTTGGGGTTTTTTTTACGTGTTTATTGGAGTATAATTGCTTCACAATGTTGTGTTAGTTTCTGCTGTATAACAAAATGAATCAGCTATATATATACATATATCCCCATATCCCCTCCCTCTTGCACCTCCCTCCCACCCTCCCTATCCCACTCCTCTAGGTGGTCACAAAGCACCGAGCTGATCTCCCTGTGCTATGCAGCTGCTTCCCACTAGCTATCTGTTTTACATTTGGTAGTGTATATATGTCGATGCTACTCTCTTGCTTCGTCCCAGCTTACCTTCCCCCTCCTGCCGTGTCCTCAAGTCCGTTCTCTACATCTTCGTCTTTATTCCTGTCCTGCCACTAGGTTCATCAGAACCTTTTTTTTTTTTTTTTTAGATTCTATATATATGCATTAGCATACAGTATTTGTTTTTCTCTTTCTGACTTACTTCACTCTGTATGACAGACTCTAGGTCCATCCACCTCACTACGAATAACTCATTTTGTTTCTTTTTATGGCTGAGTAATATTCCATTGTATATATGTGCCACAGCTTCTTTATCCATTCATCGGTCGAGGGACACTTAGGTTGCTTCCATGTCCTGGCGATAGTAAATAGAGCTGCAGTGAACATGGTGGTACATGACTCCTTTTGAATTATGGTTTTCTCTGGGTGTATGCCCAGTAGTGGGATTGCTGGGTCATATGGTAGTTCTATTTTTAGTTTTTTAAGGAACCTCCATACTGTTCTCCATAGTGGCTGTATCAATTTATATTCCCACGAACAGTGCAAGAGGGTTCCCTTTTCTCCACACCCTCTCTAGCATTTATTGTCTGTAGATTATTTGATGATGGCCATTCTGACTGGTGTGAGATGATATCTCATTGTGGTTTTGATTTGCATTTCTCTAATGATTAGTGATGTTGAGCATCCTTTCATGTGTTTGTTGGCAATCTGTATATCTTCTTTGGAGAAATGTCTATTTAGGTCTTCTGCCCATTTTTGGATTGGGTTGTTTGTTTTTTTGATATTGAGCTGCATGAGCTGCTTGTAAATTGTGGAGATTAATCCTTTGTCAGTTGCTTCATTTGCAAATATTTTCTCCCATTCTGAGGGTTGTCTTTTCGTCTTGTTTATGGTTTCCTTTGCTGTGCAAAAGCTTTGAAGTTTCATTAGGTCCCATTTGTTTATTTTTGTTTTTATTTCCATTTCTCTAGGAGGTGGGTCAGAAAGGATCTTGCTGTGATTTATGTCATAGAGTGTTCTGCCTCCGTTTTCCTCTAAGAGTTTGATAGTGTCTGGCCTTACATTTAGGTCTTTAATCCATTTTGAATTTATTTTTGGTTAGGACTTTGAGAACTCATTTTGAAGCAAACCAAGTACCAGGTTCTCTCTCGCAGTCCCTTGAGAAACTTGCTTCTAAATAGGTGAAGAGCAGAAGGATGAAGAATGCTGCCATGGTTAAGCGTGTAGTCAGTAGTCAGAGCTGGTGGTGGGGAATCCACCCTCATGTTTTCTGGACAGCTGGAACTGTGGGAGATGATGAATTGTTACTGGAGCAATGTCCAGTCGTAAATAGGGTGGTTATTTCATGGGTGTCTAAATATTTTCGCCCCCGTTAAAAAATTGAAATTGTCAGGCACACAAGGCCTTCCTCAGTGATTTTTCTCTCATCGCTATTCATTTTCTGAGAACATCAGGTGTGGCAGCTGTCATAGTACCTGGCATAGTAACCGGCACACTGAGGGCTGACATATGTATTTGCTGAATGACAGAAGTCTGGACAGCAGCCAGGCTCAGTTTGTATGACCATCTTGATCCTCATGTAGGATGACCTCTTGGTTGGTCTCTATTCACATGAAGCTTATAAAATACGTTCTTTGGGTTTACTTTAATGGACATTTTAATTGAGGTAATTGTCGATTTACATGAATACAGGAATAATACATATGTAATATATTATAGGAATAATATGTAGAAAGCTCGTGTATCCTTTGTCCAGTTTCCCCAATGGCAACATCGTACAACACTGTAGCCCAATATCACAACCAGGATGCTGACATGCTGACAGTACATCCGTGTCATTCGGATGGTCTGCTGATTTTATTCAAATGTGTTTTTTTCAAGTGATTTTAAAGTGGCGACGTATGATTGGGGAGAATAAAAGCCAGGCTGTGGGCTACCGTGGCAAAGATGGAACCAGACTTTGTAGACAGCTGTTGGGATGAGGCTGGTTCCCAGATGTGGAGGACAGCTGAGGGTAGGATGACTGGGCTGGGGGAGTCCCCAGTCGATGAGGAGAGGTTTTCCCAGGGCGTGTGTAGGACTTGAGAACAGAAAAAGTCTGTCTGGCAGCCCAAAGGCAAGGAGGGAGCATTGTCCAGGGATGAGCTGTCCCCCTGGTGGGCACCCCTGCCACCCGGACCCCCCTTTCCATCCAGCCTCCAGTCCACGTGGCAGGATCATGTGTGATGGTACGGGAGCTCCAAGTCTGGTCTGCACCCAAATCCCAGACCACACCCTCCCCCTTTGGAACCAGAGTTTCCTGAAGGTTTGAGAAGAGTGAGCCTCTGTCTTTGTCATCCTTTCCTTTCATGGGGTTGTTTTTCTTATTGAATTCAGGCAAGCAAATAATTAGGTATTGGAGGGCTGGTAGCGCCTCTTTTTAGGCATTACTTAGCAGTCTCTTCCCAAGTCTCATCTGCCCTCAGCAGCCCACACAGCATCCTGCCCCCGAAAGGTGGATCATTAAGGCTAATGGAAATGAAGTCAGCATCTCCACAGAGGGAGACCTGTAGCTCCCCTGACACAGAGGAAACGGGAAGAGAAGAGGAGGGTAGTGGTGTAGTGTAGGGCAAAGAGCTGGCTCTGTTCCTGGGACCCTGGATGTCATGGCCCCCCTGAGCTTAAGGGGGCTTCTCTGAAGTGAGAAGGTGGTCTTGTTTCTATTTAGGGAGAGAAAAAAACTCTCAGCATTTTTATACTCCAGAATTAAATTCAGTGTTCTAGGTTAGAAGATCGAGGTTCCACCCTCCCCCATCCTTTGCATATGTAGACCTGTAAATGTCTGCATTTCGGACTGTCCAAGTAACTAAGTCATGGAATTAACTCTTGCCTCTAAGGCAGGCTTTCCCTCTGGGGTGTGTGGACAGCCTGCAGTAATTAAGGGAGGCGACATTTGTATAATATTCCCTTATTTGATTTGCCATCCTCTGCTATAGATTTGGAAAATAAAAGACACGCCTTTCACAGGAATTACTACTTCTTAAATAACTGCGTAAACAACAGCTTACTATGTGGGAACGCTGAGAACTTTTTTCCCCAGGAAAAGCTAATATAATAATATGCTTTTGAAAATATAGTATAATATCATTTAGTACGTTTTTAAGAATCTGGTTTCCAAATTTGCAGCTTCTGGAGAAACTAATGTTGTATTTTACTTGGGGAACAATTTCATTGAAGTGACCCTTTCAAGGGATTTGGAAAGTGCGCGTGTTAAATTATTCTTTGAAGCCTTGACATAATCAGTTCTCGCTGAACTTTGTTATTCCTGGCAGATTTTTTTCTCTGTCCTCACTTTTTTTGGTTTATTAGGTTCTTCTTCTTAAGTATTGAACATTTTCTTACGGGCATATTCTGATATTTAAGTAAATGGATGAAAATCAGAAAAAGGATGGTGAATTCCTGCTTGATTGCTTTAGATTTTCCTTTGTATTCAAAGATATGTCTCAGTGGTTCCAAATGTTCACATATTAGTAAGCAACCAGATCGTTAGGTTTTTCAGATTGTGTCAAAATGCCCATTATTCCAGAAACACAACTAGCCTCGATGGCAGTGTTTGCCTCCCAGATTTCATAATGGTTTTCTCTGATGCTTTGAAAACCTTGGCTTTCTGTATAGTATGTCTAAGCTTGGTTTTGTCAATTAAGGAAAGTGCTCCCCATATTTTGTATAATATATAAAGACATGAAGAAGAATGTAAAAATCAGCTCTAATCCTGCCACTCAAAAATAACCACTGTTAAATTTTTAAGGTATTTTCCAGGCTTTTTCTATGCATAAATAGTTAACACAATTACTTTCATATTGTATGTTGTTTCTTCCCTTTCTCATTAAATGAAATATCTGGGCGTCCTCATATAAATCTCCCCTAAAATACTATATATGCCTTTTGAATCCCAAGAAACCCAGTCTTGGTTTGAAGTGAGCGTCATGGCCCAGTGCACTGCCGCCTCTGTACTAAACAGGGCCCCCATATGTGTATATGTATATGTATGTGGGGTGGGTGTATGTATGAGTATGTGTGTGGTGTGTGTTTATGCATGTGTGTATATGTGGTGTGTGTGGTGTGTATGCATGTGTGTATGTGTGTGTATGTATGTGGTGTGATGTGTGTACGAGTGTGTGGTGTATGTATGTGTGTGGTGTGTGTGTATGCACGTGTGTATGTATGTGCATGCATGTGGTGTGATGTATGTACGAGTATGTGTGTAGTGTATGTGTGTGCACGTATGTGTGTATGTATGTACGAGTGTGTGGTGTGTATGCACGTGTGTGTATGTGTGTGTATGTATATGTGTGTGGTGTGTGTGATGTATGTGCGAGTGTGTGTGTGTGTGTGTGTGTGTGTGTGTGTGTGTGTGTGTGTGTGGAGGGGCTGGGGTTGACCCTCCCTCTTGCAGTCAGAGTACCATTAGTGCCCTCTCATTTTCTTCTCTTGCTCCCTTTCTTCTTTCACCCTGTGTCTGTTTCCTGCACGTTTATTTTTAGTTCTCCTTCCCCGTTGGCCCGTGTAGATCAGAAGCCGGAGGTAGAGCGGCTGCGTATTGATCCTGCTTCCCTGCCTGTGCGCGTGCTCCCTGACGGCGGTGGGAGCAGGCTTGCTCCTCTTGGAGAGTGGGCACCAGCCCTGGTCTGCCTCCCTACGCCTGGGTACAAATGGGGCAACTTTCTTTTGATTCTCTTTCATGTTGACTTTGGGGCCTGAGCTCACTCGTCCCGATGTTGACTTCTAGCTGGAAAAGCATCTCATTCAAGATGGTGAACCCAGTTTTCAGTGCGGGGCTGGCTTTGCCTATCAGGTGACCACGTGAAATGTGTCCTGGGTCCAGCCTGTCTCATTCTTTCCTCTTCTTTCATTCCCAGTATTAGTCTCGTTCTTTCTTTGCTCAGCATTCATTCATTCATATTTGATTGGATGTCTTCTATGTGCCAGGCCCTCTGCTTGAGGCCGCGTGTGTAGGGATCAGTAGCACAGCCTCTCCCTCTGCCCCTCACCTAGGGAGCCAGGTGAGCAGACACGTGTCCAAGGTGGGGATTGCTTTGATGGTGGGCAAGGGCCATCAGAAACCCAAAGGAAAGTGGGCATAAGTCTGTCCAGGAGCCAGGAAAGCCACCCACGGTGAACTGACACCCCTTCAGGAGTTTGCCAGGTCAACGAGGGGCAGAGGGAGAAGGGCGTGCGGGCAGAAGGAACAGCACATGTGAAGCTGGAGGCGTAAACGGTGTGATGTGTTGGTGAAGATCAGGTAGCAGGGTGATCCGTGCAGGAATCAAGGGCAGAAATTGCACTTGGAAAAAGAGGCTGTGGCCACATCATGGAGATTCTTGTATGTCAAAATGATAACAATAGCTAACACTTACATGATCCTTATTATGTGTACAACACTGAGCATTTTATAGCTATTAATTCATTTAATCCTCATGGCAACTCTAAGAGGAAGGAACTATTTATCGTCTCCAGTTTACAGATAAATAAAGTGAGGCTGGAGAGCCTGAGATTTACAGGAAGTCTTTCAGACAGCAGAGGGTAGAACTGGGATTCAAGTCAGGAGTCAACTCTGGGTGACCAGATAGCCCAGAAGTCATTCTCTAACAGCTCAGCTTGCTGCCTCTCATACTCCAGAGCTGGACGTTACCGTGCTGGCCCCGAGGGGCCGTGGAAAGGTGTCAAGTCATGGGGGAAAGGACCTGAGGTTTGTGTAGATAATTCTTTCTCTTTGGAGACAGATGGAGACTTGATTCTGGAAGGCTGCTTAGAAGTCCCTGCAATTTTTGTGGGGGAATCTGGTGGAACAACCTTTTTAGAATCACTTTCTCAGAATTATATATACTGAAAAGGCAATTCTGGAACCTATGTTTTAAACCAACATTCGTTTATAACAAAACTTACCCTATATGCTAATGGAACTTAATGTTTGACTTAAATGAGAAAGATGCTGATAGGATTTAAAGTATTCTGCTATATAATAAAAGAAATTTTGCTTTTATTAGATGCTTTTCTTAAGTCTCTTTGGACCTTCCTTCCATCTCTGGGTTGGATGGGAGGCTGGCAGTTTTGCTGACAGTACCTTTGGGTACAGCGATTTCTTTAGGGAATTGCTGGAAGACAGGGGAAGCAGCTGCTCTTTGACAGTGACCCTAACTGGTACCTCGTCCGTGATGGTTGTTTTTTTATTAAATCATTTTTTCGAAGTTATATATATTTATAAAATAAACTTTACATATGTATAAAGTTTTATATATATATACATTTTTAATATATATATAACATAAACTTTACCGTTTTAGCAACTTTTAAGTATACAGTTCATTGGTATTAAGTACATTCACATTGTTGTACCACCATCACCACCATCCATCTCCAGAATTCTTTTTATCTTCTGAAACAAACTGTACACCCCGTTCAACAACTTCCCATTTCCCCCCAACCCTCCAGCCCCTGGCAACCACTGTTGTGCTTTCTGTCTCTGTGAATTTGACTACTGTAGGTATCTCACCCAGGTGGAATCATATATTTGTCTCGTTGTGTCTAGTTTATTTCACTTATAATGTCCTCAGGGTTCACCCATGTTGTAGCATGTGACAGAATTTCGTTCCTTTTCAAGGCTGAATAATATTTCACCATATGGATAGACCACATTTTAAAAATTATTTTATTGAAGTGTATTTGACTTACAATATTGTGTTAATTTCTGCTGTACAGCAAAGTGATTCAGTTATACATATATATACATTTTTTTCATATTCTTTTCCATAATGGTTTATCACAGGATATTGAATATAGTTCCCTGTGCTATACATCAGGACCTTGTTGTTTATCCATTCTATATATAATAGTTTACATCTGCTAACCTCAAACTCCCAGTACATCCCTTCCCCCACACCCGTCCCCTTTGGCAACCACAAGTCTGTTTTCTATGTCTGTGAGTCTGTTTCTGTTTCATAGATAAGTTCATTTGTGTCATATTTTAGATTCTACACATACGTGATATCATATGGTATTTGTCTTTCTGTCTGACTTACTTCACTCAATATGATAATCTCTAGGTGGACAGACCACATTTTGTTTATCCGTTCATCCATCCATGGGTACGGTTGCTTGCATCTTTTGGCTAATGTGAATCATGTTGCTATGAATATATATCAAATATCTGTTCAGTTCTCTGCTTTCAGTTCTTTTGGGTCTTCCATAAAGTTTTAACCCCTCCTAGCTCTGGGTTTGGGAACTATGGTATAGTTGTGTTTATGGGCATGAAAACTGTCTCCTTCTTTTCCTTCCTTTCCTACCATGTTGAATCATACTTAACGTTAGCTGCAGATTTCAGGAGGAGCATGTTTTAGAATGGATTCTCCTCCTCACTTTTATGAAATAGGAAGCATAGTGGACATGAGACAGGAAGCACTTACTGACAAGTTCCAAGCAGGAGATGACTGCTCCCTGAGCTGTGGAAGTGCTGGCAGAGATGGGGGGTGGGAGGAGGAGCAAGGAGAGCAGTGCTTATTTGAGCACAGTCTAGGAAGTAGAAATAGGGGCCTTCACGAGTCTGCACTTCATGGTGGGGCATGAGGAAGAGAGGAGAGTCTAGAGGGAGTCCTATATTTCTAGCTTGGGTGACCGCATGGCCCTACTACCTAGAAGGACTGGCAAATGGGGAGGGTATTGAGAGATGACAGATAGTACATCTACTTCGGGCTTCTCCAAACTAGGAGAAGAAACTCCATGGATCTGTGAATGCTCTGCAAGGTGGGGATAATTACTTCACAACTGTCTAATGGAACTAGAAAATGAAATAAAGATACAGTATAATTAATGTGAATTTAGAGTCCTATTCAAAGAGGATGGTTATATTTCTTTATAGATGTTTCTCTTATCGTGTCAGGATTTTTTATTTTGGTCACATCTGTTGTGAAGGTTAATATCGTCTCGGTTTGTTTCAAAGGTGACAGATGAAACTAGGAGAGTAAATTGATATTCAGTGTCATAAGTTTTCCCACCTGAATTTGTGTACCCAACTCTGAACTTGAACTTGGGGTGAGTCATAATGGATGTTATGAGAAGGGTAATGGGTTCACTTACAGATATCCTGATCTCAAGATGCTGGTGGAACATCCAGGTGGAGGGAAGTAGTGGTGGGGTGTGAAGTTCCAGGGCTCAGGATTAATCTGGGGCTGGAGGTAGCTGTGAGGTAGGTCATCCAAATGCCCAGGGGGATGAGATCGCCAGAAAGAAAAAAAAGGCACAAGAAGAGGAGACCAAAGACAGACCAGCCTCTTCTTTGTTCACCTCTGTATCCATATTAGGGGACAGAGTAGATGATAGACCAAGATGAAGAGATGGTGCCTGACCTAGGGGTTTTTCATTCCATTATTTTCATGTGCACAACACAAACTCCAGAGCAGGAAGAATGGGATTTCAGTGGGTTGGCTGGAAGAGAAGTGGGAGGTATGGCAGCTGTGTGGATGGGGGGAGGAGCCCCAGAGGAGGAGGAAGAGGGAGGTAAGGGTGAGGATAGGAGAACTAGGACAGGTGGTGTGTTGGAGATCAAAGGGAGGAGATTGAGGGGGATGGAAGCCATCAACTGTTAGATTCCAGAGGGGACAGTGGCTGACCAGTGTCCACTGCATGTGGCTGTTAGGAGGCCCTTGTGACCTCTGCCAGAGTTGTTTCAGGTAATGGTGGTGTTTAATCCAAGATGAAATTCTTCCAGCTTGTTCTCTCCTTAGCTCTTGGATTCCAGACACTGTCAGTTTGGACATGATTCTTCTTCTCACCGTTCCTTACTGAAAATACCCTTCAGCAATTCAGAACATGTTCTAAGGACTTCCATTATACATTTTATTTTATTATTATTATTATTTTTGGTGTAGGTAAATCTATTTTAATTCAAATATATAAGTTAAAAGAGGAAATTATTTAAAATAGCTATGACTAAAATATGTTTAAAGACAAATATTAGGAACGAAAGTAAGTTGTGACAACAGTAACTTAAAGTGGGAGAGAAGTTAAAATGTAGCCTTTTTGTATGTGATCGAACTTAAGTTAACAACTTAAGTTAGACTGTTATAAGATATGTAAGTCCCAAGGTAACCACAAAACAAAAATACCTCTAGAATTTACACAAAAATAAATAGAAAGGAATCAAAGCATGTCAATACAAAAAATCAACAGAACACAAAGGGAGACACCTCAGTTCTTAATATATCATTTTTACAGGTTCTCTTTTATACTTTTTATACAAGGTATACTCTTTTATAGAAGATGGTATATATAATCTTTTATACAAAATCTGCCTGTGCTGCCCCACACATCTACCAGGAATTGTTTAAGATCTACAGGGGAGGTTGTTGGTTTTTTTTGAAACCATCTTTATTTTATTTTATTTTTTTAACATCTTTATTGGAGTATAATCACTCCACAATGGTGTGCTAGCTTCTGCCCTACAACAAAGCTAATCAGCTATACATATACATGTGTCCCCATATCTCTTCCCGCTTGCATCTCCCTCCCTCCCACCCTCCCTATCCTACCCCTCCAGGTGGTCACAAAGCACCGAGCTGATCTCCCTGTGCTATGCGGCTGTTTCCCATTAGCTATCTGTTTTACATTTGGTAGTGTATATATGTCCATGCCACTCTCTCACTTTGTCCCAGTTTACCCTTCCCCCTCCCCGTATCCTCAAGTCCATCCTCTAGTAGGTTTGCATCTTTATTCCCATCTTGCGTCTAGGTTCTTCTGACCATTTTTTTTCATTCTTTTTTTTTTTTTTAGATTCCATTTATATGTGTTAGCATACGGTATTTGTTTTTCTCTTTCTGACTTACTTCACTCTGTATGACAGTCTCTAGGTCTATCCATCTCACTACAAATAACTCCGTTTCATTCCTTTTCATGGCTGAGTAATATTCCATTGTATATGTGTGCCACATCTTCTTTATCCATTCATCTGTTGATGGACATTTAGGTTGCTTCCATGTCCTGGCTATTGTTAATAGAGCTGCAATGAACATTTTGGTACATGACTCTTTTTGAATTATGGTTTCCTTAGGGTATATGCCCAGTTGTGGGATTGCTGAGTCATATGATAGCTCTATTTTTAGTTTTTTAAGGAACCTCCATACTTTTCTCCATAGTGTCTGTGTCAATTTACATTCCCACAAACAGTGCAGGAGGGTTCCCTTTTCTCCACACCCTCTCCAGCATTTATTGTTTGTAGATTTTTTGATGATGGCCATTCTGACTGGTGTGAGGTGATACTTCACTGTAGTTTTGATTTGCATTTCTCTAATGATTAGTGATGTTGAGCACCCTTTCATGTGTTTGTTGGCAATCTGTATATCTTCTTTGGAGAAATGTCTGTTTAGGTCTTCTGCCCATTTTTGGATCGGGTTGTTTGTTTTTTTGATATTGAGCTGCATGAGTTGCTTGTAAATTTTGGAGATTAATCCTTTGTCAGTTGCTTCATTTGCAAATAATTTCTGCCATTCTGAGGGTTGTCTTTTCGTCTTGTTTATGGTTTCCTTTGCTGTGCAAAAGCTTTGAAGTTTCATTAGGTCCCATTTGTTTATTTTTGTTTTTATTTCCATTACTCTAGGAGGTGGGTCAAAAAGGATCTTGCTGTGTCAAACAGTGTTCTGCCTATGTTTTCTTCTAATAGTTTTATAGTGTCTGGCCTTACATTTAAGTCTTTAATTCATTATGAGTTTATTTTTGTGTATGGTGTTAGGGAGTGTTCTAACTTCATTCTTTTACATGTAGCTGTCCAGTTTTCCCAGCACCACTTATTGAAGACGCTGTCTTTTTTCCACTGTATATTCTTGCCTCCTTTATCAAAGATAAGGTGACCATATGTGTGTGGGTTTATCTCGGAGTTTTCTATCCTGTTCCATTGATCTATATTTCTGTTTTTGTGCCAGTACCATACTGTTTTGGTTCCTGTAGCTTTGTAGTATAGTCTGAAGTCAGGGAGCCTGATTCCTCCAGCTCCATTTTTCGTTCTCAAGATTGCTTTGGCTATTCGGGGTCTTTTGTGTTTCCATACACATTGTGATTTTTTTTGTTCTAGTTCTGTGAAGAATGCCAGTGGTAGTTTGATAGAGATTGCATTGAATCTGTAGATTGCTTTGGGTAGTAGAGTCATTTTCACAATGTTGATTCTTCCAATCCAAGAACATGGTATATCTCTCCATCTATTTGTATCATCTTTAATTTCTTTCATCAGTGTCTTATAATTTTCTGCATACAGGTCTTTTGTCTCCTTAGGTAGGTTTATTCCTAGATATTTTATTCCTTTTGTTGCAATGGTAAATGGGAGAGTTTTCTTAATTTCACTTTCAGATTTTTCACTATTAGTGTATAGGAATGCAAGAGATTTCTGTGGATTAATTTTGTATCCTGCTACTTTACCAAATTCATTGATTAGCTCTAGTAGTTTTCTGGTAGCAACTTTAGGATTCTGTATGTGTAGTATCATGTCATATGCAAACAATGACAGCTTTACTTCCTCTTTTCTGATTTGGATTCCATTTATTTCTTCTTCTTCTCTGATTGCTGTGGCTAAAACTTCCAAAACTATGTTGAATAATAGTGGTGAGAGCACTATTGGGCAACGTTGTTTTGTTCTTGATCTTAGTGGAAATGGTTTCAGTTTTTCACCATTGAGGATGATGTTGGCTGTGGATTTGTCATATATGGCCTTTATTATGTTGAGGAAAGTTCTCTCTATGCCTACTTTCTGCAGGGTTTTTATCATAAATGGGTGTTGAATTTTGTCAAAAGCTTTCTCTGCATCTAATGAGATGATCATATGGTTTTTCTCCTTCAGTTTGTTAATATGGTGTATCACGTTGATTGATTTGCATATATTGAAGGATCCTTGCATTTCTGGGATAAACCTCACTTGATCATAGTGTATGATACTTTTAATGTGCTGTTGGATTCTGTTTGCTAGTATTCCATTATACATTTTAAATACCAGTATTTGAACTCAGATACCTCTAGTTTTCTCTCCAGTGGCATTGCCTCAAAACTCATATTATCCTTATTTTAACAATAAAATGGGGAATGCTTTTGGTTTCTGAGATTCCCAGCCCTCAAGATGCTTGAGGAGTCAGTTAGTGGGAATCTCCATGGTTCACAGGTAGTGTGTATGAGTGACCCCGGGATCCTAGGGGCCCTCGGACGACCTTGGGCAAGGTAGGATGTATCTGGCAACTCCCCTTAGCTTCTGTCCTTGGACTGTCCTTTAAACGACTTCCCTGAAGAGCAGGGCTGTCATGGATTCCAATCTTATTTACTCTAGGTGTTTCTGAGCTACTGCTGTTTTGTGAATCTGTTCCACTGACTTTGATAGTAATAATAATAAAATAATGATAATGATAAGTAGAGTGTATTGAGTGTCTACCGTGTTTGGGGCACCATAGCCAGTGCTTGACATCTATCATCTATCTCATTTAATTCTTACATTGTAGTCTCTCATCTATCTCTTTTAATTCTTACATGGTAGCCTCATGAGGTGAGTGCTATTAACCCCCTTTCTTGAGTGAGGAAACTGTGACCCAGAAAAAATTGTCACTTTCTCGAAGCCAGTGGTTCTCAAACTTGGGCGGGCATCAGAATTCCCGGATGGTTTGTTAAAACCCAGGCTGCTGGGCCCCATGCCCAGAGCTTCTGATTCAGCAGGTCTGTGATAGAGCATTAGGAGTTGCATCTCTAACGGGTTCCTGGGGGCTGCTGCTGCTGCTGCCGCTGCAGGGACTGCACTTTGGGAACCACTGCTCAGAGCCATTCAGCTAAGCGGCAGGACAGGGATTCACACCTGGGCCTGTCCGACTGCAGGTGTGCCCTCTGCTTGATGGTAAGGGCACCTTGGGTCCCCTGCAGTGGAGGGACAGTGCTCACTGCCCAGGGTGGATGGACTAAGGGCTTCCTGGCGGGAGATTCAGGTGGGCGGCTCTTTCTCTTTTAGGTGAGATTTTGGCATGCACGGGGGTAACGAGGCAAAGGGAAGGGATGGTCACAGGAGCTGAGAGAGGGCTTTGCCAATGCAGAACTTCAGACGATAATAACATGGACCAAAAGCCTGTCTGCTTTATGATTGCTGTGAGCTGGCAGTTCTAAACAATGTCTGGGTGATGCTCCTTTCCCCACGCCCTTTATATGCTGCCACGTGGCAGCTAAAACACCTGAATACCCTTCATTGTTGGGGCTCTGGAGGCTCCCAGTCAGGGACCTCATCTTCTGCTTCTGTGTTTTCCACACATGGCTAAGTGCTGGGTCCACTTCTAGTTGCTAACTCCTTCCTTTTTCATCTTGATTTTGATGCTAAAATAATCGAATTTAAAATAGTCAAGGAAGAAATGAAATACTACAGACCCTTGCATTTGGCAGGTACGTTCCGAAGCGGTCCCTTCTCTCGCCCTCCCTGTGTATCAGACAGAGGTCTGACCCCTGGACACGGGTGAACCGGATGAATCCTCACCATGACCTTGTGAAGTGGCTTCTGTTATCATCCCCGTGTGATGAGTGAGGACCCCCATGTCCTCACTGCACAGAGATTCAGTGACTTGCCTGAGGTCAGACGACTGGTGTGTGAGCAGAGCCGGGCTTCCTGCCTGGCAGCCCAGCTCCAGAGCCCAGGCACTTAACCACAATGCCATAGTGCCCCTCAGGCAGATAGCGGGGGCCTAACGAGTGTGCATCGGATGGACAAGTCAAAATGGATAGACATATGAGATGCCAGCAATCTGGGGTGCACCATTCTCCGGTCAAAGCAGGATGCTGTGTGGGTCACCCACTCTACTTGGGGATTACTCTGAGTGCACTCGGGGTGCCAGAAGGTCCCTCCGAGATGCAGCCCATCTTTTCTGCAGGCTGCTGCAGCATTTACCTCCGCTGTAACGAAACGTGTTTTCCCTCGAGGGGGTGGTTATTGGTATTTATAGAGCATCTTCTAGCTGAAGAGCTCCAGAAGCAGTCATTACCTCTTTCACGCTTTTAGCATCCCTCTCTAGAGCGGGAAGCGAACTGGGGCTGCCTGCTTCTGTTCCCTCTCCCCTCTCGTCTCCACCCCTGCCCCCGTGGTCCACAGAACGCACTGAGCAGTGATGGGGCATTTGGAGGGGGAAAGGCATTTCTTGCAGTTCACGTTCAGAGCTGGGTGGATGTGTGGGGACCACTTGTGAGGGCCTTGAGGTCATCTCACCTGCATTCCCACTTCCTTTGTACCACGTGGTAACTAAACTGGAGAAATAAACTTCTCGCTGAAGAAATCTTACCAGTCATGATCACTGTTCTCCTCAGGCTCAAGGAAAGAAAGTTGGAATAATGGAATTGTTTTTCCTTCTCAAGCAGTGAATTCTTCTGTCTTGGCAGCTACGGTTTTCAAGATGAGCTATTCAGAGGACTAGCAGAGAAAATAAAAAGGGATGAGGTCTGGGAAACTTCAGTGTTAGTGGCTTTTTTCCATGTTCGTGTGTATATCACACACACATTGGCATCTGTGCTGGCTTCCAAGACAAGCCCACGGGGCATGCATGATAAACAGCTTGTGATTGTGACTGTCTTTTGTTACACGGATGTAATTGGGTTCAGCGGCAGCACCTGAAGATAGACTCTAAGGCGATAAGACTAATTTTGGTCATCTGAACTCACCGATGGGGTGCCGTATTGGTGCTGGAGGGTTCTTTGTTTATCCCAATGTTTTCCATGACTGAGGGTGGAATCAAGCCTAGATAAATAAGATTCTGCCGTTGCTGGAGTGCATGAAGTTTTCAGACATTAGAATCTCCTATGTCAGGGTTGTTAATAATCATTTTCCTGGCCAGATCACAGTGCAAGCTAAGTGTTCAAGAGCTAATACAGTCCGAGAAGTACCTTTAGCTTTTTCTGTAATCCTTCATTCTGATAATTTCTGGCCGGATTAGCTTCCTCCTTCCTACCATTAAGCATCTCCGTCTGGCCATTTCCTGTGTGTGTGGGGCTGGCAAAGCCCCGAATTCCACTTTGGGAGACTCCGGTCTATGTTGGTTGAGAGGCCATCATTCGGTCTCACGCTTTTGTTTTGAAATGTTTTAATTTTTTTTAAGGATCTGATTTCTTAACTGGGGAACAGCGGTTCCAAGTTCAGGTCGGTGCACCCAGCCAAGGTCCCGGGAGCTGAAAAGGGCAGGGTGGAGTTGGCATTCTAAATGCTTCACTCTGTGCTTATCTTGGCACCAGCTGGGTTCTGAGCTCCGGCTCCCCCCAGGCATCCTCCTCCCTCTTCTGGCCCCAGCCCTGGGGTCCTTCTTCTCTCCCTTCCTCGAGTACCTTCTCTGCAGCCAGTGACACCCAGTCACTGTTTGCCTTGGTGTTTCATCTCCGAATAAAGGCAGATGAATTAAATATGTCAGATCTGGGACAAAACAAGAAAAAGGAAGCACGCAGGAGGACCTTTGAAAAATGGTCATACAAGACTTCTCCCTCCTGTCCTCCGGGAAGGCAAAATCAGAGACGGAGAGCTGTCATTATCTCCCGTGTATGAGAGGAGAGAGCCAAAGTTCTAGGAGACGCCAGGAAAGTCAGGGAGCCTTCCAAGACGGCCGAGGGAAGCCAGCAGGGTCGTTGCTCAGGGGAGGTTGAGCTCATACAAGGGGACCACTGTGCAGTGGAAGTGCTAACTTGCCCGGGCCTCAGCCATGGCAGACAGCTTCCTGGGGATGGCTTGCGGAGTTCAGCCTGGTCTGTGCCTTTTTTTTAGATGTTCCCCCGGTTTCTAGCACGTGTCCTGTGGCTTCAATGGAGAGGCCATTCTGCAGCTGCTTTTGGGGTGACCGTGACTCTGGGGGCCGGGCGTGTGCCCATGAGGGAGGAGCAGGTGTGGGCAGAAGGAATTGTGGACTTCACGGCGTGCACAGCTGTCTCCTTCTTGGCCTCTTCCTTTCTCCTCTGACCCCAGCCTTTTTTCTTTTATATCCCCAATGCCCATCCAGCATGGGAAGGTTTTATATCCAATTGCCATCCAGTGCAGAAAGCTTTGCTTTTCAGATGTATGTGCTGAGCAGAGCCGAGAGGAGCTTTCCTGTAGGAAATGCTCTGACGTTCTGAACATACTCACTGCTACCCATACGGGCATTTGTACGTGAGAATGCGAACAGGCCTGAAATAGACTCTATTAGTAAGTGTCACAGAGAAGCGAGATGTATTTTTAACAGATATGGCTAAAGCAGATTATTGCAGTGAGTGAGGGAGACGGAGGCGAGGGGAGGGCTGGGCGCTGAGGCTGAGGGTCATGGCCGCCTCACCTGTTCCCCCGGAGCTGAAACACTGATGGGGCCTGAGTCTGCCTGGACTACTGGTGGCGGCTCCTGGAGGATGGAGGGCCTCTCGAGGGCCCTGTGCTGGTTCTGGAGCCCCTGCGCTCCTGTTCTGCCTAGAGACAGGCAGCGTGACTGTGGTGAAGCCAGTGGATCACGTCCAGAAAGGCCAGTGGCAGTGAACCCCCCAGGTTCGGCGGAGGGGCTCAACCACCCACATGCGGTGGCCACCATCCGCCTCTGACTCGATGGAGGACGGAGAGGCCCGGTCACACGGAGCTGTGTAAGCCGGGGGAGGTCAGGGCAGTGGTTGGCGGGGCTGGGAGCGCCGCAGGGTCCTGGGAGGGAAGGCAGGGGCTCAGGTTGTGATGGCCAGTTGTGCAGCTTCGGCCGCAGCACCCCAGACTCTCTCTAGTTCAGTTTCTTTATCTGCGAACAGAGGGTGTTAACATTGTCTCAGAGACTCATGAGTCCCAACAGGGTCACAGACCAGGGAAGGTTGGATCTTTGACAAGAACATTGTTCCAAATTCCAAGATGTCGTTTTTTCCCCTGCAGATTAGCTGTGTTTAACACCTGACAGCAATATGGGTATGTCACTGTCTCTTGTAATGGCACGATTCACGATAGAACAAAGTTCAACCCCAGGTGGGTCCTCCTGGTGTCCTTGTGGGCCTCTGGACAGAGGGCCTGAGGCTAAGACACTTTCCACACCCTGGAGTCCCATGGCTGTGTTCCAACCCGGAAGTCTGGTTTCTTTATGTTGGCCAAGTTCACTCTGGGATCCTCAGCTTTGCATGGACCCCTGACATCTGCCCCTGGATTCCCCTTGTAGAAAACAGCCATTCCTATTGTGATGGTTAATTTTATGTGTCAACTTGACTGGGATCTGGGGTGCCCAGACATTTGGTCAAATGTTACCCTTGAGTGTGTCTGTGAGAGTGTTTTCGGATGAGATTAATATTTAAATCAGTAGACTGAATAAAGCAGATTGCCCTCCCTAGTGTGGGTGGGCCTCATCCAATCAGTTGAAGGCCTGAATAGAACAAAAAGGCTAACCCTCCTCTAAATCAGAGGGAATTCCTTTTTTTAAAAAAAAATAGAAAAGTACCCTTTTATTGAGAGGTAAGACAAGTGTATTTACAATATTCAGTTGTTAGATCATATAATCTGTGATATATAATTCTGATGGCCTTTGAACTAGGACATTGGCTTTTTCGTGCCTTTGAATTTGAATTGAAATAGCAGCTCTTCCTGGGTCTTGAGTCTGCTGGCGTTCAGATTGGAACTACACCATCGGCTCTTCTGGGTCTCCACTTGCCTACTCACACTGCAGATCTTGCAACTTCTCTGCCTCTGTAATTGTGTGTGCCAGTTCCTTATATTAAGTCTATTTATTGAGTCTGTTTCTCTGGTTCTATTGCTTCTGTTTCTCTGTAGAATGCTGACTAATACAGCCATCTGCCAAGTACAGTCATACTTTGTGGCCCACCCCAGATGCCCCCAGCTCTGTTTCAGGATTTCCTAGGAAGGCAGTGAGTGAGCAGAGCAGTAGAGGTTGGGGTCTCATGGTCTAGTCTTCATGTAACAGCTAGTGGGTCAGAGACTTACAGTCACAGGGGCTTTACTTTTAGAAAGTACAGTGCGTAAAAATTTAAACCGGTGCAAAAGGAGAAGTTAGGAGCTAATTTTTCACTTGAAAAATAGGTTTCTCCACTAGGTCCCTTTAATGAACAAGCTCCCTCTTTTCTGTTGAAGATTCTGATTTGCACATGGATTACCTCCAGTGAGCTCCCCACCCCTCCGCTCCCAGCCTCTCCTGCTGAACCTTGAGTGACCTTATTGATCAATTCACAAGGTTAATAATATGATGGCTTATTTCACAGCCTGTTCTCGAACAACTGGCATGGACCTGGGAGTTGCCCTGTGGCAGAGAGAGCTTTGGTTGATTTGTACCCTTTTTGTTTGTTTGGGTTTGATTTTATTGGATTGACCGCGAATCAATATTTGAGTCCTTTTCTCATCATTCAAGGGCTTGCAGCAAACCTCGGCTCACCACTGCAATGACACGTATCCCAGGGGGAAGGCGCCAGGGAACTGGAATCATTTCTAATGGGTCCTACCAGGGATTCCTGTCGTCAGAAAGTGGCGTCAGGCTCAAAAGAGCTCTCAAGAGTCAATGGGATGGAGATTTTTCTGTTTGTCTTGACAACACAGACCCTTGGCAGGAGTCAGCAAATGTCAGTATTATCTGAAATAGAAGTGTCAAAATATCTATTCATAGATGCTTATTCAGTAATAAGCAAAGCTTATGGGCCCCTGGCCCCTCCATTCTTGTGTTAATAACCTGGGCATTTCAGGGTCTCTGTTGATCAGCACAAGCCTGGGAAACACCCCTCCTAGGCTCTCAGGAAACCTTTCCCAAGCTCCCCTCCCTTCCCAGATGTCACCCACAGTCATTCCCACCACATCATTCACCCTAAGGTGAAAGTGACGGATAACAACTTAGTAGGATGCTTCAGAGACTTGCAAGTGCGACGTCAAGTCAATGATGTTAATAACTCTTTAAAGGGCGCAGATTTTTTTTCTGAGGATAGAGGCCTCCCAAACTCCCCCAAATCACAGAGTGGGTACCCCAGTCCTTCATGTGATGGTGATTCTTCCATAGGCCCTGGATGAGTGTTCTATGAGAAAATGACTTTATCTTTAGAGTCTCCTACGAAGCCCCAAATGAAGTGTGGACTCGACTTATCAGACCACAGCAGTCGGCAGGGACTCTGTACGGTGCAGGTGTCAGAGGAGATTTTTTTAAAAATACACTTATGTATTTATTTATTTATTTTTGGCCGCGTTGGGTCTTCATTGCTGCGCGCCGGCTTTCTCCAGTTGTGGTGAGTGGGGGCTACTCTTCGTTGTGGTGTGCGGGCTTCTCATTGCAGTGGCTTCTCTTGTTGCGGACCATGGGCTCCAGGCACGTGGGCTCAGTAGTTGTGGCTCGCAGGCTCTAGAGTGCAGGCTCAGTAGTTGTGGCACACGGGCTTAGTTGCTCCGCGGCATGTGGGATCTTCCCGGACCAGAGCTTGAACCCCTGTCCCTGCATGGGCAGGCGGACTCTCAACCACTGCGCCACCAGGGAAGTCCCCCGAGTAGATTTTTTAATAGAGGTCGTCCACATGATGTGAATTAATGGAGGGATTTCCCACACTTCCCTTTTGTGGTAGTTCCTGCAGTGTGTACCTGCCCATGCTATTTATCCCTTCCCTTTCATCTCCACCACCTCTTGCCCGAGCTTTTATCTCGAGCCCTCACATTCACTGGCCTCAGGTTGACCATCTACGTCGCAGGTAGCTCTTTGCAGGCAGAGGCCAGCTCTGCAGAGAGCCATGTGCTGCCAGGCGACACCTCAGGGGTGCATTCCTACCTTCAGTACAAGCGGAGTGCGCTGGTAAACACTGTGTCCCCTGCGCTAGATAGCGTGGTACAGCTGTGAATGGGGCAGACCCACGCATGAAAGGTGTGGGTGACACCCAGCCAGGGCATAGGAGGGAGCTGGCCGGCGCCTCCCTAGGGGGTCTCCAATGTTTTCTGGGTGCGATCTCCAGGGCCCCCTGCCTGGGAGCAGGCTCTCCTGTGCTGCAGCCGTCGCCTCTGCTGTGAAGCCTTAACTGGGCCTAGGAAACCACTCAAGGGTTGTCCCCTCTCTGCCTAGTAGGTGGAGGCAGAGGACGACGTCGAGACGTTGTTTTGAAATCAATTAGAGTGCGATATGTGTTATGAAACAGCAATACAGCCCGTGGAGCTGCCATCAGAGCCAGCTGCTGGCAGGGCGCTCTGACACCCTGACTTGCTGGATGCTTTTGCCACCCGTGGCTGTTAGGTTCCTGTGGTGTGGAACGGGCATTTGGGGGCCCACCCCAGCTTAATCGGAAGTCAGGGAAGTGATGGAGAGGGAAAGAGGCATTAAGACAGAAGGAGGAAATGGGATGGGTGTTGAAGAAAAATATCAGGGTGCCATTCCCACTGCCCCTTCGTTGTTACTTTCTTTGTGTAAGGGAGTAAGGCCAGGTTCTCCTGCTTCATTCATTTTGTAATGAAAAGGAAATAATGCTGTGCAGACCCTGGGGATCTGATAATGCTTATTGAGTTGGACACAGTCAGATTTCCATGGCCCATTTCCATGCCTTTTGCAGAATCATCCTGCCCCACGCACATTCGATTGTAACTATGGGTCACTGGAGGCTGTGCATGTGTGTGTGTTATGGACTGAATGTTTGTGTCCCCCCAAAATTCATATGTTGAAACCTAACCCCCAATGTCATGGTGTCAGGAGTTGGGGCCTTTGGGAGGGGATTAGGTCATGAGGGTGGAGCCCCCTTGATGGGATTAGTGCCCTTATAAAGAGATCCCAGAGAGCTCCTTGTGCCTTCCACCATGTGAGGACACAGCAATAAGATGGGAAGTGGGCTCTCACCAGACACTGAATCTGCCAGCGCCTTGGACTTCCAGCCTCAAGAACTTGGAGAAATAAATGTCTGTTGTTTAGAAGCCCCCCAGTCTATAGTGTCCTGTTGTAACAGCCTGAAAGAACTAAGTGTCAGGTGTCTAAAGACAGACTCTCAAGCTCTGATAGAAAATATCTGGGCATGTCTGGGCCATGATGTTCTGCTTTGTAACTGATGGCAGGTAATTGAGCTCATCAGGCGGGACAAAGTAGTCACCAAACTAAGGGCAGAGGTTAAATCGGGTGATGTTGCTTTTTTCGGGAACACATTGATTTATGTTATTAACTTGTGTTTTTGTTTTAAAGTCATACAGCCTCATGGGATAAGTTCACTTTAAATTTACTTTCAGAGGTGATGCAAAGTTAAGGAGATGTATATATATATATATATGTATTTTTTTCTGCATCTGGAAGGGCAATTCCTTTTTCTAAAAGAAAATCTTACTGGAATGAAAGATCCCCAGACTCCACCATCAGAGGCTGAGTAGTGGAAGAATTCTGACTTCAGAATGAGTGCTGGTTCTATATCCCCTCTCTGCTGCCTACCAGCCATGAGAACCTGGCGAGTTGGCTCCTTTCCTCACCTGTAACACACTGTGAGCAGATTCGCTGAGATGATGGCACAGAGAGACACCCACTCATTAAAAAATCATTCAAAGCCCTGTAGCAGTGATTTGCCACCATCCTCTGTTTAATACATTTCTAGCTGGAGGCTTCATTTTTAAAAAAAATATGTGACCTCTTTGAGAAGGATCATTCTGGACAGCAACGACTGTGGATTTCATGTCTGCAGGCCCCGGGCTTGTGTCCTCCTGCTCTGGGGCTGTTTTCCAAGGTGGAAGGTTGGAAACAGAGAGCCTAGAACACCATCATGATGGCTTCCCTTCACTAGGAAACTGGAGGAACAAAAATGCACATCTAGCAGCTGTCATTTGCAATCATATCCATTTGTGCAAGGGCCCTGTGGCCAGTAGGAAGACCTTTCCCATAAGGGGAGCTGGCTGCCTCTCCCCCACAGTTGTGTGGTCTCCCAGCCTGCCTGCTGGCACATAGGAGTGGCCTGGTAGAGACAGGGCTTGGAGCCCTCTGAGCTGGACACCAGGACCTGGCTACTCTTGTCCCTGCAGTTGACCCCAAACTGTTCCTCTTCTGGGGCGGATTTTATGGCCCCACTCCTGCCTGTTTTTGGCTGAGTGCGTACTCCCATCCATAGTGCTGCCCGTGTGGTTCCCTGGTGGCCAGTCTGACAGGCGCACTGTGGTTTATCAATGGATGAAACCCTTGAACACTTGCTTATATATTCTTGTCAGTAACTTAACACGGCCTTGTGACATGTTCTCTGACCCACACATAGACAGAATCTCTATAAACAGCCGTTTTGCCATCTCCAGTCTGCCACTTGGGCTGGCTTGAAAACAGGTCTTTCTGGTGTCTCCTAGAAGCAAGTGGCAGCGGGGCCAGCGGCAGTGATTTCTGTGAAGGTTGAGGAGCCCAGGCTGACATCTGGAGGTGGGCAGGTGCCTTTGGGGTACAGAGTGGCCCTGCCGGAGATGTGGCCAGCACACACAGCCTAACCCGCCTTACGAAGTCTTAGGGTCAGAAGGAACCTTTCAAGATCCTCCCGTGCAAGTTCTTCACCTTTTCACATTGCCTGAAATATCTGATGCCAGCTGTGCATGTTCTCACAAGGAAAAGGCACATATGCACACACACCCCTGCAATTTTGCAGACCATTTCAGGAGTTCACCGACTGTCTGAAATTTATATATGGACCACAGATAAGAGACAACTGAGCCAGGGTACTCTGGGTCGCCCTATTCCCTTATTCACTGGTGAAAAGACTCTGGTGCCCTCATTTCTGTCTACCTAGCTAGTTTGTGGCGGTTTATATATATATTGGATATTAACCCCTTATTGGTCACATCATTTGCAAATATCTTCTCCCATTCAGTAGGTTGTATTTTTGTTTTGTCGATGGTTTCCTTTGCTGTGCAAAAGTGTTTAAGTTTAATTAGGACCCGTTTGTTTACTTCTGCTTTTGTTTCCTTTGCTTTAGGAGACGGATCCAAAAATATATATATATATTGCTGTGATTTATGTCAAAGAGTGTTCTGCCTATGTTTTCCTCTAGAAGTTTTATAGTATCTGGTCTTAAATTTAGGTCTTTAATCCATTTTGAGTTTATTTTTGTGTATGGTGTTAGAGAGTGTTTGAATTTCATTCTTTTAAATGTAGCTGTCCACTTTTCCCAGGACCATTTATTGAAGAGATTGTCTTTTCTCCATTGTATATTCTTGCCTCCTTTGTCGTAGATTAATTGACCATAAGTGCCTGCTCTCTCTTCTGGCGCATTGACCTATGTGTCTGTTTTTATGCCAGTACCATATTATTTTGATTACTCTAGTTTTGTAGTATAGTCTGAAGTCAGGGAGCATCACATCTTTGTTTTTAAGCATCTGTCTGCTCAGACCCAATCCCAGTTGTCCTATGGGCAGTGAGAATGAGCCTGCCATTGGAAATTCATTTTTATAAATGGTGTCAATTACGTTTCTTTGGCAGTGGACAAATCACGCTCTTAGAGAATGAATGCAAAAGGAAATTAAAGACACCACCACCAGCATAAATAGATGAGGAATTCATAAATATTATAATATCTCATGGAGAAAAGATGATGTCTTTTAGCCTAGAATAGTGCCTGTGACATCAGCCTGTTTGTGTATCTGTTTTAAGGTATTCATTTTATGTGGGGCGGGATCAAGTGGATTGAAGATTAGGTGCCAGTGAGGATACACTCGTTTTCTGGTGGAAGCCCCACCCCTCACCTGAGCTTTAGAAGGACAAATGGGAGATGTTTTAAAATGCAGGAATTGCAATTTGAGGACGGGGAGGGAAAATACTGTGTGAGAGTCATTGAAGGACTATTACAGGAGGCTTATCTTTGGACTTGAGACATGGCTTAACATAATGAAGATCTTTTCAGCACAGTGCTTGTGGAAGGGGAAGTATTGCTCCTGCCGGGGGTCTTCAAGGGGAGCTATGAATTTCTCAGCAAAGTGGGGTGTTCCAGGACTGACAGGTGTCGTGTCAGTACTGACCAAAAAACCTCAGCCATGAATAGTACATCTGTCGAAGGCAAGTACTAGAAGAAGCTTAAATTCAGTTATAGAACCAGATTATCAAGGGTGGATTATCTCTGGGAAAGGTTCAATCCCAGGCTAGCTTCACTCTGAGTATTTTTGGCATGCAGCTTATTTTTGAGCCGTTTTTCCTTCTCAGTTGGTGTGTGCTTGGGAAATACATGCTGATTTTTAACGTTAGTTTTATACACACACACATATTATACGAGAAAGTTATACAGAGGAAGGCAGACCTGCTTCCTTGTCTCCCCTCCCCCACCCTTATCATGCCAGCCAGGTGTGTCACCAAGCCTGATAGTTTTGCCTTTGCTTTTGTATTCTCCGTGGCCTCGAATTTTCTTGTCACTTTTCACCTTTATTGTTTTGGTTGATTAAGAGCTAACTATCTCATTGTTTCGTGTTTGAGAGCTAGTAAAAAAAGCTGATTCTAAACAGACACTAGAAGTCAGTGGGATAAGGGTGTCTTGGAGATGGAATTTGTTTCAGGAGAAAATCTCATTTAGGATTAAAGACACCACCGTCAAAATCCTGCAATTTAAAAAAACGTTGGGAATTCCCTGGGAGCCCAGTGGTTAGGACTTGGTGCTCCCACTGCCGGGGAAGGGGCCCCGGGTTCAATCCCTGGTCGGGGAACTAAGATCCTGCAAGCCACACATCAGGGCCAAAAAATAAATAAATAAACTGTGAACTAATGGGCTGAGAACTTCGATTCTGGTTCCTTTCAAAGGAAGCACATTTTTTTTCACTCTTGTGTCTTTCTCACAACAAAATTTGCTGCGGCAGTGAAAGCCCATGCTGTTTTTGAGAAAGGAAAATGCCTTCAACTTTTTTACAGCCTAAAACATTCCCAGAAGCAAATAGTTTTTTCTTCTAACTGTCATGTGTACACATGACTTTACGATAATGCAGGATACAATGATGACGTCAATTTTGTGACTGTTTAGAACGAACTGAATGTTATCAAGAATATTTACAGTTAGTTCAAACAATGATATGCCTTTCCCATGTATCCAAGGCTTTAACGGGTCAGTTCTTTCCAGTTTTTAAAAAAAAAAGTCTTAATTTTTAAAATCAAAGATTTTTTTTCCAGTTAAGGGAGCAAAATATTTAGCTCTCCAAGAAATGCAGGAAGCCAGAATGGTTCATTTGGGTGTATTACTCACTTAAGGTTTTATGTCCTTTGGAAAGTTAAGGAATAAATATTTAGGCAATTTTGAAAGGATGGCAAGATGCCAATATGTTACACTAGCAGAACACAGAAAGAATGTATGTGTTCTGAATGTAAAGGACAACTTATTGTTGTCTGTCAAGGATTTAATGATGTGAAAGATTTGAAAAATTGGAGATATATATTCACTTACTGTAGAAAAAGCTGCTTTCTCCCGTTCTTTTAAACGTCTGTGTTTGCTTAAATGTTCCTTTGTTCACTAAAGGATGTAGACAAGTGTCTTAGTAAATTAACTTGGTTGTTAATGTCTTTTTGAAGTTCATATTCAGGTTTAAAATTTCAGACTGTTGAACTTTAATATATCAGTTAAGATTAAGGTTGGCTGCAAGTCATAGAAAACTACAGATAATCATGAGTGAAACAGGATAGAGGCTGTTTCTCTCTTGTACAAATTCTGGTGGGTAGTCTGGGGCTGGCGTGGGTTCATGGTGTCAGGGATCCAGGCTCCTTGTAGCTTGTTGCTCTGCCTTGTGTGGCCTTGAGCTCATGCTCCAAAATGGGGCGTGCATATCCCAGGCAGCAAAATGGATGAAGAGACAGAGAAAAAGGGGCCAAGGTGCATGTGAACTGGCCAGAGCTTAGGCGGTTAGCGACGCCTTAATGCAAGGGGGGATGGGAAATGGAGTCTTCATTCTGAGACATAGGGGCTTGAAATCAGGGGCTTTCTCCCCATAAGAGAAAGAGAGGGACTTCCCTCGTGTTGCAGTGGTTGGGAATCTGCCTGCCACTGCAGGGGACACGGGTTCAATCCCTGGTTTGGGCAGCTTCCACATGCTGTGGAGCAACTAAGCCCACGCACCACAACTACTGAGCCTGCGCTCTAGAGCCCGCGAGCCACAACTCCTGAGCCCACGTGCCACAACTACTGAAGCCCGTGTGCCTAGAGCCCATGCTCTGCACCAAGAGAAGCCACCACAATGAGAAGCCCACGCACTACAACGAAGAGTAGCCCCCGAGTGCCGCAACTAGAGAAAGCCCGCGCACAGCAACGAAGACCCAACACAGCCAAAAATAAATAAATTTTTAAAAATGCTTAAAAAAAAAGAAGTAGCAAAGAGAAGCAGGAACGATACTGCCCTGCTTTGGATGTAGAACCTTTTCCTTCCATGAAATGGCATCCAAGTTAAGGATTCCTCTCCATTTTCACGATAGCATTTAGGTAGCAGATATTCACGCCCAATTTTAGCAGTGGATAAATTAAGACATTGATTGCAGAAAAACTTGCCTTGGGCCATACTTGAAATCTATGTTCTCGGTTCTACTAATTCCTTTTTTTTTTACATCCGTACCAAACTTGGTGCTTTATTATCATGTATATTATTGGTTGATTAATGGGCTAGATGCACCTGGGATGGAAAGGGGATCAAGTAAATAAAAATTTCCCCAGCAGTTCTTTCATAGATTGTCTTTTTAAAATCAAGCTCAGTACTTAGAGCTGAACGGACAGGGTCATTTGGAGCGACTGACAACCTTGGCTAAGATGCGGGTGGATGATTCTGGGTCTTGGTTCACGGCCAGGAACCTACACCTCTTCGCATTCTGGTAAGAACCGGACTGCTTTATCTCTGCTGCCCACAATCCGTATCCACATGCATATTTCATGATTTTCTTACCTTCCAGTGGCTTCTGGAAAAAAAAAGAAAAAAGAGAGAAAGACACATCAGAGGCGAGAGCAGAAGTAAACACTTTGCTGTCACTGGCCCTGAGGCATCAGGATGGATCTTCCCCCACAAATCTGAGTCCCTCCCCAGGAGACTCCGTCTAGGGAGCGGCACACATGGGGTTTTATGCTAGGATTTGGCTGGAACAACACAAAGAAGGGCTATTTTTCTACTCTTTTCAATAGATGGGCTTGAAAGAGGTGGGGCTTTCCCCTTAGAGCAGACCGTGGAGAGCAGAACATAGAATTACAGGCAAGTTCTCTGCTCTTTAGGGGTTAGGCTTTGAGGAAGCTCTTCCACGGGGCACTGACGGGTGTTGGCAGCACCGTTACAGTTCCAGAACCCTTCCCAGGGCGCCGGGACAGACCGACACTGCCCACGGTCTGTTTGAGGAAAAGGAATTACAGGGAAAAGCACCCTGCATGGGTCACTTAGTAAGACCACGCAAAGCCGGGATGCTCAGAGAGGAGGTGGTTTTGACTACGTGGAGGATGGAGGATGGGGTGGGGGGAAGGGGGAAGAAAGCTATGTAACTTTTTCCTTTCTCTCCCAGAGCAGAATCATTCGCTGTGTGCACCTGTCGAGGTGTGCTCGCCTGCTTTTAGACCTCACTGAGGAAGGAGGCAGATGAGGCCCAGCATCACCTATCAGTGTGCATCTGCTCTGGTGGGGCTGGGCAGCCAGCCTGGGAGCCTTTCTCATCTGGGACTGGAGGAGCCCCTGCTGTCACTGCCGTTGCTGTGACCTGACTTCCTAGTGACTGAGAATATATTTGGTATACAGGCAGACCTGGTTTTATCGCACTTTGCTTTATTGCACTTCATTGTGTTTTTTACAAGCTGAAGGATTGTGGCAACCCTGCACGGAGCAGGTCTGTCAGAGCCATCTTTCCACTTCATGGCTGTGTGTCACGTTTTGGAAATTCTTGCAGTATTTCACACTTTTTCATAATTAGTGTATTTGTGATGCTGATCTGTGATCAGTGAGTGATTTTTTTTTTTTTTTTTGCGGTATGCGGGCCTCTCACTGTTGTGGCCTCTCCCATTGCGGAGCACAGGCACTGGACGCACAGGCTCAGGGGCCATGGCTCACGGGCCCAGCCGCTCCGCGGCATGTGGGATCTTCCCGGACCGGGGCACGAACCCGTGTCCCCAGCATCAGCAGGCAGACTCTCAACCACTGCGCCACCAGGGAAGCCCAGTGAGTGATCTTTGATATCACTATTGCAAAAAGATTATGACTCCTTGAAGGCTCCGCTGATGGTTAACATTTTTTAGCAAGGAAGTATTTTAAAATTAAGGTATATGTACATTGTTTTTTTATACATAATGCTCTTGCACACTTAATAGACGGCAGTATAGGGTAAACATAACTTTTATATGCACTGGGAAACCAAATATTTTAGTGACTTGCTTTATTGCAGTATTCGCTTTATTTCGGGGTCTGGAGCTGAACCCTAAATATCTCTGAGGTGAGCCTGTATAGCAGAAAAGACCAGGCTTTGAGGCCTGGTACCACCCTTCACCTTGTGACTTTCGACACGTTAAAGGATTGTCTGTCCTCTAATGGCTTGGGACATTCTACCATTTTGTCATGGAGTCAGTCTCTCTTTCAGAAGACACCATGGTGTGGATTCTTGATGAGGGCTTCTCAGTGAAGTTCCATGCTATGCTCTGTACCTCATGTTTTGCTGATGAAAAATATCGTTGAATTCTTTGGCTAGTACAAAGAGGAGGAAACTGTACTGTTATTAAATACCTGCTATGTAAACACTTTTACATAGATTCCCTCCATGAAGCTTCCCAGTAACCTTCTGTGGTTGGCATTCTTTTTCTCCCTTTACAGACGACGAAACTGAGGGTCCTAGAGGCCCCTCGCCAAAGACGTCTGAGCTAATAGTTGACATATCCAGCATTCACATCTATGCCCACCTGACACCCCCAGCTCATACCCTTCTCTACCCTACACAGTTTCCCAGCTCAAAGCCGTTCTGCTTACTCAGCAATGAAGGGAAAATGGAAACCTGGTAGCCCCAGCCCAGTGGGTAGTAGCAGTGCCCTTTTTGTTTTAGTTCATAGTTTTTTTTCTATGAACAGTGGCCTGGGTCTGCCCTTATCATTCTTCAGTTTTTTATTGTGCCCTAGTATATTCAAAACACTATCTCCTGGCTAAAATTCGCTAAGGGGTAGAGCGATTCAGAAAATCTGATTCTTGTTTAGAACATAGTAAGGAACAGGGGGGATTTTATGTATGCTCAAGCCTAGGTTTACCTGGGGACATGGGTTGCCCTGTGCAAAATGCTATTCTGTGCCGTTATCCTGCTGTGTGCCTAGTCTTGTGTTCATTCCAGCAAGTACTTCATGGTATTGTTGTGTGCACAGCCTTGTGCTAGGTGCTGGGGAGGAAATACAAAGAAATAATATGGACCCTGTTCTCTAGGAGCTAATGGTTTAATTAAAGAGACAGTATGTAGCAGAGATTCTCACCTGGGGGTGATTTTGCCCCCAGGGGACATTCGGGGGTTGTGTGTGCTGCTGTTGGCATCCAGTGGGAGAGAACAGGGATGCTGCTAAACAACAGGACGGCCCCCAGGACAAAGACTGCTCCAACCCAATGTCAGTCGTGCCCACACTGAGGAACCCTGGTGTGTCCCAAGGGGCAGCGTGTGATAATGCTGAGGACCAGCGTGGGGGGTTGGGGGGTGGGAGCCCCCTGAGCGGAAGTCACAGGGGAGAGATCAGGGCACACTGGACCGGCTGTGAACGTGAACCGTAGTAGAATTTCGGCCCCTGGAGGGGGGAGGGGAAGGGAAGTGTATTGGTGTGTGTATGTGTATATCTGTATATGTGTGTATGTGCAGGTGTGCCTTGTGTATGTGTGCACGCCATGTGTGTTTGTGCATATGTGTGAATGTGCATGTGTATACATGTGCACCTGTGTATGTGTGTGTGCATGTGTACTGCACATACATGTGCGCGTGTGTGTACATGTTTGCATATGTGTACATGTGTATATGTTTGTGTGTGTGTGTTTGCAACTGTGTGTGCGTGTGTATATGTTTCCGTGTGTGTGCGTTGCTGGGCTTGTGGGAGGAGCCCTTCTCCCCCTGCTTGTGCCTCCAGGTGCCCGCACATAATGTATTTAAATACGTTCAATGAGATGCGTGAACCAAAAACTCCTGGGAGCCAGGTTGCAGCCCGGTGGCAGGTCCCTTGGGGTGGCGTGTGTCACAGCCATCTGGCAGCCTGGGCTACTTTTAACAGGTGAGGAGAGAGCGGCTGGGCAGAGGGGAGAGAAGGAGAGAAGGGACGTTGGCAGAAGCAGGCTGTTGGGGAGCGGGGCGGGGGCACTTGGAAACAGAGATCTTATCACGGGACAGAGCATTCACGTCAGGCCCCTCTGAGCTGGGCTGGCTCCACCCTTAGGAATGAATGCATTCGATGGAGGATTAACTGACAGTGATGACTTAGCCTGATATTTTTGTTTTGTGTTTCCTAACACAACAGTCTTCTTTCCTCTGTTTTTGGCCCAGTCCTTCCGAGCTAGGTCTGCAGCTCCTGCAGGGTGGTCTGGAGGATGGAAGATCATATTAGAACGTTTCTCTGGGCATCCTGCTTTGTGGTGGTATTAAAGGTGCCAGGTTTAAAAGTCCAAGCTCCTAAGCAGGCAAAACACTGGCCTTAGGACAGTTAGCGTTTCTCAGGAGACTTGAACCTCCCTCTGAGGGCACCTGGCCGGCTTTGTTATGGACAGAGGACCCCATAGGTGTCCTGCTTTCCTGCCTTCGCTGGAGCATGGTAATCAGATCGGGAGCCTATTGACCAGACCTGGCAAGGCTGGGTTTGCGAGCCGCTGGGTACGTGTCCTACTGGAGACCCCGATGGGCGCTTTGTCCCCTTCTCTCCCCTCCCAGGAGGTGGCTGCTCTCCCAGGTTGTCCCTGCTCTGCATCCATGTCCCCTCTGACTGTCTCCCGAGATGTGACCCACATCTCTCGGGGGCAGGGCTGAAGCCTCACTGGTTGGGGAATTTCAGTGGCTGATGGCAACAGAGCAGTGGCATCTCACCTCTTCCTGCTTCCAACGGAGAGAACAGTCATGGACCAACATCACCTTGTTCCTTAGGTGTTTTTCGTTTTTGTTTTTTTCTGGCTGCTGTTTATTTTTGAGGTGTTTTATGATCATTATTACCCCCATCACCCTGATTGGTGCAAAGGCAGTGAGAGTGTGAGAAGTGTTAGTGGAGCGGGTGCAGGATTGCAGGGTGCTAAGGTGAACCTTGATGGTGGGACTTGTGTGGCCGCCCTCTGGACACGAGGACGGAGGACTCCCAAGAGTCTTCAAGAACTGAAGTTGTTGTTAAGAGCTTCTGGACTTCTTTTCTGTCAAGGCCCCAGAGAAATGAACATTCTTCTGCAAACACCCAGCGTGGAATAGGAAGGCACAGATCGTCTAAGACCTGCTGTATAATTTTTTTTTTTTTTTTTTTGTGGTACGCGGGCCTCTCACTGTTGTGGCCTCTCCCGTTACGGAGCACAGGCTCCGGACGCGCAGGCTCGGCGGCCATGGCTCACGGGCCCAGCCGCTCTGCGGCATGTGGGATCTTCCCGGACCGGGGCACGAACCCGTGTCCCCTGCATTGGCAGGCGGACTCCCAACCACTGCGCGACCAGGGAAGCCCTGCTGTATAATTTTAAAGGCGATAAAACTGTGATGTAGAAGCTTCTCGAAGGTGGATCCAAAGCTTCCACATGTTATAATGTCAGGAAGATTGGTCTTTACTTTCTGGAGGGGACTTTCCATGGCCTGAGTGGTCCATCTGACGACTTCCTTGGCCTGAAGTTGTGCCCTTTACAAACGGGGTCTGTCCTTTATTTGTTTATTCAGCTCAGTTGCGCAACCAAAAATAAATAATAGTGGAAGCAAATGGGGCCGCATCAGAGTCTGTTTCACAAGAATTTAGTTATGCTTCTCACGGCAAGATTGGGGGTTTTCTGTGCTTTGAGGCTTTATTGCTGTTTGTTCTTTATCCAGGCCGGCCCTGCGATCTCGGGCATGTACCACATACTAACAAGATAGAACGAGGAGGGCTGCTCTGATGGAACAGGTGATTTCAGACAGCTGCCTTCTTCCTCGTCCTCCCCCCGACCTTTCCTGCCCCCATCACATCACATCACATCACATGTATACGAGAATTTACCATTTCCCCCAAAAGAAGGGGCACCCCAGAATTCATCCTTTTGTATAAGAGGCATAGACTAGAAGCAGGGGGATCTAGGTGGATTCCAGTCTCTGCTACATGCTAAATGTGTGAGAGCTGGCAAGTCACTTAACTTCCTAAGCCTTTATTTTCTCATCTGTGCAATGGGTATATTATGCCTGTCTAGCCAGCTTCCTGGAGTTGCTGTGAGGATCAGAGGAAACAGTGTATGAGCCAGTGCTTGGGACATTTAAGATTCTCTACACGCTGTAAAGGAGTAAATGGAAGGACCCAGGCCATCCCTCTTCTGTTCATCCGGCGCTGGGTACCACCAGGCATAGGCAGGAGGGTGGGACCCTGCTACTTCCGGTCACATTGTATCCTTAGCTCCTAGCACAGCTCAATAAATGTTTGTGGAATTAATGAAAGGAAGCAAGAAAACAGTCTTTTAATATTCCCCATAGAAAGGCAAAGCTGGGAACGTTTTCCAAAGGAACTGCACTAATTAGAGGAAACGATATTGGGTTGTTTGTTACAGTGCTGAGCACCTCATTAAAATTTTTGAGGATAGCAAAAGAATTGAAATCAGGGTCTCCCAGATCTATCTGCACCCCCAGGTTCATTGTAGTGTTATTCACGGCAGCCACAATATGGACTAAAAAATCCTAACGTCCATTGATAGAAGAATGGATAAAGAAAATGTGGTATACACCTACAATGGAATATTATTCAGCCATAAAAAGGAAAGAGATTCTGCCATTTGTGACAACATGGATGAACCCAGAGGACATCATGTGAAGTGAAATAAGCCAGTCACAGAAGGACAAATACCGTGTGATTCTGCTTATGTATAGAGTTGTCGAAAATAGTCGGACTCATGGAAGGAGAGAGAAGAATGGTGGTTGCCAGGGGCTGGAGGGACGGAGAGATGGGGAGTTGCTTGTCAGTGGTTATAAAGTTTCAGTTATCATGATGAATAAGTTCTAGAGCATTGCATCTGTAGTTAACAACACCGTATGGTGCCCTTTAAAATATAAGAGGCTAGATCTCATGTTGGTTGTGGTAAGTGTTCTTGAAAATTTCTTTGAAAATTGTTTCAAAAGAAACACAGTTTTTTAAACTTATTTACTCATTTATTTATTTTTGGCTGCACCGGGTCTTCGTTGCTGCACGTGGGCTTTCTCTAGTTGCGGCCAGCGGGGGCTACTCTTCATTGCAGGGAGCGGGCTTCTCATTGCGGTGGCTTCTCTTGTTGCGGAGCACGGGCTCTAGGTGTGTGGGCTTCAGTAGTTGTGGTACGCGGGCTCAGGAGTTGTGGCTCACGGGCTCTAGAGTGCAGGCTCAGTAGTTGTGGTGCACGGGCTTAGTTGCTCCGCGGCATGTGGGATCTTCCCGGACCAGGGCTCGAAACCATGTCCCCTGTGCTGGCAGGCGGACTCTTAACCACTGCGCACCAGGGAAGTACCAGAAACACAGTTTTTAAGGATAGGCGAGGATGAATTTTTGAACATGTTGAAAGACTTACAGCTACTGTTTGAATATGCTTTACTGTCTGGAGTAAGGCTACAGCCTGGATTTTTCTCGCAGCCCTGTTTCCTCACGATTCTTTGTTCCAGTGGGTCGTGTGCACAGTCTCCCTCAAGCTGATCGACACCATGGAGGAAACCAAGAGGCTAAGAAAACCCTGGTCCAGTGGAAATAAGGTTTCCTTCGGCAGCTCAGCTGGTATCTGCCTCCTGCAGGTGATGGCTCTGAGGATTCCATCCTGAGAAATGAGGGATGCCCAGCCACGGCGAGGCATCCCTTCTCTTTTTAATTTCTGTTCATCAGGTTGGAGAGGCTTAAGCCTACCGAGATGAATCATATTGTGTTGAAGAGGGAGTCTCACCTCCTGGTTTCCACTGAGACAGTGATTTGCCACTGACACCAGGAAATCCTATTGTTCCTTTTCCAGGAATGACAAGGGGAGTCATTGATTTAAGCCCCGCAGCTGCTCCCATTTCTGTAGGTTGCTGGCCAAGGGGACACCCAGAGGAAAGGCAGCTTTTGCAAATTGGCACCGTGTATGGGCTAGTGGCACCCTGAAATTTCAGTTTCTAGAAATCCACCAGTCAGGTCCCCCTTGACTCAGGCTCTTTCCCCCTCAGCTGGGCCCTTATTGCTGTTTCAGATTCTTTTATTTACTGATTCCCTTGCTGCCTCTTCACATCACGAATTTATCTTTCCCGTTTCCAGTTGGGATTATTTTGGTCCTTCCTTCATGTGAACGTAGATGCTTCTCAAGACTGTTTTCTAGAATGAGCTGCTCCTCTTTTCTCTTTATGCATCTCCCGTGTTCACCTTATCTGTCTGATCTCCTGGGGAGCTTGCAAAATGCAGAGCCCTGGGTCCTGTTCCAGCTTGTCTGATTCCCTGGGCCTTGGTGGGGTTGAGACCTTTTAACAGGCATCCCAAGACACCCTGCGAAACAGCTCTGGGATGACGATTCTCAAATCCCGATCTCCAGTTGGCTGCCTGCCCTCAGCGAGAAATCCTCACTTTCAACTCTGTGCCCTTTCCCTCTGTTTATCTCTTTGGTACCTCAGACGAATCCTTCCAGAACTAAAGATGTCATTATTTGCAACAACCGAAAGGTGGAAACAACCCAAAAGTCTGTAGACAGATGATTGGATAGACAAGATGTATACAATGGAATATTATTCAGCCTTAAAAAGGAAGGGAATCCTGACACAGGCTACAACATGGATGAACCTAGGGACATTATGCTCCATGAAAGAAGCTAGTCACAAAAGGAAAAACACTGCTTGATTCCACTTATATGAAGTCCCTATAGAGTCATCAAATTTGTAGAGACATAAGTACGATGGTGTCTGCCAGGGCCTGGGGGGTGGGGAATGGACTCTTACTGCTTACTGGGGTCAGAGTTTCAGTTTGGGAAGATGAAACAAGTTCTGGAGATGGATGGTGGTGATAGCTTCACAACGAGGTGAATGTACTTAATACCTCTGAACTGTACGCTTAAAAACGGTTAAGATGGTAAATTTTATGTTACATGTATTTTCCTGCAATTAAAAAAAACCAAACACATCTATCTCCCCTCTCACTCCCCACCAACTGAACTCCTTATATCAATGCCTATTTAGTTGATATAACCTGGAGAAAGCTGGGAGGAACCCACTTCACTTAGTTTGTGCATTTAAACCAAAGTAATAAAATCAGAACTATACTTGGCCCTTAGACTCTGTAAGTTTATTAAAGGAAAACGAATTCATAAGCAACATTAACACTTCTGGAAAATAGTCTCCCCACCCAAGACTGGGTTGGCAATTCTGGCGGAGTACGAGGTCACCTTTGAGAGGGGGTGTGGGCACAGAGGCTGTGACCATTCACATCTTATTACATTTTCTGAGATGCAGGAAGGTATCTCAGAAGAGGAAGCGGCCTGCGCCAAAATGCAGGGGTTGGCGAGAGCCTTCACTGGGTTCATTGCAAGTCTTTCCGTTCAGCAGCTGCTAACGGGAAGGGCCGCGGGCCAAAGGCACCACCTACCTTTGGTGAGCACGCTGATAGCTACCCTGAGCCCAGCACACACACAGCTATTTCCTGACCTGGAATCCCGCTCTTGGAGGAAAAGTGATTAGAGACAAGTGTTGGGCTGGACCAGTGTGGTTTTATCACGACACGAGTGAACGTGGATTGTCACCTTCCTCTTAGATGTGAATTTGCGTGTCTTGACATGGGTGGGGTGATGGCATTCTTTTCATCCAGAACTTTGAGAATGTGACTTCTAAGTGAACCTTGTCCCCAGACAGGTGCTGGCAGATCCCTGCTGCTGCACTTAACACGCTGGGGTTGGTCCTCCGTTCACCGGGGACTTTGTCAGTGACCGTGATTCAGAAGTAGCCACAGGGCACAAGGTGAATTACACAAAGGCCTGGGTTACACTGCTTGTTCCCTCCAGGCCCCCTGGCTGGATGCATGTTTCCATTTGGGGACCGGGAATCACTGAAAAGAACATTCTCCGTTGTTGTCTGCTTTCATTCTTATGGGGAGGAAATGCCCTTAGACTTTCAAACAAAAATCGTGGTGTGGGTCTAGAAAAACCTGAGTATGAACCCCAGCCCTCGCCTTCAGCATCTGTGTGTCCTGCTGGCCTAAATGCAGAGCCATACTGTTCATTTTAGGATGGTTTGGGAAGCTTTTTGAAACCTTCTCCAAAGCTGTCTTAAGATCTCCTTAAATCATGTCCTGTTATCCACCACAAAAGCGTTCTTTCCCTCAAGACGCACAGCTGAGAATTGACTGTATTTTCGCTAAGGTGGCTGCATACGGGTGAAGCAGAATTGGATCGTTTGCTGAGAGCAGTGTGGTCCTAGTTTCTAGGCCAGCTGCCAGGGCAGCCTCGGGACCACCCGGTAACTCAGCCCTTCTGCAGAGTCACCGACACATGTGATTTCATTCTGGTCATCGCTGAGTGAATCAGAGGGCCCTCCTGCAGGATGCAGAGGGGACGTGGATGTACAAGCTTGGCATTTTCTGAATTGCTGTGCATTCATTCTGCAGGAAGACAGTAGAAATGAATGCAGATGAGTGCAGAAAGGTGGTGCCCACAAGCTTTGAGAAGCCTTATTAATTCAGCAGCGGTGTGTACACACTGGATTTCTCATTGCTTAAAGGCAGTCCCTGCTCTCTGATAAGAAGCAGAGACCGAGGGAGGGAGAGGATTAGGCTGTTAGGTCTTTGCAGAAGACCTGGATTCTGAAGCAGGATGGTTTGACCTTCACTTTTCATTCCCTCAGCAGTTATACTGTGTGCATGGCTTAAATGTGCAGTTGATGTCCCACTTTGTTGCAAAGAGGCTCGACTTATTCATCATCGGGGCCTGCCCTGTCTCCCCATTTCAGTGCACTTCAGGTGGCAGGGAGTCTAGGTTTTGGAATTGAACATCTCCCTTCCTTGGCCTTCATGGATCGGCGCTTCAATTCTCTAGTCAACTCAGATATTTATGACCTGGTAGGGCCTACCGGCTAGAGGTTTTCATCTGTGGCTGCAAATGAGAATCTCCTGGGGGAACTTTAAAAAAAAGGCACATACCCAGGCCCTGTTCCAATCCAGTTGGATTAGAATTTCTGGGTGGTGCCCAGACACTGGTATTTACAAAAATCAACTTTTTGGGCGATTCCACTGGGCAACAGTACAGAGAACCCTGGGGCCACACAGAAGGAGCCTCCTTCCAGGATGGGCATGGGGATTTGTTTCCACTATATAGAACCTAGGAATGGACCGTCTCTAACTTCTCACCAAGCCAGCAGCATCTCCAAGCAGGAAGAGCAAGTATGCAGGTGGAGAGCCTCATCTATTAGCAGGCTGCATGAATTCACTCAAAAGTGTGGGTTTTCTTTTTCTGTGTCTTCATCTGTGAAATCGAGATGATCCCTGCCCCGTGTTCCTAGCTGGGCTGTTGGAAAGGATGTAATCAAATCATACATGTCCGGGAAAGCACAGTGGTAAAGAGAATGAAACACATGCTAGAGGAAGCTGTCATTATCCCCTGGCATATTTTGGTGTAATGAGATACCCAATGGATTATAACTCTGTCTAAACCCTTAGCATGTGGCTGGAGGGTACAAAGAAGGATCAAAATGTGTCAAGTCACCCAGATATTTATAAAACCCTTTCCAACAGAGGGACTCAGGTGGGCTCCACCAAGGCCCCAGAAGACACTGCCTTATGCTCCCCTGGTTTCAGATCACCTTGAAGTTTCTACCACCGGCTTCACGAAAAGCCCCCCCCCTTTTTTTTTTTTTGCACCTGCCCATCGAGAGATTCAAGGCTCATTCCTGGGGCTGTAATTAAATATAGTACGCCTCATTTTAATAGATAAGGCTTCCTTTTGGCCTTCAGGATTTAGACTGCCTGGCTGCCACCCTTGTGTTTTATTCCTTGTTTCCAGTTAGTTGCTGCTTTCTCCGTGTCTTTGAGCCTGAAAGTGGACTTGGCAGTATCTGTGCGTTTTCTTAAACCCAGGAGAAAGGTTGTGCTCATAAAAGCTCACTAAAGCTCATAGGGGCGTTTGCTTATGTCCGAGGGAAAAATTTTTCCTGGTCCAGGTGATTTCAGTCTGTTCAAAGAGAGCAGGGGAAAAACAAGCAAACCGCCATGGGGCTGATGTTGACAGTTCCCGTAATAGAAGGACCAACGTGATCAGGCTTTGTTTAACTTCGCTTCAGTTACCGTGGTCCCTGGATATCCACTGGGAATTGGTTCCAGGACCCCACGGCCAGCAAATTCACAGATGCTCAAGTCCTTTATGTAAAACAGTGTAGTATTTGCGTATAACCTACGCAATCCTCCTGTACACTTTAAATCACCTCTAGGGTACTCATAAAAAACATTGTCAATGCTGTGTAAACAGTTGTCGGTGTGTGGCAAATGGGAGTTTTGCTTGTTGGAACTTTCTGGAATTCTTTTCCCCAATACTTTCCATGCATGGTTGTTTGAACCTGAGGATGCAGAGCCCTCCCATACGGACTGTATTTTCTTTTCCTGAACAGAATCAAGAGCACAGACCCTAGAGAATACAGCTGGGGTTGTGTTTTCACCCCATGATGAGTGGCAAAGGTTTGGCTTTCCTGCCCAGTCCCGCTCCAGAAGAGGAAGTTCTGATGGCGGCTCATGTGGGCAGTGTTCCCAATCACGTGTTTCTGGCTGCAGCTGCTTGGATGGGTGTTTTGCTGGCTTTATTGACGGGCATCTCATTTTTCTGCCTGTCCAAGGTCTTTTTCCTGGCCTTCCTTCCTAAATGCTGTCTGCAGGAGACTTGTTATGTGAAGCTTTTGAGTTCTTGGAATTGGATGTAAATAAATCCTATGAGCCTCTTGCAGGAGGGTGCTGCGTTACCGTAAGTGCTGGGAATTCTGAGCCTGAACCGCTGGTTGGTTCATCAAGTCACAGAAGGAGCCACAGCCCCACAGAGGAAGGCCTGTTAGGAGGATGTGAGCCTCTTGAGGTCAGGCTCCTTGACTTCTTCCTAAACAGTGCTTAATGAATGTTTGTTGAACCAATGACGCTTTATCCTCTATTTCAAGTGAAAAAGTAGTGAAAGCCCAAGTGATGGATGTGTTGTGTGTCCACATTGGTCTCCTGTGCTCAGATCAAACATTTGTTCATCTCGCGGTCTACTCCGTGGCAGTGGTGGGCCGTGCTTGATCCCGAGAGCATCATGAATGACGCTTTCTGCACCCAGGCCCTTGTTGCTGTGCTGTCTTGGAGAGATCAGACTTTCCCTGGGTTGTTGTGATGGGGTAATGACATAAGAGGCTCCGAAAGTGCTTTGCAGCTGGAGAAACATTAAAGTGTGCAGTGTGGAAACATTAAAGTTTCATGAATGCTAATACTCATAACAGTTATCTCATCAGCCTGCTCTCGTGAGGCAAGAAGGAGATGTGGCGCAGGCTGGCTGATTAGCAGAAGGGTCACCCAGCACCCACATCTCTTGCTTGTATTTAGCGCTCTATCCATCATTATGCAGATTTCATAGGAATTTAGGTCTGTCTTGGATCACACCTGGAGTGTTTGCATCAATAAATGAAAATTTATTATGATAAAAGTAATAACGTCCGTTCAGTCCTGGTCTGCCATATGCTAGACACTGCCCTGCGGGATCATGCTGATTTAATCGACACAGTGACACAGTGAGGTAGGACTTTTATATCCCTTGTACAGATAAGAAAACTGAAGTTATTTGTCTCAAGTCACATAGGAAGCAGGTGGGGCAAGATTTCAACTCATAGGACTGCCTTGCTTCAAAGTCTATATTATTAATACAGTTGTCCCCCTTTATATCATGGGGAATTTGTTCCAAGACCCCCCCTTTGATGCCTGAAACCTGGGATAGTAATGAAACCTATTTATACTTTGTTTTTTCCTATATATACATACCTATGATAAAGTTTAATTTATAAATTAGGTACAGTGAGAGATGAACAATAATTAATAATAAAACAGAACAATTATAACTCTACTCACTCTCTCTCAAAATATCTTATTGTACAAATGCAATGCCTTTGCCATCGTAACTAAGCAGTCACCACACACTGGCCATAACTTTGGCAGTTTGAGGTGCGACAGCAAAACCAGCGTGTATTTCTTTTTTCTTCACAATTTCACGGATGGAAGAGTCTCTTTTTTTCTTAATTAATTTATTTTTGGCTGTGTTGGGTCTTTGTTGCTGCGTGCGGGCTTTCTTTAGTTGTGGTGAACGAGGGCTACTCTTTGTTGTGGTGCGCGGGCTTCTCGTTGCGGTGGCTTCTCTTGTTGCTGACCACGGGCTCTAGGCACGTGGGCTTCAGTAGTTGTGGCGCACGGGCTTAGTTGCTCCGCGGCATGTGGGATCTTCCTAGACGAGAGCTCAAACCCGTGTCCCTTGCATTGGCAGGTGGATTCTTAACCACTGTGCCACCAGGGAAGTCCCGGAAAAGTCTTCCTTATCATAGACCGAAGCAACCTCAGCATACAATTTTTTTTTCCTTTCCTTATTAAGTCGAGAACTTTCACCTTTTAACTTAAAGGAAACACTTTATGGCCTTCTCTTCAGCATATCTTAATTGCCAGCATCACTACTCTAGCGCTTTTGGAGCCATTATTAAGTAAAATAAGGATGACTTGAATACAAGCACGGTGATACCAAGACAGTTGACCTGATAACCAAGGTGGCTGTTAAGTGATTAATGGATGGGGTATGCTGGACCATGGGATAATTCACATCCCGGGCAGGACAGAGTGGGAAGGCGTTATTTCATCATGCTACTCAGAATGGCTTGCAATTTAAAACTTAGGAATTGTTTATTTCTGGAATTTTCCATTTAATACTTTTGGACCGTGGTTGACCATGGGTTACTGAAACCATGGAGAGCAAAACCTTGGATGAGGGGGGACGGCTGTAAATATGTTTTTTTGTTTTGTTTTGTTTTTTCTGCTGTGCCACTCGGCTTGTGGGATCTTAGGGCATGGATTCAACAGAGAATGCTAGACTACCATAGGCTTTTGTCAAAGCTGGTTTGCAACTTGAGAGAAGAAACTGTATATTTCACTTTTCCCACTCAATAAGAAGCGCCTGGTTCATAGCTAGTGCTGTGCGTTTATTGGTGTATGTTTATAACCCTTTTTTTAAAAAAAATGCTTTTTAATTTATGGACAGTAAAAATCACTCTTGCAGTGGATAGTTCTATAAGTTTTGACATGTGCCTGAAATCATGTAACCAGCATCACCATCAACATACAGAACATTTCCATGACCACCAAATTCCCTTGTGCTACCTCTCTGTCATCAGAAACTTCCCCCAGCCCTGATCCTTGGCAACCTTTTCCTATAGTTCTCTTTCTCTATAGTTTTTCTTTGCTGGAATGTAATATAAATGGAATTACACAGTATATAGGTTTTTGAGTCTGGTTTCTTTCTCTTAGCCTCATACATTTGAGTTTCATCCATGTCGTTGCATGTATCAATCGTTTGCTCCATATTTCTAAGTATTATTTTATTGCATGATGTCTAGTAGTTTGTTTGAATCATTCACTAGTTGAAGGGCTTTGGGGTTGTTTCCAGTTTGGCTGATTATGAATATAGCTGTTATAAGCATTTGCATATAGGTTTCTGTGTAAACACATGTTTTCTTATTTTTTTTTTTTTTTTTGCGGTACGCGGGCCTCTCACTGTTGTGGCCTCTCCTGTTGCGGAGCACAGGCTCTGGACGCACAGGCTCAGTGGCCATGGTTTACGGGCCTAGCCAGTCCGCGGCATATGGGATCTTCCTGGACCGGGGCACAAACCCGTGTCCCCTGCATCGGCAGGCGGACTCTCAACCACTGCGCCACCAGGGAAGCCCCTAAATGGTATTTTATTGTATACAGATTTCCACTGGATGTAGAGTTTAAAAATCTTTGAAGATTTCTTCCACTGTCTTCCAGTTTCCATCATTTCTGATGAGAAATTTGTATTCATTTTAATCACTGTTTCCTTTATGGTGTGTTGATTTTCTGTGGCTGTTTTCAAGATTCTTTTTTATCTTTGGTTTTTTAGCAATTTGAATATTGTCTCTGTGTTCTTCTCTTTGAATTTATTTTGTTTGGGGTTTGATGAGCTTCTTGAATCTGTAAATTTATGTCTTTTACCGTATTCGGTAAGCTTTCAGCATTCTTTCTTCAAACATTTTTCCTGCGCCAATCTCTTTCTTCTCTCATTTTTGGAGTGTAGTGACATGAATATTAGATCTTTTTTTTTTTTTTTTTTTTTTTGCGGGCCTCTCACTGTTGTGGCCTCTCCCGATGTGGAGCACAGGCTCTAGACACGCAGGCTCAGCGGCCATGGCTGACCGGCCTAGCCGCTCCGTGGCATGCAGGATCCTCCTGGACCGGGGCACGAGCCTGTGTCCCCTGCATCGGCAGGCGGACTCTCAACCACTGCGCCACCAGGGAAGCCCCAATATTAGATCTTTTGATATTGTTCCATAAGTCCTTAAGGCTCTGTTAATTTTTTTCAACCTGTTTTTCTCTACCCTTAATATTCAGTATTTTGGTTGCTCTATCTTCCAGTTTATTGACACTTTCGTCTGTCGTCTATATTCTGTTATTTCGTGCATCTAGTGGATTTTGTAAAAAAATATAATTTATTATATTTTTCAAGTCTAAAATTTCCATAATTTTTATTTTGCTCTGAGAACTTCTGTCTTTCCATTAATTTCAACAGTATTCAAGCTTACTTATGGAATATAGTTAAAATAACTGCTTTAACTTTTTTGTCTATAATTCCAACATTTGAATCATCTTGGGGTTAGTATCTATTGATCTATTGATTGTGTTTCCCTCCCTCCCTCCTTCCTTCTTTCCTTCCTTCCTTCCTTCCTTCCTTAACAATTTTAGGTTGTATCCTGGATATTTTGAACATTATGTTGTGAGACACTGGGTCCTAATCAAAGATGCTGGAGAATGATTTTTTTGTTTTTAAAGAAGGAAGTCAACCAGGTAGGGCTCAGATGACAAGTCTGTCTCACCTTTTGGGGGTGTTAGCAACCATGCCAGTTCAGTTTTCAAAGCCTTTGCTATGTTGTTTGGCTCTGCCCCACATTTGTGCTATTTGTGAGTTAATTTTGGATTAATGTGGTTCTTTATATCAAAATTTACTTCTCAGAGCCATTGCTTCTTTGGGTGTGTTTCACAGTTGTGCGTCTCATGGGTAGCCTGGAACTTGTGTTGATTCATATATAGATTTACAAGATCTCCTTCCCCAGCCCTCCCCTCTCTGGGATTTTCCTCACACTCTCAGTCTCAGCAGTCCTTCTTCCCAGTTCTCTGGTCAGAAAGGTGGATGTGTCTTAGAGTTTTCCCCTAAGCTATTGTGCACCCCACATAAGCTATTGTGCAGCTCTGTGTAACTGGGGCTGCCCTCAGGGCAAAGCAGTGAGAGAAAAGAGAGAGTACAAAAGTAACCAGCATCCCCTGCACTCTCCAGACCACAGGGACCCCCTTTTTCATTTCCTTTGGTCAAAGAAATGGGTTATTTCTTTGGCTCGTAGGGTCTCATGATGTGCAGCAGCAGTGCAGTGCCGTGACAAGGTCCAGCCTTAGATCAGGGCAGGGAGGAGAAAAAAGAGGAAATACCTGGGATATCCCATCACACTCTTCGGTTTTTAGAGGCTCCTTTTCCTAGTCATCTGGCCAGAAAGAGGAGATTTTTCTTGAAGTTTTTGTTTTCTTCTCCCACTGTGTATTTCTTTGAGTGGGCCCACTTTTGAATCGAAGCCAAGAGATAATGGAGGAAAATTTAATCCAGGAAACCTGCCAATGTGTGTTTCTTCAGTTTTTAACTTCCTTCTGTATCTGATATTGTTTGCTCTTCAGAGGCCTCAAGAAGTTGGTTTTTATGTTCCGTGCAGAGATTTTACTTGTCATCAGGGGGAGAGAGAGGCTTTTGTGAGGCTTTTCTTCATCCTGGCCAGTCCCACGAGTCTTACATCCCCTTTCCAAAAAACAAACGGTAGCATACTATTTGCTTGGCACTTGTTTTTACTTGTTAGTATACATTGGAGATAACAATGATGCTATTAACAGTGACAGTAAAACAACCATTATTGAATACTTTTAAGTGCCAGGCTTTGTTCTAATTATCATACATATATTAACCTATTTAATCCTCGCAGTGACCCTATTAGGTAGGTAGTATTACTAAGTAGGTGGTATTATTTCCATTTTACAATGGAACGATACCTCTTTGTGGATATTAAGTAACTTGTTCAAGGTGACATAGCAGTCAGTGGAGGAGCTACCTGGTCTGTTTGGTTCAAAATTCCTTACACATAACTCCAGTTATATAATAATAATGACAATGATGATAAAATCCAACACTTACCTATCACATGCTAGCTAGAACATTGCTATAGTGACATATGTACAGATCACCTTCAGAATGAAATGCCTTTGTGAACACATTTCTCATTCTAAGGTAACAAGTACATTCATTCTGCACGTAGGAAATCTGAGAAAAGTCAGGTGACTTGCCAGAGGGGTGGCAATAGAATTCTCTAGAATAGAGAAGTGGTATTTTCAATGATTGTTGCTGTCCTCTCTGGAAGGTACCGTATATTCCTAGCCAGTAAATCTTGGAGAAATAGAATCATAGGAGGTTAAAGTTGGAAGAGACTCACATGGTCTAAATTTACGTCCTGATTTTATTAATCACACATCATGACGTAGGAGAAAGCATCTTGTCAAAGGTAAAATGATATATGATGTTAGCTGTTTGCATAAGGAATCAGTTCTAGAGAGCTAAACTGATTAAATCCGTATCTTCATTATCATCATCATAACTGCATTTATAGGACACAAATGTCCCAGGAACTCTGCAGAACACATCTCTGATGTTTAAAATAACCTTGCAGAATAGGTATTATAGTCCTTATTTTTTTAAAAATGAAAAAAATGAATGCTCAGAGATGATAGGAAACTTGCCCAACAGAGGTGCCCCACAGTATTCCTCCACGTGTCTTTACTGAGTACTTCCTACCTATAAGTATTTGACACGTACTAATCGTATGTGTAATTATCATGTAATACGTCGTCTTGATTGGGATACTTCTCTGAGTGAAAGGGAGACCGAGTAGTCATTATACTGGGACTGTCCTGGGCAGATACAAAATGCTGTAGATGGCCAGTGTTCGTGAGTGTGTATTAATAGGTCTGTGGGTCTGTTTCCTAAGGCCATTAGAGGTGAGCCACATGGAGCTGGGTATTCCTTTATGCAGTGGACAGAGGCCACTTACAAATTTGCTCATCCTTGGGGATTAAGAGAGGCCATTCTTTAAGCCAATATAGTTTTAAAATGCAAGGGCTGTGAAAAGTCATGAAGAAAGCCCTTAAGCTAATATATATTTAAAATTTTTTTCTCTAGGGCTAGGTACTCATGAGCCTTTCAAGATGAATATTATTAAGTATGGATGGGAGTAGATAAGATTCCTTCCCCCTATATTACATTGAGATGAGGGTAGATCCTTCCTGGAGGTAAGGCTTTAGAAATGGAAATGACTTAAACGTGATTTTTTTTCTCTTCTATTCTCATGAAAAAGATATTTATCCAACTGGTCATGATGTATCGAGCTGGGTAATGTGCCTGTAATACACATAAGCATATAATGCTTATTGCCATTCTAAGGAAGGGACTCATATCCCTGTTCTATGTATGGGGAAACTGAGGCTCCGAGCGGTTAAGTTACTGCCCCAAACTTGCAGAGCTGATTGGTGCTGGTGTAGGGATTCGGGTCAAGGTCTGGCTGACTCCGGAGGCCGTGTGCTCCTCAGCACTTCTCTGTGATGAACTGGGAGGCTCTTGTCATCAGAACGAGGAACAGGGTGAAGCTGCTCGCTCCCTTCAAGCTGTTAATGGGGAGTATTGGGCAGTCTGACCTCCTGGGTGAATATGAATATCGTGCTTGAGGAAAGCACTAGACTGAATTATCACCCCAGTGTCGTAAGTGCCTGGGCCTTGGGCCAGTTGCTCAACCTTTCCTGAGCTCAGTTTCATTTTCTAGGAGGTGAGGGGATTGAACTTAATGATTTGTGTGGCTCGTCTGACAGTCTGCGGTCTGAAATTGACTGGGGTCCCCATTCATCATGGTGGACATTCTGGTGGGAGAATGCAGCTTGCTAATTTGCATGCTAAGAGTTTGACAGATGGAAAGGCATGCAAGTCCTGTTGCGATTTATACAGGACTTAGAAGAGTTTACAGGAGGGGTGTCCTCGTGGCTTTGGGGGTCTAGGGGTGGCAGTGGTTCTCATGTGTTTTCTGCCAGGGGCCGTTTTTGTACATTACTTTCGTGGACCCCATCCATCTTTCTGCATTGTAATTCCAAGCTTCCTCCCTTCACTTCCGTTGTTAGTCTGGAGGCTGAGATGATTAGAAGTCTGAGATTATCCAGGATCAAATAATTAGAGCACAGGCTTAAAGGACCCTGAATGTCAGGCTTCCCCTTGGCAAATAGAACAGAAAGTGGAAGTTGCATGAGGTTTACATTCATGTCAGTAGTCTTGCTTTGGACATTAGTGGCGAGACCATCACAATTTGATGATGAGTCTCTGATACTTGTTTTTCTTCAGGAGGAGGTAGTGTATCTTAGGGACCCAGTCAGGCAAAAAAAGCAAGGCTCCCTCCAGCAACCCACCCCCAAGTGCGTTCATCCTCCTGTGCCTTGTGCTGAAATAGGTTAATGGTTGCTGGGGATGCGTGGACATTACCAACCTCAGAAGTTTCCTTGTGCCCTGCCCCTTTCTCATCTGTATGCATCACATTTGCTTAAACGGATTGTCTGCAGGCAAAGTCCAATTATTTGGAACCAAGTTCCTAATGATAAACACAATGGCTCCAGTGTCTGTCATTGTGAACTTCCACAGAGCAGGAGAGATGGCGGGGAGTCATCAGAACTGAACCAAACCCAACCCATTTTGCACAAAACAGCATGGTAGGGCACTACTAGTTCAAGATGCGTCTTCCATGTTGAAATGATAAACTGTCAAATGCAGAGTGATTATAACTGAAGCAAGACTTACACGTTGCTTTTCCTTTCTTTGTTTCCTCGCGATAGTGTTCTCACAATGTACTGTCTGGGTCGGTCACAAACCGAAAAATAACTTTTGCTGGCTTTCCTCACAGGGTGGTTAATGTCGTAAATAACTGCTAAATGATGAGTTTGGGTCTAGTAGCTGAGGCCAGGGAATTGATAATAAAGGCAAAGGAGATTTTCTGTCTCTAATTACAATGATTTATAATCTAGGAATCAGGGAACTCTTTCATAGGTCATCTTTAACAGGTCCCTAATCCAGCTCTTCCCAATAGAGGATGTTCCAAATGCTACCCAGTGGAGAGCTTTGGCCAGATCTGCTGATCATTTCCACTCGACAGTGCTCTCCCTGGGTACACTATTGAGCAATTGAACCATTCCTAGAAGAGAAAAAAAAAATCTTAATTTTCTCCACTCATAATTGGGCTTCTTTTTCTTAATTTAATCCTTAACCTTGTGCTTTTTCTTTTTAAAAAATTAATTAATTTTTAAATTTTTGGCTGCATCGGGTCTTCGTTGCTATGCGCGGGCTTTTTCTAGTTGCGGCGAGTGGGAGCTACTCTTCATTGTGGTGTGCGGGCTTCACATTGCAGTGGCTTCTCTTGTTGCGGAGCACGGGCTCTAGGCACACGGGCTTCGGTAGTTGTGGCACACGGGCTCAGTAGTTGTGGCTCGCGGGCTCTAGAGCGCAGGCTCAGTAGTTGTGGCGTACGGGCTTAGTTGCTCCGCGACATGTGGGATCTTCCTGGATCAGGGCTTGAACCTGTGTCCTCTGCATTGGCAAGCGGATTCTTAACCACTGCACTACCAGGGAAGTCCACATTGTGCTTTTTCTTCTTTGTTGTGTAGGCTTTTAAAAAGTTTATGTTGTCTCCATTCATTCATTCAATAGGTATTTATTGATCACCAAAAGAGTCACGTTTAATTCTCTTCGTTTTATTTTCAAGCCTGACCTTGCTGCATACATCACTGTTTATGGGCAGTGGTTGGCGTTTCTCTGCCCTGAGCCATCTCCTCCTTGCATTGTTTGTCTGGCTATGAGATTATTTGTCTAGAAGGCTGTGCCCCAGGCATCACCCCATGTCCCATCTCCTGGTCCATATCCTGTAATGGGATACAGTACTCCTTCTTAGACTGACCAGCTGTGAGTTTATCCTTTTAAAGCCCGATTTTTCAGGCCGTAACCTTCCAGTTGTGTTTACTGTAAAGTCACAGTGTCCTCCATGCTCTGCTTTTTAAAGTTTTCCTTGCTTCTTCTATCTTTTTTTTTTTTTTTTTTTTTTTTTTTTTTGCGGTACGCGGGCCTCTCACTGTTGTGGCCTCTCCCGTTGCGGAGCACAGGCTCCGGACGCGCAGGCTCAGCGGCCGTGGCTCACGGGCCCAGCCGCTCCACAGCATGTGGGATCTTCCCGGACTGGGGCACGAACCCGTGTCCCCTGCATCGGCAGGCGGACTCTCAACTACTGCGCCACCAGGGAAGCCCCGCTTTTTCTATCTTCAATGCCTTTATTTTAACGGCTCTGTATTATCGCCGTCATCCTCCTTTATGCTCACTACTCTGCATTGGGACGTAGACCTCCACTCTAATTGGGTAGTTCTTGTGGCCATTTTATTAGTAAAGAAGTAGACTTGACAGATAGTGAGAGTTCCTGTGAACATGGTATGAACAGGTTGTGGGTTTATTATTTCACGTAAAAGAATTTAAAAAAATAGGGAAACCAAGACTAGCGTGCTGGCCCTATGAAGGCGCAGAAACCTGGGTTCTTTCTGTCTCTCTATTCTGTCACCACTAGGAAGAACTCAAGTTCACAAGCTGACTGCTGGAGAACCAGCTGTCACGTCCTTATTCTAGAAGCAAAGGAGGGGCAAGAGACAAAAATATATGCATCACAGCAGGTCAGCCCCCTTTAAAGAGTCTTCTGTAAGCCTCACATGATCACTTTGGTTTAAATCTCGTTGACCACCTCTAGCTGAAAGGGAGGTTGGGGATTGTAACTTTGCAGCCTGGTGTATTAGAGTTATGTTAGCTGTTGGAACAAACCAGCCTCCAAATTTTAGACCCGGGCTCCTTGCCTCTGTGGCACTACCCTCCTCTAGGACCTGCTGTCCTTAGCATTGAGTGGGCAGGTGGCAAACACGGATGGACAGTCCCGTGTGGGATGTTTCTGGGTCAGCCTGGAAGGGGCCCAAGGCATCTACTTATGCTCCATTGGCCAGAGCTCTGTCACTTGGTCATGTGTCCCTGTAAGGCTGGGAACTAGAGTCCAGCTGTGTGTCTGGGACGGAAGGGAAACAGGCTTGGTGAACAGTTAGCCACTGGGCATGTTCCTGCCCCCGCGATGTCAGGACATTAAGACACACAGAGATTCATGAAACGATAACAGTCTCAGCCCAACACAAACTCCTGTTCCTCTTTCCCATGGGGACTCTTCTCACGGGGTCACCAGGGTCAGGCCTTGTCCCTTCCGGGTCTGTCTGATGACACCAGCACTTGATATTTTCTCCATTCTCCAACTTCTTGTCCATCCCACCAAATTTAGCTCTAAATTCCACAGTGACTTGTTTTTATTTGCTCAGTGCTTCCTGGATCTTGATTTTTGTTCCTTAAACCTGTGAAAGCAGGGACTTTAACCTCTTCTTCCACTGTCATTAGTGGGTAGCGATGCCCTGGTAAGTGATGTGTCCCCCTCATGAGAATGAACAAGAAGTCCTCTGTGGAATCCAAGATCACGAGGCCAGGAGTTAAAGTTAAAACTTTCTGGCCAGCATCCAGAGGCCATTCCGAGGGCCTCCAGGCCTCTTTAGTCATGTTCTACCGCTGTCAGTTTCATCCTCTGAACCTGGAGAAGGCCCTCCCTTCTCTAGGTCCGGGTTTATTGTAGAAAACTCCCGCTCCTAAAAGGTTACTCACATGCCCCTGCTTTGTAAAAGTATGACGCTTCATTCTGGCCAGACCACGTTTGTTCTCTTCTTCCTCTGAGTTCTGGTAACGTTTTTTGTGCGTGTTTTTGTTTTAGGGCCTATCACCTCATCAGAACAATTAATATGTATGGATCACACCAGGGAGTGAGGGTATAATTCCCATCTTTTCATTTAATCCTCCCAACAGCCCTGTGAGGTATGGGGTGTCACCATCTCTATTGTACTGAGGGAGAAATGAGAGGTTATTTACATCATGGGGTCCAGTGCTACTGCGAGTGGAAGCCTGTCACTGCTATGCTAGGATGGTAGGTGCATCGGGGTCTGTCCTAAGAAACCGGGGCCCAGGGCTTCCTTCCTTATCTGTCCCCAACTCTGCAGTTCCTTAAGGCACCATTGTCTACTCCGCCTTTGGTTAAATGTTTAAAATATCATGAAATATTTCAAATTTACCAAAAAGCACAGAAAAATAAATGAACAGATTACTACGTACCCACCACCCAGCTTGAGCAAATGTTAATTATCACTTTGCCATGTTTACTTTAGATGTCTAAAAAGTTACGGATGCAGGGCACAGTTATGGACATGTGTCTCATTCTTTTGCCCACCCTACAAACAACTTGTACTGGAAGCTGATGTGTGCGTTCTTATTGTGTGTCTTTATACTTTTACTCCATGTGTATATACTGGACGTCCTACAGCCTAGGACTTCGTATTGTTGGTGTGTACGTGTGTGTGTTTTATGGAGTGACATAAATGGCCTCAATACTGTATCTTTTAGTAACCTGCTTTTTCTCACCCATTGTTATGTTTTTGAGATTTATCCGTATTAATTCAAGTAGATCTCATCATTTAATTTAATTGCTAGAATATTCACTGAACATCTCTATTTCTTATTTGAGGTATCTGTATCTCTATAGATAAATTTAATATTATAACACTCTAGATAAATACCTATAACTCTAACTCATTCTTTTTCATGCCTGTGTTACATTCCATGGTGTGGATGTACCATTCCAGCATTACTGGAAATTCATGTTGTTTTCATTATTTTCCATTTCTTATAGTGCTACAATCGGCACCTTTATACCTGTATCCTTATAGAATGCTTTTATTTCTATAGGATGGATTTCCTAAAATGAAATTGAACAGGGATAGCTAGTTCGTTTCCAAAAATGTTGTAGCAGTTTACAGACAGCTGCTTTCCCACATATACTGACCTTTTTTCAACCTGATAAGAACTAAGCTGTTCTGTTGAGGTTTTATTTAGCCTTTTCTGGACCACTAGGAAGATTGAGCATCAGTTAATATGTTCATCGGCCATTCTGTGAACTTCATATTTGTATCCTGGTTCACATCAATTTGCAGGACTAGAGCATCTCCGCTGGGCATGGTTTCTGTGAGCAGCGCCCCCTGGAGTTGTCTTAGTAGGAAGCCCTTGCTATCAGAGGGATATTAACTCTGTCTTATGGGTTGCAATGATATCCCTTTAGATAAATTGGGGTATTATATCCCTCTAGATAAATACATATAACTTTCATTCTTTTCAATAGCCGTATAGAATTCCATGGTATGGATACACCATTCCAGCTTTCCTGAAAATTTGTGTTTCCACCCCACCATGTCATTTTTTTTTTTTTACTTTGCTTACAGTATCTTCTACTTTTCCCCCCTTTTTTAAAAAAAAATTTATTATTTATTTATTTTTTTGGCTGCGTTGGGTCTTCATTGTTGCGCACGGACTTTCTCTAGTTGTGGTGAGCGGGGGCTACTCTTCGTTGCGGTGCTCAGGTTTCTCATCGCAGTGGCTTCTCTTGTTGCAGAGCACGGGCTCTAGGCTCACGGGCTCAGTAGTTGTGACTTGCAGGCTCTAGAGCACAGGCTCAGTAGTTGTGGCGCACAGGCTTAGTTGCTCTGCAGCATGTGGGATCTTCCCGGACCGGGGCTCAAACCCATGTCCCCTGCATTGGCAGGCGGATTCTTAACCACTGCGCCACCAGGGAAGCCCTATTCCCCCATTTTTAATTCATAAGACTTGAATATTTTCTCTTCTCCAGTATTGCTTTTTGCGGTTTTGTGCCCTGCTGTAAAAATGTTAACTTATGCATACCTTCCAATTCTTTTGTCCTAGAACATATCCAACATTGTTATTATATTTTTTAACTGGGAAATTTAAGCAACGTCTTTAAAGAACTCAGATTTTCTTGATATGTCAGCACAGCCCGGCTAAGGCCTGGGAACTCATTTACTAAACAGCATTTGCTTCGATGCTGTATCAGATGCTCTTTTGAAGAACAGTGCCATGACATGTGCTTTCATCTTTTCCTTTTTCAAGTTGACACTTTGATCTTTCCTGTTCAAATGCGGTGAAGCTCAGGGAGAAGGAGAAAGGCACAGCCAGCCAGCCGATAGCTGTGCACACTTAGGAGGAAGGTCTGGATGGGTATTTGTGTTTAAAAAATCAAGTAAAGAAACAAGGCCATCAGGGGACTTCCCTGGTGGCACAGTGGTTAAAAATCTGCCTGCCAACGCAGGGGACACGGGTTCGAGCCCTGGTCTGGGAAGATCCCATATGTCACGGAGCAGCTAAGCCCATGCGCCACAACTACTGAAACCCATGTGCCTAGAGCCCGTGCTCCGCAACAAGAGAAGCCACTGCAGTGAGAAGCCCGCGCACCGCAGCGTAGTCCCCGCTTGCCGCAACTAGAGAAAGCCCACGTGCAGTAACGCAGACCCAACGCAGCCAAAACAAAAAAATTAATAATAATAAAATTTAGAGGAAAAAACAAGGCCAGATTGTCCCTGATGTTTACCCTTGGGAAAACGCTGGCCCTCATGCCTCCTGGAGACTGACAGGCGATCTCTTTCGTTCTGCCATCCTGTCATTTTTGAAGGTTGAGACATAGTGATTTGTTCCTGGAGAAGAAAGGAAGGCAGCCGGGAGAGAGGAAAGGAATTCATTTTGCTGCTGCTCGCGAGATGGATCTGATTTAATGGTGAAAACAATTTGTGGATCCAGTTTCTATTTTTAAGCCGACTTTTCAGAAGCATTCAGGTCTGTGGCAAATGAAAAAAGAAAGTTAAATCATTTTAGCGTTACGTTGTGTTTGTGTGTGTGTGTGTGTGTGTGTGTGTGTGTGTGTGTGTGTGTGGTTTCCACACATTTCCATAACCTTCTTCTGTTGATCTGTGACGTGACTCAAGCCATTATGAGGATGAAATGCCAGTTCCAGGAAGGGCCTGGGGGGGTGCAGACCAGTTGCTAGGTGTCTGGCAGATTAGCCATGCGATGCAGAGTGGCACATTTATTCTCTGTGTAGCCAGCGTTGGGCAGGAGACGGGCATGCAGACAGCGTGTGGGACGTGGAGCTGTGAGTGCTGGGGTTTGCGCCTCTGCTCACAGTGGGGTCTGAGGGCAGGCCTGGTGTGCATTGCCTTTACGACTCTTATTTGGTGCACAAGGTAGAGTGTCATCCCCATTGTGTGGATGGCGAAACTGAGGCCCAAAGAGGGCACATCTAAGCAGCTTCCTGAAATAACTCAGGCAAGTACAAAGGGCCTGCTCACAGTTTCATGAGGAACTTGGACTAAATGGGTATGAATTCTGCTTTTTAGGGAGCATGAGAATGCCTAGTTAATGTAGCTCAAAGAATGGCATTTTTGAAGCCAGTACTGGGCTTGGCACAGTTCTTTGTGCTTTTTTTTTTTTTTCTTTTAAGTTCTCACTCAGAAGAAAAATGTGTCTTCTAACTGGTGGGTTTGCATATCTCTCAGAGAAAAACCCTCAACCTGCCAAACCCTGGCCATGACCCATGGACCCTAATGCTCTGTCTGGATTTCCCGGCCCTCCCCACTGTTTCCTCCTTCCCACACAGCTCCGGGCACCCTGGCCACCTGCTCTTTACCACACCAGGGCCCTCGCCAGCCCAAGGCCTTCATTAATGGTTTCCTCCTTCTGGAAGAGTCTTCTAGATATGCTTAGGGCCCGCTTCCTCGTTCCATTCAGTTCTCAGCAAAGAGGCCTGCCCTGGCCACCCCATCTAGAAATGTCCATGCGATTCTTTTTGACCCACACTTTATCTTTGTCTCCAGCGCTCACCGACACATGACATATATATTTGTTTATGGTCTGCCTCTCTTCTCACTGGCCTGGGAGCTTCCTGGGGCAGAAAGCTGGCTCCATCCGCCTCCCTTGGAGGGAGGCAGATGTTCACTGCATGCCTGCCGACCAGTCAGCCTGGGCTCTGTCCCCTCTGGGGGCTCACAGATGTAGGGCCTGCTCCCCAGGCAGCAGCAGGGCCTGGGGACACTTGCCCCTGTCCCTCACCACCTCTAGGAAGCAGTGCTGCGTACAGTGGTCAGTGACAGCTTGTAGCTCCGGTTTCTCTTGAGAGTGAAGTTCATTGTCACAGGCCAGAGCTGACTAATGTTTAAACTGAAGATTGTCCCCAGTGTCGTTAAGGACTTCCTGCTGAGCAGGTGCGAACATGGCACGCGCCCAGGCCATGTACCTCTGCTTCAGAGGGGATGGCAGGAGGTACGTCCCTTTACCCAAGAAGTGGTCAGGCTCCTTAATGGGCAAATGTGGGGAGATATTTTGGGGCAGACAAGACTTTTGGAACCCCTCCCCAGCTCTGGGGAGTCTCACTGTTTGAGGGGTTGAACCTGTTTTACCTTTCATAAATCTCAGAGGAGCCCGACCAGAACATTGCAGTGTCAGGGGAAGGGGGTTGTAGAGTTTCTAAAGGATGCATCCACCTTGCGTCGCTAGAGACACATGTGCTGCTTGGCCCTATTGGGAGAAGCCAAGCAGAAAGGACCAGTGGCCTCTCTGGGCATCAGAGCGTCCAGGTCACCGTTCCTATCATTGAGACTTGGGGAGGGCTGGCAGGGGCACAGTAGACCCTACATTCCTTTCCATGGTCTCTGTGATGGGTCATAACCTCCACGGCCAAGTAGCTGAGAAAAGCCCAATGAACCATATCCCCATGCTTCCAGCCTTCGTTTTCCACGCAGAGGCATCTCGCAGGATGCTCTTTGGTTTTGTGCGTAGCCACCAGGCAGGTGTACTCATTTTTGGCCAGAGAGAATGTCGTCATCAGAGCCTCACAACAAATCGGTTAGTAGTTCGTGTGTGTATGGTTGAACAGCAAGTGTTCCAGCAAGTGACACTAGTGCCTGCAGATGGACATGTGAACTTTTCTTTGAGATGGGACAATGTTAATGTGATTATGCTTCAGGAAATGGAGAACCGTCCGTTGCGTTTGAAGATGAAGTCGGTTCCATTCATCGGGAGATGAAGAACGGGTGTGTGGGAAGTTTAGAAAAAGAAGGATCAGTAGGTGGGACCATGCAAAGGTCAATCTTGAGTCTACCGAGTTTTTATACGTTTGAAAGGAATGAAAATTAGTACGTAGAATTTTAAGATATAAAGGCAGTAAGGAGGGGACCTAATTTGAAAACACGAAGGAGTAGCTTAGGAGCACGAACAGAAAATCCAAGTTAAAAATTCACCCACCCTCCTTTCATGGGGAGTGTGGGTTCCTGGAAGTGGGAAGGAAGAGAACACAGTTCTGCCTCAGCCCTTGGGATTGAAATGGACAAACATTGTCAGAAACTTACATGGATACCAAAGTTCCTGGGGGGTTCTATTAGCAGGTTTGCAGGTTAAGAAAGTTTCAGTGAATTTACCCATCAGAACCCAGATCGTCATCGACACAGTATGGGTGAGAATTTGGACAATTTCGTGGGGGGAAATACAATAAGAAGGACCTCTGCAACCCACCCACCCTTCTTACTCTTTCTGAACTATGAAATTAACTCCGCCCAAGGAGGTGGCATAGTTTTGAAAATGAAAAAGCATGACAGTGGCATCAAACCAGAGTTCTCGCATGTCTGTTGATTAACTGATGGGCAAAATTTGAACCTCTTGGAACTTCCATTTTGCCAGTTGTCAGGTGGGCATGATGTTGTCATGCAGGGTTATTGGTAGGATTAGAAAACTGTTGTCAGATAGTTTTTAAAGTAAGCTTTTAATAAGGCTTTCCTAAGCAATGTAGATGATGATGGTGGCGGTGATTATCTAGGTTAGGGAAGCTTCATTCTTTTCACAATAACCCATCTTTCCGGGGAAGGGAATTGTTCTCTAGGCTGAAACCTTGCACCTACAGTGAAGCACAGAATAACTTACATCTTGGCCAGGTTCTGTCTCCAGCCTTGAGTATTTATCTGTCCAACGTGTGCAGCTCAATGATGGGAAGATGTGTAGACCATTTCATCTGCTTGAGGTAGGGAGATGCAGCCAGTTAGGAACAATCACTAAAGCTAAAAGAAAGAGAAGGGAATTTTCTTGGTGAAAATGTAGAAATTGTTTTTATATCATTCACAGCTATAAATAGAGAAATGTTTGCCGTAAATGGATTTCCTGCAGGGCAAAGTTCTATCATATCACTGTGACCGGGAGGACACGTATCTGTTTCTGTTCAAAATGATGTAAAAAGACACAAAGAATTCCCTGTGACACATTGGATTGGATTGAGAATATTAATCAGCTATGTTCATTTCCCCTGTTTGTTCATGCCTTCTGACTGCCCACTGCATGAAGTGACAGTCTTCCATCGCCTTTTATGATGTCCACGGTGTGATTTTAAGTTACCTGTCCAGTGGCAGCATTCCATTCACCCCTCACATCTGGGTTTGAATCCTGGCTCCTTCAGTCCCTGGCTTTGAGAGTTGGGCAAGTTGTTGAACCTTGTTGAGTTCAGTTTCCTCATCTGTAAACTGGGGATAAATACTAATAACGTAGATTTGTATTAGTTTCCCATTGCTGCTGTAACAGAGTACCAGAAACTTAGTGGCGTAAAGCAAAACAAATTTATTATCTTATAGTTCTGGTGAAAAGCTCTGAAGTGGGTCTTACAGGGCTAAAATCAAGACGTTGCACGGCTGTGTTCCTTCTGGAGCGTCTCAGGGAAAACCTGTTCTTTCCCTTGCAAGCTTCTAGACGCTGCCTCATGACCCTTTTTGCATCACTGACCGCTGCTTCTGGAGTCCCATGTCCTTCTCTGATTCTGACCCTCCTGCCTCCCTCTTATAAAGACCCTTGTGATTACACTGGGTCACCCGGGTAATCCACGGTACTCTCCCTGTTTTAAGTCCCTTCACCTCATCACAGATGCAAAGTCCCTTTTGCTATGAAGCTAATATTCACAGGTTCCAGGGGTTAGGACGTGGACATCTTTAGGGGACACTATTCTGTCCATCGAAGGATGCTGCAGTGTTGTGAATAGAAATGATGTGTTTTGTAGCTTTATACACGCCCTCACACACATATGTTCTTCCCATTGCACTGTGCCCCATAAATTACCCTCTTCCCGCACTCCCCTCGTGTATCAGCTGCCGCGTTGTTCTGCTTTTGTCTGCTTGCCTTTCTTGACCTCCCTCCATTTCCCTGACGTTTGTGTCTGTTGAAACACTCATACTTCAATTCCCCCTTCCCCCAGAATGAGTTCCCTAGTGTTATGTATGAATGATCTCTATGAAGAAGAGGTTTTCTTCCAAAAGCCATTGAATTTCTGCATTGGTGAAGGTGTCCAGGCTAATGGTGAGCCAGGTAGAGAGGCTGAGTCACCAGTTCACACCAGCCCTATTTGGACGGACGGTTATCCATCCAGCACAGGCGTGAACTTGGCTCTGTAATGGGATTGTAGCTGACGTTTTGTCAATAGGGTATATAGCTAGGACAAGCCTTCAATTAGCTGGATAGTCATTTTGCATAGATGATTATTGGTTATTCTCTGTCCTTTTCCAAACATGTCTCTGCTTCATTAAATAACTTTTAACGGAAAAACAGTGCATGTACATGCACTGGGTATGTAGTAAAATGGGTAAAAAGGAAGAAGACTCCCAACCAGCCTCATTCTTGGGCCTCTCCCTGGAGGCAATAATTTTACTTGCTTCTTGTCTGTCTTCTCAGAGATTGCGTATGCGTGCACGTGCGCCTACGTGTTATGCAAACAGGAACACAGTAGACAATTTGCACCTTTATTTTTTCACTTAACAACGTATCTTGGGGATACTTCCATATTAGCACACATAAGTCTACTTAATTATTTTAAATGACTGCATAGTACTCCATTCTATTTTTAGGTTGCAGTTTACTTCATCAGTTCCCGGTTGGTGGACACAAGCAGAATTCATTCTTTTTCCCTTCACTTTATTGTGCTTCACTGCATTTTCTACTAAGTGGAAGGTTTGTTGCAACGCTGGGTTGAGCAAGTCTGTTGGCGCCATTTTTCTAACAGCATTTTCTTACTTTGTGTCTCTGTGTCACATTTTGGCAATGCTCACGATATTTCAAACGTTTTTCACTATTAATGTGTTTGCGATGGTGATCAGTGATCTTTGATGTCACTGTTGCCAAAAGATGACAGCTCACTGAAGGCTCAGATGATCGTTAGCATTTTTTAGCAATGAATATTTTACAATTAAGGTATGTGCATTGTTTTTTTAGACATAATGCTATTGCACACTTAATAGACTACAGTACCGAGTAAACATAACTTTTACGTGCGCTGGGAAACCAAAGAATTCGTATGACTTGCTTTATTGCTATTTTCGCTTCAGTATGGTGGTCTCAAACCAAACCCGCAACATCTCTGAGGTGTGACGATATTTAGGATATTTCCAGTGTTTCGCTACTTCAAACTTTTATTGATTTTTTTTAAACCAGATTATAATAAGCCTCCTATTTTCTTTCTGTAGATACAGCCAAATATCCCTTTCACATAGTAATTATTATTCCAATAAGGACTCTATTATTTAATGGGGGAGCTTGAAAGAATGAGTACCTTGATGTGTGAGTTTGGTTGGCATGGAGCTCAAAGGCATTTCCCTTCAAGTGCTACGTCTGCCCTGAACAAGAATTAAAAGAAGTTTAAAAGAGGGTTTAAAACTATGAGCCCACCAGGGGGTCCCAGTGAGTAGAAATGGCCATGTGAGGGATGGCCAGCTGGGATTAACCATAAATGTCCATCCCGGCTTTGGGATTACGGTTTTGCCCACCACTTGATGATGATGTCCCCCAGCCTCTCCAAAGCCTGTGTATTTGGCGTCAGGAGGATGCTGGATCTTCGTAGCAGTCACAGGATCAGGGGACACAAGTCCGCTAGTTCCGGTTTCCCTGCCATGATGGGTGGGAGTGAGAAAGGGCAGGGTCATTCTGAAGAGCCACCCCTGTAGGGAGAATCTTGGTCAAACAGGAGATCTGTGAAGGCTGCAGGTCTAGGAGGTCTGCATGGTTGACAAAGGAATCTGGAAAATATACTGGGAGTTCCAGTTTCATCCAAGTCATCACGCCTATCGTCCAAGTAAAGTGGATTCTTGCAACAGATGATACATGCCCCACAAGGACACCTTATGTGCCTTTTAGTGTTGCTAGCCTTTTAGCTGAGGCTACAAGGACGCTCTATAATTCCGGAAGTAATGCCACCACCTTCAAAAACCAGGCTTCCATGAATACTCCCTGTGGATGATGTGCTGAGAAAAAGTGCCCGACTCACTAGGGTTCCAGATCGACCTTTCCCTAGTGACTGGAGAAGAGCAGAGAGAAAATATGGGACCGCAGCAAAGAAGTGAAGGGGAAAAGTTGTGCTATTAAATGAAGCGTGTTCTTTAAAATATGACAGGAGGCATTCATTTGGAATTTATTTCTCTTCCTCATTTGGATCAGTGACGCAATTAGCGGGAAAGATTTACCGCCACAAAAAAACCGTAAGAAACCCAACATGTCACCCGCAAGACAGTGCTGGTGTTTTGCAGCTTCCCCTGGGACAAGCATTGTCATCACTTGCTCCAGTGGTTTTAGAGGCAGGGATGTAATACTTGGAGTGAGAATTGATCCGGGCAATAATCAGGCTAATCGGGTGAATGCTAAAGAACATTTCAGCATGGTTCTTGAAGCTGTTATAGAATCTGGTGGCTAATCATTGTGGAATTTGCCAGTTGAAGAGGGGATTTCTGGGTGAAAAAGAATAGCTGCTTTTAGTAGGAATCCCCCTATTCCTATGCATGATTTACTAAAGTTAAGAAGATGTCTCTGATTTGAACTGGTTGGTGAGACACGGGTTGCAATTAATAAGGGCTTGGGGGGCTTCCCTGGTGGCTCAGTGGTTGAGAGTCCGCCTGCTGATGCAGGGGACACGGCTTCGTGCCCTGGTCCGGGAAGATCCCACCTGCCGCGGAGCGGCTGGGCCTGTGAGCCATGGCCGCTGAGCCTGTGCGTCCAGAGCCTGTGCTCCGCAACGGGAGAGGCCACAGCAGTGAGAGACCCGCGTACTGGAAAAGAAAAAAAAAAAAAAAAGAAAAAAAAATGTAATAAGGGCTTGGGGTTATACATCATTTTTTAAAAGAAAGTTTGCATTATTTCTAGCTCAAGCATCTACATGAACTAACATGACTTACTATGTAATTGTCAAGTGGAGGGTTTGAGAAGACACACTTGACGTAATAGACGTTGTATCTAAGTGGGATGCCAATTTTCATGCAAACATATTTGTTCTTGAAGTGAGACTTTTTTGGGCTTCTCTGGTGGCACAGTGGTTGAGAGTCCGCCTGCCGATTCAGGGGACACGGGTTCGTGCCCCAGTCCGGGAAGGTCCCACATGCCGCCGAGCGGCTGGGCCCGTGAGCCATGGCCGCTGAGCCTGCGCGTCCGGAGCCTGTGCTCCACAATGGGAGAGGCCACGACAGTGGGAGGCCTGCGTACCGCAAAAAAAAAAAAAAAAAAAAAAAAAGGAGGAAGTGAGACTTTTTGCTTTGCTTGCTAGTCAGAGCTTTATTCACATGGGGCATGGCTTTCTTCAGGCCAGTGGGCTGAATTAGTACAAAATGTCTTGAGTGGTATATGAATTAATGAAGATATTTAAGTGAGGATTCTACCAGAAAGAGTTAATGCCACTTCTAAAATTGCTGAATTTCTGGCTGGAGAGTTTAGACATTGAGACCATCTGACTCCACTACTGTTTTTATCTATTTGGATTCTCTGGGGTCAGTACGACTCCTCTTGGGGTGAGCAGACAGGTTTTCCTATTTTAAGAATTGATTCTGCTCTGGAACAATAGGTCTCAAAGGCACCTGTCAGTTTCTTTATTGTTTGAAGCCAAATATTACCAACTTCATTTTCTGCTGTTTAGGTTTTTTTCATTTTTTTTCCCCATCAGCCCTTAATATTGTCCTGGCCTGACACTGGGGAAAATAGTAGGCTTAGTGGAAAAGAACATTTTAATTTTTGGTCCAAAGCCTGGCATAACGTCTGTCTGTCCAGTTGCACGTCGCAGTAGTGGCAGTGGGTTAGAGGCGATGCTATTAACAAAGATAATAACACAGCCAATCTGATTTGTATGTAGAATGATTCAAAAGCATGGAAAGGCAGTGAAACAATAATAGCTGACTCTAAGGTAATAGGGCAGATCATTTCAGCACCATCTGATTACGTCTTGGTCTAATTTGGGATGGATATAATTTTATCAAGCGACCGCTTTAGTGTACTGTCGTGAGTCAGAAAGACAGCTCTGGAATTCCTGATTCTGCCTGAAAATCAGAGTCGTCTTTTGGAGGTTTTGCCAGTTCAATTGGACGGACATTTGGGGAGCACCAAAAATGTGCAAGTCACAGCAGGTGGTCAGAGACTCAGTGTTTGTAGATTTTGTGATTAAATTGCTCTCGTTTGACAGAAGAGTTTATTTTAAAATTATGTGCACTTAGGGGAGCCGGCACATCAGCTACTCTTCTTCGATACTAACTGATGTTTGTTCTTAGCAACTTTGGTTTGTAGATCATAGAAATAGGGAAAGCAGAATCCAGAGATCCTTTCTTTAAAAAAAAAAAAATTGAAGTATAGTTGATTTACAATATTCTGTTAGTTTCAGGTGTACAGCAAAGTGATTTAGTTGTACATATGTACGTATTACTTCATTAGAGGTTTTCCATTATAGATTATTACAAGGTATTGACTACAGTTCCCTGTGCTCTACAGTAAATCCTTGTTTATCTACTTCATATATAGTGGTGTATATCTGTTATCCTTTACTCCTAATTTATCCCTCCTCCCTGTAGACTCTTGTTTTTACTTTTTATGATCATAAGTGGTAGTGAGTAGTTGTGTTATCTAGCATTATCTGTGGGAGTGGCTTAGCTCTGAGTTCTGCCCACAATATATAGCAGCGGATCTGGAGGTAAAGTGCTCTAGGAATTTTCTTTAACAACTGGAAGGTAAATTTCTAGTTGTGGTTCACAAAACCTTAAATGTCTGTTTTAAGCCAAGGCATCCTCAGCACACATGGATTTTGTGCTGCTTTTCCAGGGAGCTCAGAAATATAAGGAATTTCCAGAGCCCTGCCCACTTCTTTGCTTGCCCTTCCGCTGGTAAGTTGAGGGTGAGGATCATTTCACTCATGGAGGGTTGGGTGCCGGTCCTCAGCTGGGCTTCATAGCACGGATCGTCTACAGCGTGGATAGTTCATTACTACGCCAGGGTTCCATTCTTACAACTGACTAGATAAAGCAAAAAACGAAGCAGCCTTTTTTCAGAGCCATCATTTATGAAGTGAGAAGCAAAAGTAGTTGCTTAGAATCCTTTAGTGAATATAGAAAATGTGACATTTTCCTCGAGTCTTGGAAATTCTGCTCTCAAAGGATTGTTTCTTTTCTCCTGGGTTCCTGGCTTACAGTCAAAGCAAGGTGCCTCCAGATGATGATGTGATTTGCTCTGAAATGTGGACGAAAAGGGGGAAGGATTCAGCTTTTGTAATTTGTACAGCTTATCTTCGGGCGATGAAAATATTTAGCATTTCAAGAATTTTTTCTTTGACCTTTTTAGGAATTCATCCGAGGTTTAATTTAGATGGAAACTTGGTGTTTTTTTAAAAATAGGATAGTTTTCTTTAAATAGCAAAGAAATATCTTGTCACAACGTGAAACAATACAATTTTCGAGTCACTGGAATTTTTACTTCTCCCACGATTATGCATTTCCTAGAGTCCTTTATCTAAAAATCTGCTTATTGTTCCTACCAAATTTTACTTCTATAACCAGGATAAGGGGGAGAAGTATCATACCATAAATTCACAAATAGTGACGTCAGGATTATCGAACTGTAAAATATGACTTAAGCATTAAGGTACATAGTGTACAGTTTAAAGTATATCTGGAGAGACTCTAAGAATTTTTACGCTTCAGGAGAAACCTTTGAGGATCTTTCTGCATAGGCTTGCATAGAAGTTTAGAGGAATGCATTGTGAAGGAGGAAAGGGACAGTAGTTTTTCCTCTACACTGAGTGCAAGGTCATTGGCGCACGTCATTTACTTTGTGGATCTATAGCACAGGGAGGAATCCAAGGAGAGCCCCAGATAATGGTGATCAAACTGCCCTGGACGTCAGTTGGTGCCAATATTGTTAGGAATAGAGACACAGAAGAGAATGACTTAGGACTTCTGCTCGCATCAGGCAAGCACACGAAAGACCACCCCGGCATGTGTAAGTAGGGCAATGACGGTATAAGCCAAGTGTGTGACCCTCATTCTGTCTGGTGGAAGACAATTGAGAAAGCCTTCAAAGGTTAGGATATATAATATATTAGCTAGGCCCTTCAACATTTATAATGGAGTATACTTCTATTTATAATGGAATTGTGCCAAGCAGAAAGAAAAAGGAACGGCATTCAAGGAAAGGGGGAGGTGGGAGAGGAATCGAACCCAGGCCAGTGGTGTGAAAGGGCATGGGTGTATTTGGGAAATGCCAGCTGACCTTTGCCGTTGGGTGGAGGTGATGTGTGTGTGCATGGTGGGGCGAGTTTGTGTTGGGGAGGGTAGCTTGGTGGTAGATGAGCCTTCAGGTTGGGGTCAGCTTGGGGAGAGCTTTGAATGCCGTGGAAACTTGCAAAGGAGTTTAAACTTTATCCTGTGTAGACATAAAACCTCAGTGTTTTAAGTAGGGTAGCCACATAGTCAGGTCTTTGCTTTGGAAAAGTAATTCCAGGAGCAGGTAGGAGATAACGGTGGAAGGTAGGCTTGCTGAGGGCAGAGGGGCCAGGAGAGAGTGCTGGGAGCAGTCCTGAGTGAATAAAGGAATGCGAACCAGAGCAGTGGTGTAGGGATGGACCAACAGACAGGCATCTGAGAATCATTTTAGCGGAAAGCTGGATATACTTGGTGATGGAAATGAGAGAGGGATGACATAGAGTTCTAGGCTGGGTTCCTGAATCTATAGAGAAGAGACTATGTAGGAGAGAGAAGTTTGGGGATGAAGATACTGTGTTTTGCTTTGGTTATGGTGCTCTCGAGAGGCTGCTCGGGGGTTTCAGCTGGAGAACCCAAGTAGGCAGCTGGAAAGATGAGATTTGCACAGGAGATGAGATGAGAGATGTTCAAATTTAGACCAAGGTTAGGGGGCCATGAGGAGATAGGTGGTGTGGAAACAGCAAACACCAGATTTCCCGGGGGTGGGTGTAGAATAGGATGAATGCAGGGCTGAGGATGCAGCCTCGGAGCTCGCTGATGTTTGATTGGAAGAAGAGGAAGAGGCGGCGATGGAGGGAAGCTGGATGTAAAGGTGGAAGGAGAGAGCTGCCGTAGAACCAAGAAGAAGGGAGTTTTAGGAAGGAGGCCGAGGCCATCAGAGGTCACACAAGAGACCAACAGGATGAGCAGCAAGAAGAAGGCACTGCATTTAGCATTTGGGAGAACCCCCTCCCCTTCCCAGGGTCCCAGGGGCCCAGCCCTCCTGGTTCCAGTCAAGGGATGACACGGGGAGAAGTCAGATTGTGGAGGGGGGGATGTGGGGGATGCCAGGCAGGAGCGGCCACTGCACAGACTGCGTTTCAAGATGCAAGTGTGGGGCTTCCCTGGTGGCGCAGTGGTTGAGAGTCCGCCTGCCGATGCAGGGGACACGGGTTCGTGCCCCGGTCTGGGAAGATCCTACATGCGCGGAGCGGCTGGGCCCGTGAGCCATGGCCGCTGAGCCTGCGCATCTGGAGCCTGTGCTCCGCAACAGGAGAGGCCACAACAGTGAGAGGCCCGCGTACCGCAAAAAAAAAAGGTGCAAGTGTGGCTCAGTCTGGCTGGAAGGCTCTACCACTCAGGTTTAAATGCCCAAAGCTTGTATTTTTCAGCTCAGGGAGTGCAACGTGCTTTGACCTCCTTGTATTTTTATAACGTGGTAACTCTCTGTCCTTGCTTGTGTTCTTAGGGGTTTCTTTCCTTGGGTTGTCTGGAGGCTTTCTGGCTCCCAGATAATTTTTCTTGCTGTCTTCCCTCCTACGACCAGCCCCCCCTCCCTCCCTCCCCGCTACCCCATTCCCACCTCACACAGGCAGACACACACATCACTTTGTTAATTACATTGAAAGTGCCCTAGCTCTCCATTCTTGAGTTTCTGCTTCTGATGTTTATTTAGCTTTCTTAGAACAGGGAAAGTATCTTCCAGTGATTTCTGTTTATTGCGGGAACAATAACAATTTATGCTAATCTTATATGCCCCTAAGAAGACTAGAGACCTCTGTCTTTGGAAAGCTTAAAGCCGGAGTAAATGCACACATTGGCTCAAAGAGGAAGCGAGGTGGATTTGCACTCTCGGGGCAGAGCGGGAGGACAGCTCACCCAAAGGCAGCGTCTGACCCTCCCTTGCTGTCACGTGCCACGCTTGTGGGGAAGACCGCCTGCTAGCAGCCCAGCAGAGTGTCTTGAAAAGGACCTGGGAAGGGTTAGGAAGCATACGTTTTCCTTTCTGACCCTTACTACCTGAGCCTCAGTATCTTCATCTGTAAAACAGAGGGGACAGTAACTTCTTGGGCTGCTGTACGAATTGGATTTGTTGATAGGGGCCAAAGCACTTTGTAAAGGTCAAGTAGTACACAGCATCCGGCACCTCCAGTTACTCATATAACTTCTTTCTCCTTTAGGGAGGTAATGAGTGAAAAAGCTTATCGTATGTTTCCAACGTAACCATTTTTAAGCATGCAATTCAGGGGCATTAAGGACATTCACACTGTTGTGTAACCATGGCCATTATTCATCTTCTGAAGAACTTTTTCGTCTTCCCAAATGGAAACTCTGTCCCCATAACTCCCCATTCCCTCCTCTCCCATCCCCTGACACCCACCATACTACTCTCTGTCTCAATGAATTTGACTATTTTAGGTACTTTGTATAAGTGGAATCGTACAGGATTTGTCCTCTTGATTCTGGCCTGTTTCCCCGAGCATAATGTCTTCAGGGTTCATCCATGTCGTAGCCTGTGTCAGAATTCCATTCCTTTTTATGGCTGAATAATATTTCATTGTATGTTTATACCACAATTTGTTTATCCTTTTATCCATCAATGGATAATTGGGCTGTTTCTACCTTTTGGCTATTGTGAATAATGCTGCTATGAACATGGGTGTCCAAATACTGTTTGAGTCCCAGCTTTTGATTCTTTGGGGTGTATACACAAAAGCGGAACTGTAGGCTGAGTTTCATTCTGGTAGGACGGGAATATATCCTTGGCTTTGTGACTCTGCTTAGTAACCGTGGAGTCACAAGGGGCCTTGTTCGTTGTCAGGTCCCAGCTGCTTAGCTCACGAGGCCCTTTGCGTGTCTATGTCCCCTTGTCCTGCCCTCGCTGTGGGGTCACAGACAGTTCATCCCTCCCTCTCAACATCAGGGACAAAGACAGAGAAGCCTTCGATCCAAGAACACCATGTGTCACCTTGGCCTCAGCTGCCCGCAGCCGCCCACCAGCACTGGCTCTGATGGAGACCTCCAGCCCCCTCCCCATTGTCATGGGCCAAGGGGTTGATTCAGGAGAAACCGCACTTCTCACTCTGTCTCTGGGAGGGATTGATCTGCAGAGCAAGGAAGCACTTCTCTCATGTGTGCCCGACAGCTCAGCAGAATACCTCCTCTGCATTGGCCAAAGTCTGTTACTATTTTTACAGACTCTGAAAAGGAAGGAGCTCAGGGGGACACAGAGAGGGCAAGGGGACAGCCAAGGGGGAGAGGTCTGCCTGCAGTTCTTAGCTCAACTTCTGGCTGCTAAGGGGCTTTTCCACCTTTTGGAAAATGGGCGCAGTAAATCTGACAGACTCAGGAGAGAAACCGCTGGAGTGTCATCAGCATCAGGGACCCAGGAGACAAATGGGGCAACTGGAAATGAATGCATGGAATCCATGGCATAAAATCACCTTTGGTGCTACCCTAATGTTCGTAGCAGCACTATTTACAATAGCCAAGACATGGAAGCAACCTAAAGGTCCATGGACAGATGAATGGATAAAGAAGATATGGTACATATATACAATGGAATATTACTCAGCCATAAAAAAGAATGAAACACTGCCATTTGCAGCAACACAGATGGACCTAGAGATTATCATACTAAGTGAAGTAAGCCAGCCAGAGAAAAACAAATACCATATGATATCACTTATATGTGGAATCTAAAATATGATACAAATGAACTTATCTATGAAACAGAAACAGACTCATAGACATAGAGAACAGACTTGTGGTTGCCAAGGGGGAGGAGGGAAGAGGGATAAATTAGGAGTTTGGGATTAACAGATCTACACTACTATGTATAAAATAGATAAACAATGAGGACCTACTGTATATATAGCGCAGGGAACTATACTCAGTACCTTGTAATAACCTATAATGGAAAAGAATTTGAAGAAGAATATATATACGTATAATTGAATCCCTTTGCTGTACACCTGAAACTAACACAACCTTGTAAATTAACTATACTTCAGTAAAAAAAAAAAAAAAAAATCACCCGTGGTGCTAGAATCCTGGTCTTTCCTCACTGATTTTTTCTTGTCTCTAACGTGGATCTTGTTCCACTTCCTGGAGGACAGCGAAAGGGAGCAGGTCCATAGCCGTCCATGTTTCTTCCATCTAAGAACCCTCACTGGGAGAAGAATCCGCCTCAGTCCATCCCCGAGACAGACGTGAGGGAGAGGGGAAGCTCCTGGCTGGGGATTCCCTCAAGTTGTTATGAATTGGCTTTTTTGGGCGAAAGCCATTGGCAGTGACCAAATGCCACTGGGAATGTCTGATGCCGTATATCACTCTGTGATAAATCTGTCCTGGGTTTTATGTATTTCTAGTTCATAATTGCTGTTCTGGCTGAGTCAAATATGAGGCATGTGGTGGGAGACTCCAACTTGGCCAATGCTTGTGAGCAGAGGATCTTTGTTCTGACATGTTCCACTTGGTTCTTTCGTTGAATGCCTACCTTCTGCCCCTCCAGTATCTATAATTAGATACAGACCTTGAAGATAGACAGACTCATCTCTCCAGAGTTAGGGTTCAGGAGGAACACTTGCCCCGAAGACTCACAGTTAATTGCACTAAGTGGAGTGAATTCCTTTCACTGGAAAGGATTTAAAATATATATATTCGTCTTCCTTTGGTCCAGGACAGATGCCTGTCCCTGTCAGATGGCACAAGAGGGGGAGAGAAAAGTCCGTTCTTGCATAGGCATCTCTCTTTTTTTTAAAATTAATTTTTATTGGAGTCTAGTTGATTTACAATGTTGTGTTTCTGCTGTACAGCAAAGTGAATCAGTTATACATATATCCACTCTTTTTTATTTTATTTATTTGTTTGAATTTTATTTAATTTATTTTTTTATACAGCAGGTTCTTATTAGTCATCCATTTTATACCCATCGCTGTATACATGTCAATCCCAATCTCCCAATTCATCACACCACCACCACCACCACCCCGCCGCTTTCCCCCACTTGGTGTCCATACATTTGTTCTCTACATCTGGGTCTCAATTTCTGTCCTGCAAACTGGTTCACCTGTACCATTTTTCTAGGTTCCACATATGTGCATTAATATTCGATATTTGTTTTTCTCTTTCTGACTAACTTCACTCTGTATGACAGTCTCTAGATCCATCTACATCTCTACAAATGACCCAATTTCGTTCCTTTTTATGGCTGAGTAATATTCCATTGTATATACGTACCACATCTTCTTTATCCATGCATCTGTCAAGGGGCATTTAGGTTGCTTCCATGACCTGGCTATTGTAAATAGTGCTGCAGTGAACATTGGGGTACATGTGTCTTTTTGAATTATGGTTTTCTCAGGGTATATGCCCAGTAGTGGGATTGCTGGGTCATATGGTAATTCTATTTTTGGTTTTTTAAGGAACCTCCATACTGTTCACCATAGTGGCTGTATCAATTTACATTCCCACCAACAGTGCAAGAGGGTTCCCTTTTCGCCACACCCTGTCCAGCATTTGTTGTTTGTAGATTTTCTGATGGTGCCCATTCTAACTGGTGTGAGGTGATACCACGCTGTAGTTTTGATTTGCATTTCTCTAATAACTAGTGATCTTGAGCAGCCTTTCATGTGCTTCTTGGCCATCTGTATGTCTTCTTTGGAAAAATGTCTATTTAGGTCTTCTGCCCATTTTTGCATTGGGTTGTTTGTTTTTCTAATGTTGAGTTGCATGGGCTGTTTATATATTTTGTAGATTAATCCTTGGTCTGTTGATTCGTTTGAAAATATTATCTCCCATTCTGAGGGTGGTCTTTTCATCTTGTTTGTAGCTTCCTTTGCTGTGCAAAAGCTTTTCAGTTTCATTAGGTCCCATTTGTTTCGTTTGTTTTTATTTCCATTACTCTAGGACGTGGATCAAAAAAGATCTTGCTGTGATTTATGTCAAAGAGTGTTCTTCCTGTGTTTTCCTCTGAGAGTTTTATAGTGTCAGGTCTTACATTTAGGTCTCGAATCCATTTTGAGTATATTTTTGTGTATGGTGCTATGGAGTGTTCTAATTTAATTCTTTTACATGTAGCTGTCCAGTTTTCCCAGTACCGCTTATTGAAGAGACTGTCTTTTCTCCATCGTATATCCTTGCCTCCTCTGTCATAGATTTATTGACCATAGGTGCGTAGGTTTATCTCTGGGCTTCTATCCTGTTCCATTGATCTATATTTCTGGTTTTGTGCCAGTACCATATTGTCTTGATTACTGTAGCTTTGTAGTATAGTCTGAAGTCAGGGAGTCTGCTTCCTCCAGCTCTGTTTTTTTCCCTAAAGACTGCTTTGGCTATTCGGGGTCTTTTGTGTCTCCGTACAAATTTTAAGATTTTTTGTTCTAGTTCTGTAAAAAATGCCATTGGTAATTTGATAGGGATTGCATTGAATCTGTAGATTGCTTTAGGTAGTATAGTCACTTTCACAGTATTGATTCTTCCAATCTAAGAACATGGTATATCTTTCCATCTCTTGGTATCATCTTTAATTTCTTTCATCAGTGTCTTAGAGTTTTCTGCATACAGGTCTTTTGTCTCCTTAGGTAGGTTTATTCCTAGGTATTTTATTCTTTTTGTTGCAGTGGTAAATGGGAGGGCTTCCTTAATTTCTCTTTCAGATTTTTCATCATTAGTGTATAGGAATGAGAGATTTCTGTGCATTAATTTTGTATCCTGCAACTTTACCAGATTCATTGATTAGCTCTAGTAGTTTTCTGGTGGCATCTTTAGGATTCTCTATGTATAGTATCATGTCATCTGCAAACAGTGACAGTTTTACTTCTTCTTTTCCAATTTGTATTCCTTTTATTTCTTTTTCTTCTCTGATTGCCATGGCTAGGACTTCCAAAACTATGTTGAATAATATTGGTGAGAGTGGACATCCTTGTCTTGTTCCTGATCTTAAAGGAAATACTTTCAGTTTTTCACCATTGAGAATGATGTTTGCTGTGGGTTTATCGTATACGGCCTTTATTATGTTGAGGTAGGTTCCCTCTATGCCCACTTTCTGTAGAGTTTTTATCATAAATGGGTGTTGAATTTTGTCATAATCTTTTTCTGCATCTGTTGAGATGATCATATGGTTTTTATTCTTCAACTTGTTAATATGGTGTATCACATTGATTGATTTGCATATATTAGAATCCTTGCGTCCCTGGGATAAATCCCACTTGATCATGGTATATGATCCCTTTAATGTGCTGTTGGATTTGGTTTGCTAGTATTTTGTTGAGGATTTTTGCATCTATATTCATCAGTGATGTTGGTCTGTAATTTTCTTTTTTTGTAGTATCTTTGTCTGGTTTTGGTATTAGGGTGATGGTGGCCTCATAGAATGAGTTTGGGAGTGATCCTTGCTCTGCAATTTTTTGGAAGAGTTTGAGAAGGATGGGTGTTAGCTCTTCTCTAAATGTCTGATAGAATTCACCTGTGAAGCCATCTGGTCCTGGACTTTTGTTTGTTGGAAGATTTTTAATCACAGTTTCAATTTCATTACTTGTGATTGTTCTGTTCATATTTTCTGTTTCTTCCTGGTTCAGTCTTGGCAGGTTATACCTTTCTAAGAACTTTTCCATTTCTTCCAGGTTGTCCATTTTATTGGCATAGAGTTGCTTGTAGTAGTCTCTTAGGATGCTTTGTATTTCTGCAGTGTCTGTTGTAACTTCTCCTTTTTCATTTCTAATTTTATTGATTTGAGTCCTCTCCCTCTTTTTCTTGATGAGTCTGGCTAATGGTTTATCAATTTTGTTTATCTTCTCGAAGAACCAGCTTTTAGTTTTATTGATCTTTGCTATTGTTTTATTTGTTTCTATTTCGTTTATTTCTGCTCTGATCTTTATGATTTCTTTCCTTCTGCTAATTTTGGGTTTTGTTTCTTCTTCTTTCTCTAGTTGCTTTAGGTATAAGGTTAGATTGTTTATTTGAGATGTTTCTTGTTTTTTGAGGTAGGCTTGTATTGCTATAAACTTCCCTCTTAGAACTGCTTTTGCTGCATCCCATAGGTTTTGGATCATTGTGTTTTCATTATCATTTGTCTCTAGGTATTTTTTGATTTCTTCACTGATCGCTTGGTCATTTAGTAATGTATTGTTTAGCCTCCATGTGTTTGTGTTTTTTTCATTTTTTTTTTCACTGTAATTCATTTCTAATCTCATAGCATTGTGGTCAGAAAAGATGCGTGATATGATTTCAATTTTCTTAAATTTACTGAGGCTTGAATTGTGACCCAAGATGTGATCTATCCTGCAGAATGTTCCATGTGCACTTGAGAAGAAACTGTAATCTGCTGTTTTTGGATGGAATGTCCTATAAATATCAATTAAATCTATCTGGTCTACTGTGTTATTTAAAGCTTGTGTTTCCTTATTACTTTTCTGTTTGGATGATCTGTCCATTGGTGTAAGTGAGATGTTGAAGTCCCCCACTATTAGTGTGTTACTGTTGATTTCCTCTTTTATAGCTGATAGCAGTTGCCTTATGTATTGAGGTGCTCCTATGTTGGGTGCATATATATATATAATTGGTTTATCTTCTTCTTGGATTGATCCCTTGATCATTATATAGTGTCCTTCTTTGTCTCTTGTAACGTTCTTTATTTTAAAGTCTATTTTATCTGATATGAGTATTGCTACTCCAGCTTTCTTTAGATTTCCATTTGCATGGACTGTCTTTTTCCATCCCCTCATTTTCAGCCTGAATGTGTCCCTCGGTCTGAAGTGGGTCTCTTGTAGACAGCATATATATGGGTCTTGTTTTTGTATCCATTCAGCAAGCCTGTGTCTTTTAGTTGGAGCATTTAATCCATTCACGTTTAAGGTAATTCTAGATATGTATGTTCCTATGACCATTTTCCTAATAGTTTTGGGTTTGTTTTTGTAGGTCCTTTTCTTCTCTTGTGTTTCCCACTTAGAGAAGTTCCTTTAGCATTTGTTGTAGAGCTGGTTTGGTGGTGCTGAATTCTCTTAGCTTTTGCTTGTCTGTAAAGGTTTTAATTTCTCCATCAAATCTGAATGAGATCCTTGCTGAGTAGAGTAATCTTGGTTGTAGGTTCTTCCCTTTCATCACTTTAAGTATATCATGCCACTCCCTTCTGGCTTGTAGAGTTTCTGCTGAGAAATCAGCTGTTAACCTTATGGGAGTTCCCTTGTATGTCATTTGTCATTTTTCCCTTGCTGCTTTCAATAATTTTTCTCTGTCTTTAATTTTTGCCAATTTGATTACTATGTGTCTCAGTGTGTTTCTCCTTGGGTTTATCCTGTATGGGACTCTCTGCACTTCCTGGACTTGGGTGGCTATTTCCTTTCCCATGTTAGGGAAGTTTTCGACTATAATCTCTTCAGATATTTTCTCTGGTCCTTTCTCTCTTCTCCTTCTGGAACCCCTGTAATGCAGATGTTGTTGCATTTAATGTTGTCCCAGAGGTCTCTCAGGCTGTCTTCATTTCTTTTCATTCTTTATTCTGTTCCGTGGCAGTGAATTCCACCATTCTGTCTTCCAGGTCACTTATCCGTTCTTCTGCCTCAGTTATTCTACTATTGATTCCTTCTGGTATATTTTTCATTTCAGTTATTGTGTTGTTCATCTCTGTTTGTTTGTTCTTTAATTCTTCTAGGTCTGTGTTAAACATTTCTTGCATCTTCTCGATCTTTGCCTCCATTGTTTTTCTGAGGTCCTGGATCATCTTCACTATCATTATTCTGAATTCTTTTTCTGGAAGGTTCCCTATCTCTACTTCATTTAGTTGTTTTTCTGGGGTTTTATCTTGTTACTTCATCTGGTACATAGCCCTCTGCATTTTCATCTTGTCTGTCTCAGTGAATGTGGTTTTTGTTCCACAGGCTGCAGGATTGTCGTTCTTCTTGCTTTTGCTGTCTGCCCTCTGGTGGATGAGGCTATCTTAGAGGCTTGTGCAAGTTTCCTGATGGGAGGGGCTGGTGGTGGGTAGAGCTGACTGTTGCTCTGGTGGGCAGAGCTCAGTAAAACTTTAATCCGCTTGACTGCTGTTGGGTGGGTCTGGGTTCCCTCCTTGTTGGTTGTTTGGCCTGAGGCAACGCAACCCTGGAGCCTACCTGGGCTCTTTGGTGGGGCTAATGGCAGACTCTGGGAGGGCTCATGCCAAGGAGTACTTCCCAGAACTTCTGCTGCCAGTGTTCTTGTCTTCATGGTGAGCCACAGCCACCCCCCCACCTCTTCAGGAGACCCTCTAACACTAGCAGGTAGGTCTGGTTCAGTCTCCTATGCCGTCACTGCTCCTTCCCCTGGGTCCTGATGTGCACACAGTACTTTGTGTGTGCCCTCCAAGAGTGGAGTCTCTGTTTCCCTCAGTCCTGTCGAAGTCCTGCAATCAAATCCTGCTAACTTTCAAAGTCTGATTCTCTGGGAATTCTTCCTCCTGTTGCCGGACCCCCAAATTGGGAAGCCTGACATGGGGCTCAGAACCTTTACTCCAGTGGGTGGACTTCTGTGGTACAAGTGTTCTCCAGTTTGTGAGTCACCCACCCAGCAGTTATAGGATTTGATTTTATTGTGATTGCGCCCCTCCTACCATCTCATAGTGGCTTCTCCTTTGTCTTTGGATGTGGGGTATCTTTTTTTGGTGAGTTCCAGTGTCTTCCTGTTGATGATTGTTCACCAGTTAGTTCGGGTGTTCTTGCAAGAGGGAGTGAGAGCACGTCCTTCTACGCTGCCATCTTGAACCAATCTCCCCACTCTTTTTTAGATTCTGTTCCCATATAGGTCATTACGGAGTATTGAGTAGAGTTCCCTGTGCCAACCGTAGTTCTTTTTTTTTTTTAAATTTATTTACTTATTTTTGGCTGTGTTGGGTCTTCATGTCTGTGTGAGGGCTTTCTCTAGTTGTGGCAAGGGTGGGCCGCTCTTCATCACGGTGTATGGGCCTCTCACTATCGCGGCCTCTCTTGTTGCGGAGTACAGGGTCCAGATGCGCAGGCTCAGTAGTTGTGGCTCACGGGCCCAGCCGCTCCGCGGCATGTGGGATCTTCCCAGACCAGGGCTCGAACCTGTGTCCCCTGCATTAGCAGGCCGACTCTTAACCACTGCGCCACCAGGGAAGCCTCCAACCATAGTTCTTATTATCTGTTTTATATAGAGTACTGTGTGTATGTCAATCCCAAGCTCCCAATTTATCCCACCCCCACTTTTCCCCCTTGGTAACCATAAGTTTGTTTTCTACATCTGTGACTCTCTGTTTTGTAAATACGTTCATTTGTACCATTTTTTTAAGATGCCACATGCAAGCGATATCATATGATATTTGTCTTTCTCTGTCTGACTTCCTTCACTCAGTATGGTAGTCTCTAGGTCTACCCATGTTTCTGCAATTGACAATATTTTGTTCTTTTTTATGGCTGAGTAATATTCCATTGTATATATGTACCACATCTTCTTTATCCCTTCCTCCATTGCTTAGGCATCTCTTTGATGTTGGCTGAAGAACAAAGGCCCTGAGGGACCAATATTGGGATGACATTGGTCCTTCTAGTGGTTTCTTTTGATGTAGGAGAGTTTGTCTCTAGTCATAACTGTTTAGAAGCCATGTTTGGTGTGTCTCAGAGGAAATGAGTCACTCCTGAAAATGTAGGGATAGAGAATGACTCGGTGGTTTTCCGTGGCCTGCGTGCACGAAGCCCAGGTTACAGAGGTCTGCAGCGGGCAGTGGAGGTGTCTGTTTTTGTTTGAGTTGTTAGGGAAGTTGTGCCCCAGTACAGGAGCAGCATCCAGGCATTGTCTGCTGGAAATAGACAAGGTGTCAGGTGGGGGGACAATGCAGCGTCTGGGGCTTGCAGATCACCTCTCTGAAGAAATGTAATCTCTGGCCCCGAATGTTCTGGTTACATTTTCAGTTTGGTGATGTGGCCTCACAGAGTTAGATTTCTGTTTTCCGGCAGGAAGTTCTCCCCACTCAGGGCATCATGTTTCTTTTCATTTGTTTGGTTGAAAAAAGAAACAAGCTGCCCACTGCAGCCCTGCGTGGCCTTCAAATTTAATTAACCTGTGTGGGTACCATGCGTCACACACGTTAATTACACCTGTACCTATCTTTGAGAATTAATTACGGCTTTGCCAAGTGCTCTGAAATTTTCTTGGGAATGAAAGGGCCTGGGAGGAATCTAGACATTTCGGTGTTATCCTCTCATCTCCTTGGGGGTGTGGGTGCTGACAGCTTCAGACGGACCTGATCTTTCCTGCAGGAACCTTTCTGGAGCTTTTCTGTTGCTCCCAAGTGACTGCTGCTTGGTTGTTGTGCAGGATGGCAGGTGCCCACACCCACGTGGGCATTCCTGTGTCCCTTTGCAAGAGGTCACACTTGCCTTTGTCTACCCTCTGCACAAAGAAGTTTGGTTGGGAGTGTGGCTGGTTAAAAAGTCACAGTGATGCCGGGAATTGTTCTTGTAGTGGGATCAGAGGAGCTGTCGGGAATGCCCAGATCTCCTGAATCTAAGCCGCTTCTTTTTCTCCCTCTTTGTTCACAGCGGGGCATTTTCCGAAGTGGTCTTAGCTGAAGAGAAGGCAACTGGAAAACTCTTTGCGGTGAAATGTATCCCCAAGAAGGCACTGAAGGGCAAAGAAAGCAGCATAGAGAATGAGATTGCGGTCCTGAGAAAGTAAGTACCAGGAGGGACGGCCTCCTTCCCCCACCGCCCGGTGGATGATGCTCCGGGGTGATCGGGCCTCTGGCCCACAGGAGGGAGGAGGCTGCCGGGAGCTGGCTGCCCAGTGGTCGGAGAGGGTGACCAGGATGCTGGCCCGCAGTGAGGGGTGGGCTTGTTAACCCTGACTGCCTTTCGTGCAGGGCGTCCAGAGCACTTTCCACATTATAGAGCATTTCCTAATGTCTGTGCCAGTCATTTAGGTTGTTATTCTTTCCAAAGAACATGGCAGTCAGATGGACTCGGTTTTGAACCGAGACCCCGCCACTCCCTGCAGCTGGGTGACCTTGGGCTGGTTCCTGAGCTCTGAGCCTCCTCCATAAACTGGAGTTAACAGTATCCTCCCAGGTGTCCTCAGGATTAAGTGAGATGGCGCTTAGCAAGTGTTTGTTCAGCACCTGCTGCATAGTAAGTGCTCAATGAAAGGGTAGCGGCCACTGCCACTGGCCCCCATTACTATTATTGTTTTCTTGTTGTTGTTGCTTTATTTTATAAGAAGGAGGTGAAGCTCAGAAATGGAAGTCACTTGTCCATCGCCTTGCAGCTCAGATGTGGCACAGCCAGGGAGGTAACCCCCCCTCCCCCGCCCCACCAGTGTGATTTCCAGTCTTTGGTGGGTCTCCTGCTCTCTGCCACACACCTGGCACCTGGCACCCAGAGAGTGCCAGAGCTCACTGGTTACCTGCTTCACCTCTTCACTGAGTTTGATTTTGCTCCCCGTGTAATAGAACCTGGATGGGGTTCCTGGACCCAATTCCAAGGTGTGTGGCTCAGGGTTTTACCACACCAACAAACAATTCTTTGTTGCCAGCAGGGTGTCCGAGAGCTCACCTCAGTCCTGACACTGTCTACCCGGAGACAGAATCAGATCGCACAGGTGAAGGGCTCAGTCCCATGAGACCGCTCCCCACTTCAGGCTCCAGTCTCAAGCTTGGGTTGTTACCTGTACTTCTGACCAACTGGTTATAAGTCAGAGGTTCCCAGGGCCCTCTCCTGGGGTTCGATCAATTTGCTAGAATGGCTCACAGAACTCAGGAAAACCCGTTTACTCACTAGATTACCGAATTATTCTGAAAGGATATTAAAGGATGCGAACCAACAGCTAGATGGAAGAGATACACAGGGCAGGGTCCCGAACAAGGGAGCTTCTGTCCTCTTGGACCGTGGGGCAGCGCGGTGGCATGCAGAAGCGTTCTGGTTCTCCAATGTGGAAGCTCTGCAAAAATGGACAAAAACTTGTCCTTTGGGCTTTTTATGGAGGCTTCGTTATATAGTCGTGATTGATAAAGATCATTGGTCATTGGTGATTGGTTCAACCTCCAGCCCCTCTCCCCTCCCCAGAAATCAGGGGGATGGAACTGAAAGTCCCAACCCTCTAGTCACGTGGTTGGTTCTCCTGGCAACCAGCCCCCATCCTTAGGTGCTTCTAAAAGTCACCTCATTCACATAACAAAGAAACTTCTGGCTCTCTCAACACTTAGGAAACTCCAAAGGTTTTTGGGAGCCGTGAGTCAGGAACTGTGGACAAGACCAAATATATATATGAGAAATATTTTTTGGTCATCTCAGTGACCAAATATATATTTCTCATAAATCACAGTTTCGCAGAATCAAATCAAAATCATGCCTCCAGCCCACTGGTGCCACAGAGAACCATTCTGATGTGGCTGGATCCACCCAAAAGATGGCCTCCCGTTAGCATGGTGTCCAGGCTGCTTCCCATGTCCTCACGATCGAGCCATTCCCCCGTGTCTCACAAGGTTTGGGGGAACAAACCTTTATATGGGACCTGCTTTTGCGTGATTGGGGTGTATCTGAGCATTGTGCTGTGAAGATTTTAAGCTCTCCTATTAGTGAAAGATGTTAGAAGTATCCTTGAGATTTGGGGGGTTTGGAATCAGCACAAAGTAAGAATCAGATAAGCAAAGAAAAATGGGAACAAGCCTTACAGGGCCTCAGAACAAGATGTCACACTCTCTGCATTCTTCCTGAGTCAGCCACGTCTCCCACTTCTGTGTCTTGGGGACCAACAGTGCCCTCGGAACAGTGCTTTGTTGCCGTCAATACAAACCCAGTGCCACTGAGGTGGTCCGGATCTTCCTGTTCTGCAGCGTGTGTGATGTGTGTTCTAGAACAAGTGGGTCTCGATGGCTTTTAAGTCCAAGGGTTTTCTGTTATTTGTTTGGTTGGTTTCTAGGTTGTCTCTTAGGGACCTGAAGAGTTTCAGGTTGTCCTGTGAGGACTGCATGAAATGATTCTGTGGCGGAGAATTTGGGAAAACAAATTACTCTAAGTACATTAGCATCCGGCCGGAAAAGAGTATGTTAATGAAACATTTATTTAAATTGTTCATTTTCCAATATGAAATCGGCACTCAGAGAAGAGGATATTGGCTGTGTATGAAGTTGTAGCCACATTGCAGATATTTGGCATTTGAGATGGGATTCTGGGTGGGCTCAGAGCTTCCCCAGAGGGCCTACCTTGGGGCACAGGGGCTGCTGGATGCTGAGTCAAGGATGGTGCCTTTATTTTCATGTGTCTCCCTTATGGGCTTAGAAGCCACAAAGCCGGGGAAGTCAGTTTTATTCTCAGTGTTATCTTGCATCTACATGGGCAAGGGCAGCAGTGTAGACTTCATAAGCCAGTCTTCGTTCATGCCTTGTTCCCTCTGCTTTAAGTAGTGTCTCCACCCTGTGCCTCATTCAAATAATACACACTTCCAGCAAGAGGGCATTTAAAAGCAAGAGAGGGGACTTCCCTGGCAGTCCAGTGGTTAAGACTCCACGCTCCCAATGCGTGAGACGTGGGTTCAGTCCCTGGTGGGGGAACTAAGATCTCGCATGCTGTGCGGTGTGGCCAATTAAAAACAATTAAAAAATAAATATATCAACTATACTTCAATAAAAAATAAAAATTAAGAAAAAATAAAAGCAAGGGAGGACCAGGGATTGGGAATCACTTATTTTGATAGTTCTCACTCTCTGCTGTTGGCGTGCCTTGAAGTGTGACCCTTTTTTCAGGAATGGAAGACAAAGAAATGATTTTTCAGGGGATAAAAGGTGCTGTATCCCCTGTACTGATTTCTTGTTTCGGTCCCCTGCGAAGGATTTATAAGCGGAGTAAGAAGCCGTTCCAGGTTATAAGCAGCCGGAAGCAAAGTATGTGAGTTGTAAGGAAGATAGTTTTGAAACTGCTGTCAGAAGCCGCCATTGAAGCATTCATTCATTTCACTGATGTTTAGTAAATTCCTACACATCAGTTGGAACCGAGGTTGAAAAGACAAGATACAATCCTTGCCCTCCAGGAGCTAAATAAGTGCAGTAACGTCGCAGATACTGTGTGAGAGGTCTGACCAGGGGCTCAAGAGTAGGGCTGCCCAGTTTTCCCTTTGGGGTGGGGTGTGAGGGTAGGCTTCTTGGAGGAGGTGGGTCCGGACAATGAATATATTTCGCTGAGGGCAGAAAGGCAGAGGGATATTCCAACCAGGAAGGAGCAGTGCAAACAGAGGAAAGGAGATGGGGAGGCAGGCTGGTGTGCTGGGAACTCCACATAGCTCACTGGACCAGGTGGAGGGTTCAAGGCGAGGTGTGGGAGACCTGAGGTTGGGGAGGCTGGATCGGGGGGGCTGTATACCGCAGTTTATCCGCTAGACAGGGGAGCCTTGAAGGATTGTTTCATAGAGATTATTGTTGCTGAACTTGGAAGGATAGATTGGGGGGCGGGCAAGACTCACTCTAGGGGGAGCAGTTAGGCAGCCGTTGGAGGCGTCGGGGAAGCAATGCATTGAAACAGGAGGTGTGTGTTGGGATGCAAGGGGCAAAATGGAATCTCCAGGACTTAGGGATTCAGGAAGAGTGAGGGGAGGATTGAGGGGAGAGTGGATTCTAGGATAACTATCAGGTTTCTGATTGGATACCTGGGTGGGTAACGACCCCATTAGCTGAGATCAGAAATCCAGGAGCCGGAGGGCAGGTGATGAGTTCTGATTCAGACATGCTGGTCTTGGGAATGGCTGGGTGGAGTTGACCAGTTGACCATGGAGGTCTGGAGCTCAGCAGCTCAGCTGTGATCTGGGCTTGCTGGATGTTAAAATTTTCTGAAAACACATATTAAAAAATCCTTTGGTACTTTCCACAGCTAAATCATTGTAGATAGGGTCCCAGACAGGCCTGCATTATTCCAAATTCTGTCATATACCCTGGTCGTTTGTATATTTCCAGGCTATTTTTCATCCAGGGAGGCCCATCTGGGAGACTGCTTGCCCTCCTTCGTGTTGCTTTTATTGCAGGGTGAGAGATTTACGTATTTCATTGGATTTAAGTAATGTAGCTAATATATCCTTAAGGATGTCTTTTTTCTTGCTCTGAAAATAGTTCCAAAATGAATCTCCTCCTTGAAAGTGGATATTAAACCAAGCTCAGAGGGAATAAAAAGAGGCTGGCTTCATGGTAGACAGTTACTATGTAGCAGAGAGAGACGCTGTCTGACTGGCCAGGGGCAGGGTCTGTGTGTGCACCAGCTTTCCCTGGTGGAATGGTTAGCTCAGGTCCCACGCAGGGAGTGTTCTCTGCATTATGGATATCACGTCATCAGGGTTGCATACCCTGCACTGGATGATAGAGTTTATCGTTTCTGTAGTATTGTTTACTTCGAGGGCAGGCACTACCCAAATCCAGTTTCAAGGCAACACATAAAGTATTTTTGGAGAAGTAGAAAGGCAAATATACAGACAGTCTGTATTGAAATGGGGGGATGAAGGGGCTGCATAAAGCTGGAATATGGGAGATGGAAGAAACAGGACAGATGTATTGAGAGTAGCCCTTTTCCTAACAGTTGGGGTAACCGAGGCTCAGACTGGTTAAAGAGTTACTGTGCTTATGAAACATGGCACCAGGATTCCACACGCTGTTGTAATGGTTACTTTGTCGGCTACAGAGATGATCTTCCCTGGGGGAGGAGCCTGGGTAGCGATTGCTTTTAAATCGCATGTTCTCCATCTTGAATACACTGAGGAGTCTCAGCTGACGGTCTCTGCCTTCTTCTCTCTAAAGCAGTGGTTTTCAACCCTGGTGGCACATTGAAATCACCTGGGAAGCTTTTCCGACCATCCTGACACCCAGGCTCCATCCTAGACCAATTGAGTTAGACTTGGAGGTTATGGTGGCCGTTGGGAAATTTTGAAAAGCAGCCCCTCTCCAACCCGAGATTCTTACCTGCATTCAAGTCAGTGTTGAGAACAGCTGCTCTAGGGCCTCAAGGTCTCACCTCCCAGCGGGGTAGAGATGCTCTTCACGTGTCCAGGAGTAGGGAAAGATGTGTACACACGTGTGTGTGTGCGCACGCACACTCACTCACATACACACACACACACGCACACACACGCACACACACACACACACACACACACCAGATGACGTTTCCTTTAGGTGAGAGGCTTCATTTAGAGAAGCAAACTCAAATGTGGTCCCTTTTGAAGAGCTGGGTTTTATACTAAGAGAGGGGAATTGACTTGACCCCATCCTCCCATCAGTGGGGAGTGGGCACCAGCCACTGGCTGGGTTCAGGAGCGAGAACCTGGCTTTTTGAGGGTGGCAGGGGAAGTAGGGGCAGTGATGGCCATTCCCGGCCTGGAGAGACTGGCGTAGGGGTTGGTCAAGTCAGCAGGACTCAGTGACAAGGCCACTATCTGAAGGGGGTCAGGGCTGCTGAAGGCGGCAGACGCCAAAGCCCAGGATCCGCTAAGGCCAAGGTCAGGATGGATCTCCGGCAGGGTGGTGGGGCTGGGTCTTCTGGGGGGAGCGTGAGTCAGCACCTCAACCAGGGGAGAGCCGGGCTCCAGAGGCCTGGGCACTTCTTACAGTAGTTTGATTTCCTGGTTATCTTGGACAGACATGTTTCTCTCGTACAGATTAACTAGAGGGAAGGCAGGCAGCTTGAGCCCCCAAAGGAGAGGACAGCTGGTTTTGAATTAAGTATTAGCCTTCAGAGAAAGGCTTTTCTGTAAATGAACGCATTTAAATCTGGCTTGCTTCTGCTCCTGCAGCTTTGTTCTGATGGCAGCCTGGCCCGTTTGCTTCTTTAAATCACTGCCAAGTGACAGTTTATTGTGTGTGTTAGAGGAACAGACGCATCAATAGAAATTCATCGATTCAGGGCGAACAAAACCACTTTCCAATGACTGAAAATGGCTGAGCTGGTAAAGCTGATACTTGAGTTTCTCAGGCACCAATTCAGCTTTTGAAGGATCTGATCTGCCTGGAAGATGATGTTCCAACATGGAGAGACTCTCCTCTGGAAAGGTAGTGTCGGGATTAAGGACACAGGCAGGAAGTAAGAAGAGGAATGGCTGGAGGCCCTGTGATAACAACCAGGGAGGCAGGTCTATCTGTTAGGATCCTAGAACCCTTCGCTCCCCTGGAAAAGCCTTGCTGAAAGTTCCCTTAATTCTGGGAAAAATGTGCAGTTCGAGCAAAACAGGTTGAGGGATGCGGTTAAGTTATTTGGTGGTGGTTATTGTGCTGTGTGTGTGATTAAAGTCACAGTCTTGTCAGGCTTGGAGCATGCACGGGTGGGTGTATCTGCCCAAGGCCCCTAGTCCTGTTGGAAAATTGACAACAGCCCATCCTGGACCTGTTCACACCAGGCTCAGTGAAAGCATCAGACACACGCACGAGCTGACGCTCGTCCCTCTGGCCCTACCAGAGATCTGACCTTGGAATCTTGCTGAATTTGGTGGACTTTCTCCTCTTTCGCTCTATACCTCGGCCTCTCCATTTCTTTGAGCCCCGTGGATCTGACTGTAAACTCCGCTTTGTTCAGACCACTATTTGCTGGTCGTTGTTTACTTCATCCTAACAGTGGGCATGTGTATAAGAAATAAAACTGGTCTCATGCCAGCGTGACTTTACAGCCCAAACGGGATACATTTGATGCTTCCAAGTGGCTTTCCCATGGTGCTTTGTCCATAGCTGATAATCCAGCCACATTTTTAAAATTTGATTTGAGATCCAGAATCAATGCATTTTTATAGTTTTTATCAATTTCTTGGGCATTGCTTACGGAATGCCATGAATGGGAGGAAAAGGGAATTGGTGGTATCCCTTAGTACAAAACAGGGATATTCAAACTAGTTTGACCAGGCATGTTGGCTTATCTTTCCAGTGACTGTGAACCTCTGGGGCCACTCCCTGCCTGCTTCCCAAGTATCATGTGAAGTGTGGCTCTCATGATCAGACTGACTCCCTTTCTTCATGCCTTGTTCCAGAAACACTGTGCAACTGAGATTTTAAATGCATGTCTGATTTGACCCTCCCCACCTTAATTCTGGGAAGTCACCTGCTTGATGGAATCCAAGCTCCTTTGTAAACAGCCCCTCCCCTCCACTTTGCCATCTTGCTGCGTAGCATTCACCTCCCGACCCCCCAAGTTCAGTTTCATTCTTCCAAAGCGAACAGATGATTGCTGCACAGATGATTCAGGCCTCTGCCTCACCTTCCCTCTCCTTCCTGCTACAGTAGGCTAAGCCTCAGTTTGAGATGCCCCCTCCTTCAGGATTCCCCCCCTCCATTGTCCCTGCTGGGGGTGGGGGCCCTTCCCTCTGAGACCCCACGGCACCAAGCTTACCTCTGTCACTCCTGACTCTGACTGTGAGGTCCGCTTCCTGTGGATTTCCTGAGTCCAGCCCTGAGCTAAAGGCATGGTGGGGAGCATGGAGGGGAGGAGTGGGTGGAGGAGATTCAGGTGATAATACGGAGTTAGAAACACTGGGCTCAGGAGCTGACTCAATAGAGATTAGGGCGAGGAAGAAATCTCTGCTGACTTCTAGTGGGCTTTCATGACCCAGCGCACACAGGTCCATCAGCCAATGGGGGACCTGTGTCCCCCATTGGAAAACGAGGAAAGAGGCGAAGATGATTCTCCTATAACAACAAGGCTGACTTCATCCAGTCTGGCTGTTCCTACCACCTTTTATACTGTATGTATTACTCTGTAGATATTTAGAGTAGTTGAAGAAACATTGTGTTAGTGTTAGTTATTTACATGCTTATTTCCGTTTGCTAGCTCTCTGTCAGCTAATCTGGTTCTGTGTTTGGGCAGTTCAGCCCTTGTGTGGATGGTTGGTGGTTTAATTTCCTCTAATAATATATCTTGGCAAATGTTTTCTCCCTTCTTCAGTAAACTTACTTAGCTAATGATTTATATAAATTTTATTTAAATGATTCCAACAGATGTGTGTGAGTTGATATCTGTATCTGTATATATCTCTTTATGTGTATGTGAATATATATGTATATATATGTGTGTGTGTATATGTATATATATTTCTTGTCTGATATTTCAAAAAAATCAGAATAGCCTTATATTGGAGGGTATTTCACAGCATGAAAGATTAAGTACAAGGAGTCCTAGGATAGACCAGGATGGCAAATACAGAAAAAGAAATAAATATACCCCAAAGGTTCACTGTTTCTTTTCTGTTAAACTTTAGGTTGTGTCAGTTCTATTTTCGACATGGTTTTGGCATTGTTTATATGGGTAGATAAGTGATTTCAGTGAAGTTTTATTTATGACTCATTATCTAGTTTAAACTCTATAAAATTTGGTGAATAGATTTTATTTTACATATTTGAAGTCCAGGGTTATCCTTGGGTGGTTTAAAAACTTACCATTTTAAAGCCATATCACTGACTTTTGTCCTGAAAGTCAGCTTAAAAATTGAGGTCAGGGCTTCCCTGGTGGCGCAGTGGTTGAGAGTCCGCCTGCCGGTGCAGGGGACGCGGGTTCGTGCCCCGGTCCGGGAAGATCCCACATGCCGCGGAGCGGCTGGGCCTGTGAGCCATGGCCGCTGAGCCTGCGCATCCGGAGCCTGTGCTCCGCAACGGGAGAGGCCACAACAGTGAGAGGCCCGCGTACCGCAAAAAAAGAAAAAGAAGAAAAAAAAAATTGAGGTCAGAGTCTTAGGTGATTGGTCTGAAGTTTTTAGGAAATATACAGTGAAAGAAATCTTTTCTAAAATAGTGATATATATGGAATTTGGTAAATGGGATTTAATATTCATTTTTTTTAGCCATTTACATTTTTCTTTTATAAATATTTTAAAAATAGGGTTGACTATAGGATTCAGATATGAGGTAGGTATCATTGGGGAATCCAAACACAGGCAAGGATATTTGTAAACAAATACAGTGGTGTGATGGCTGCGGTGTTTTCATCCTTGTTGAAGGCTACAGAACTGATGCGCTAAATGCATACATTTATATGTGTATGTATGTGCATAAATGGGAACAGATGCACATATATGTAGACACACATGTACATACACATATGTATATACACATTTTAAAATACATTTCAGTTTTTTTATATCTTTCCACTGAAGAGCAAAAAATTCTTTTTGCTTAATTTAATCAATATACCCTCAAGGCTGTCAAAAATCTGCTGTCTGGGTGCCTAAATAAGATCATAAGGCATATGAAAAGCCTTTTTAAATTACATTGAAATGCTCCAGTGTTAGGGATTATGTAAATGTTAGGCATTACCACTCTCATCATGCTATTGTAAGAGCTCAGAATATGTTGGCGGAAGAGGTAAGAGCAGAAATTGTATCCATTTTGTGGAAGGAGAAACTGAGGTGCAGAGGGTATAATTTTGAGTGAGTGGTGGAGCTAGGGAGACAGCAGAGTCTCACTTATGGAGCTGTTCCCCATCTTTTAGGGCCCACAGCCTGCCCTTCTGTTAGGAGACTGTTATGGGAACTTCGTTCAATCTAGAAACAGCCTGTAGGAATCAGATGTCTTATGACTCCCGGAAATTCCCTGGCGGTCCAGTGGTTAGGACTCTACGCTTTCAGTGCTGAGGGCCTGGGTTCGGTCCCTGGTCGGAGAGCTAAGAGCCAACAAGCCACGTGGCCAAAAAAAAAAAAAAAAAAGTCTCATGACTCCCAACAAATAGTAAGAAATAGATGGCAATAGATTTCAATAGATAATAGGTGTCAGTAGATGCTAAATAGTTTAATTGAAATAGATGTCAATTAATTAAATTAATAGACTGATAACGCTAAAACCAGAACCTGAAAATTAGAGCCATTTGTAGCTACCCTTTGAGACTTTAAATATACTTATTCTCACTTTGTCATAATTTAGAAACTAGCTGGGACTTCTAGGAGCCTTGTTTTCTGTAATCCTCACAGTCAACCTCTGAAGTGTCTATTATTATTCACGTTTTACAGTTGAGCTGGGACTTAAATAAGAAATTTCTGGAGACCACGTAAGTAGATAGAGCAGGAAGTCAGACCCGGGTCTGTCTGTCTTTTCCATCATGATTTGATCCGTCTGGTGTTTCCACGTTGTTTAAGACAGGGCCACATACTCTTGATGTAGACAACAGCCCACTGCATGGGGGTGCCCATTAATAGTGAAGGAAAATAATCTCTGTCTATCTTATCCTGCCATCAGAGGGGCAGTGTAAAATATGGGTGAAGACCTGAGAACCTGCCTGCCTGAGATTTCATCTGACTATACCACTTAGAAGCTGTGTGACCTTGGGCAAATGACTTCAACTCTTTGCCTCCATCATCAGGAAAATGGGGGGAACTTCCTGGCTGCTCATTGGTTAGGACTCGGTGCTTTCACTGCTGGGGAGGGGCGGGGGGACCCGGGTTCGATCCCTGGTTGGAGAACTAAGATCCCACAAGCCGCGCCGTGTGGCCGGAAGAAAAATCAGGAAAATGGGGATATTGTTGGTACTTACCTCACATATTTCTCGTAGGGATTAAAGAGCTGATGCACGCAAAGCACTTAGAACAGTGCCTGGCATGTTATGTGAGCTCTCCAAATGTTTGCTGTTTAGTTATTACTATGTGTATGGGGGACATCTTGCTAGACAGCGGGAATGGGGAGGAGGTGCCTTCCTGGAAATCACATGACACAAGTATGGCCTCCCCGTGGGAGCAGCCGCAGGGAGGTGGCTGCCGTCATCCAGCGGAGAAGGTGCCACAGTGCTAATGCCCGGCGTGGTTGCAGAGTTGTTAGGAATGCATTAGCTTGACTGTTTCTCTTGCTGAAAAAAAACTCTGAAAGCTGCTGCTCTCTTTGTCTTACTGTCTGCTTCCCTAACATGAGAGTCACCGGGCATTAGAACTGGAAGATCTTAGAGAACTTAGAGATCTTGGTCCAGTTCTCTTGACCTCCAGATGGAGAAACAGGTCCAGAGAAGTTAAGTGAGTGGCGCAAGGTCACAGAGCTGACTTACGCGGATGTGCTGCCAGAGCGATGGTTTCTGGCCTCCTCGTTCAGAGCTCTTTCCACATAACCACGCTGGCCCTCTTGTAGAGCATCCTTTGGTAGAGTGCAAGCAAGTGACTCTTCCTCATCTTTAAGAGCCCCGTGGTGGGCTTCCTTGGTGGCGCAGTGGTTAAGAATCCACCTGCCAATGCTGGGGACACGGGTTCGAGCCCTGGTCTGGGAGGATCCCACATGCCGCGGAGCAGCTAAGCCCATGCGCCACAACTACTGAGCCTGCGCACTAGAGCCCCCGAGCCACAACTGCTGAGCCTGTGTGCCACGACTGCTGAAGCCCGCGCGCCTAGAGCCTGTGCTCCACAATAAGAGAAGCCACTGCAATGAGAAGCCTGCGCACCGCAACCAAGAGTAGCCCCCGCTTGCCGCAACTAGAGGAAGCCTGTGCGCAGCAACGAAGACACAATGCAGCCAAGAATAAAATAAATAAAATAAATAAATTTATTTAAAAAAAAAGAGCCCCGTGGTATGTCTGGCAAGGACTAAAGACCCTGCCCTGGTAGCGTGGCCAGATTCCAGTGTGGGACATTGGATCTGGTTCCAGAACCGCCTGCTGATTTCAGTTAGATGTGCTGTTCTTTCTGCCTCCCCTCCTTGGTGGTGATGCACTGATGCCGCAGGCTGCCGTGATTGCTCTTGTGTTCTGCCTCCAGCTGTCTCTGGTTCTCTGGAATTTGCTAGAAAGGAGCTCAGAGCCTGTGTTAAAGATGAACCACTAGGAATACTTCCTTCCCATTTCAGGTGTGTTTGAGGACCTTGGTCCTTTGTGCCAGCTTCTTGGCCATAGAATGACGATACCACTACTCAGAAGTGCAGTAGGAAGAAGCCAGCTGCAGACGGTGGAATAATTTGGGAACTGTGCAGAGTGCTGCTGGGGCAGGGGGCATGTAATCTGGGAAGCCTTTTTCACCCTGTCTGGCCACAGGCCAGGGAGGCGTGCTGAACACCCAGGCCCCGCTCCTGTTCCCGCTTTGCTCTGTTGGACCTTTTGCCCTCGCTGTACCTTTCTGGAATGTTCTAGAAACAAAGGGAGGGGTGGCTTCTTGCATACCGTGACTGGACATCAGAGTGGGTTTGAGGGACATGGGTCATCCTGCGGGTGGCCCAGGGTAAGTGCCACAGGGAAGGGGAGGCCACTGAAGAGCTGACCACAGAGGAAAGGTACCGTTGGCGGGATAAGCCCACCAGTTCAGAAAGCCACAGAATTTTCCTCAATGGCAAGTTTTTATACATCAGTAGGTAACTTTTTCTAGGTATAAAAAGTAAACTTACAGAAAGAAGTATTTACTCAGCATTAGATATCCTTTCTGGTGAGTCTCCTTGCTGGAGAGTAAGGGATAATGTCGCTACTTCTTTAAAACCAGTGCTTCCCTGGGTCGAGTTGAGGTGGTTGGTGTGAATTGTATTTCCACACATCCAACCTTGATTCTAGAGCTGCTTGATACAGCCCCTGGGAGGTGACCCAAAGGGATGGCAGAGTAAAAATTCAGGTAGTGCCCAGTCTTGGGTTGAATGTTAGCAATATCTTGTAGAACGTTAAAACTTGGGAGGCAAATCCGTTTGTGAGCGCATCTTTCTGTTTAACTCAGTAAAGGTCCCCTTTTCTCTTGGATTCAGAACACAGCACATTGTCAGTGAGCCCTAGAAACTCCCACACCTGCTTTTACTCAGGTATTCTTTAAAGATGTAAGTAGAATGGTTGAAACTTGGATTAACTTGTTCTTCTACCCAGAGCGAGTCCCTCCCTCCCTCCCTCCTGCCATCTCCCTTCCTCCCTTCCTTCCTTCCCTTTGTGTTTCCCTTTTTTTTTTTTTGGTTTGGAGTGCCTTTTTTTTTTTTCTTAAAACCTTATGAAGCTTGTAGGAGTAGGTCAGTAAGCTAAATTTAACTCATGAACACTATCCATGCAGAAGTTGCTTCTGGTCACTTACATCTCAATAAAGCTGAAATAAAAAGTTGTTTATTGGTATAATTACCTGGAGGAATATGGCAAGTGGTTTCACTTTCCAAAACATCATCATTTAATTAAGTGACACAGAATTTCACTACACAGACTTGGATGCTTTAGCTCATATAGGTGGTGAGGGGACAGTCATTAAGTTATTATTATTATTCAGTCTGGTATTATTCTTCAGTCAATGTAATTTTTCCAAAAAGATATTCCTCTTTAAAAAAATAATTTAGAATGAGAGGTTTTGTTTCTTTATAAAGACCACAGTGTCAAGCAGTATAGTACAAACTTCTGAGTGGTAATTTTGTTCTGCAAAAACTACTTACACAAGAAATATGCCTGAATATTTTCACAATATTGGTGCTGAGTTGGATGAACAGATGGCAGTGACACTTTTCGGAGTAGAGATTTCAGACTTCTGTATTCTCTGTTCTCAAGGGTTCAATTAGTGTGTACATTTAATCTTTTGTTTTGCAGTAACAAGCTGCATTCACTTACTAGCAGAAACCATAATTTTTAACAAAATAACCCATAATATCAATATTTCATTCAGCATTTTTTCATTGCATCTTTTTGTAAAATGACAATCATCTATTACATTTATTATATAAAATCTTGCTATTCTGAACTTGACTTACTCAGGATACAGATCCATTTGAAATGCATCCTTTCTACGACTCTCAAAAATTGTGTGGTGAGCATATGACAATAAAAAACTCTTAGGAAGGTATTATAAAAGCTTCCTAGGAAAATGAATATTTTTCAGTTGTTGACCCCAGTGTGCTAAATGTTGGTAATTACCTTTTCACCTAAGTAGATGGGGCAGTGATCCTGTGTAGCTGTGAGTTCAAGATTCTACAGGAATTTGAAATAACTCAAGTCCATTTCAAAATATTTTACAGCTCAGGCTTTTAAATAATTTAGATTTGTCCTCTTACAATTACTCTGAGTTGGAGAGTTCTTAAATCTATTCAAGAAGGCCATATCACACTTCCAAGATGGTTGGTATTTTCCTAGTCTTAAATTTGCTTTTTCCCCATTCAGTTACCTCTTTGAGATGTTTGTGTCGTGGTCTCCCCTCTGGCTGTGTTCGCATCATTTCCTCTGCCTGGTCTCGCCTCCGCTGGGGTCTGGTCTGCACCCTTGCTACTGCGAGTGTCGTCCACAGACCGGCAGCATCTCCAGGGAGCTTGTTGGAAGTGCAGACTCTCAGGGCCCTGCCCTGGACCCACTGTATCAGAGTGTGCAGTGTAACGGAACCCTCAGGTGGTTCATTTGCACATTTACCTTTGAGAAACACTGATCTAGGAGACTTTCCTTTGGAAAAGAAGATGATATAGCTGCCCCTTCTGTGTGCTCCAGTAACATGGAGTATTTTCCTCCATTGTACCACTTATCACAATATGGAGTAATTGCCCATTTCCTGGTCTTTCTTTCCCGTTACATCCCCCCCCACATCCCCCCCTACATCCCCCCCCACTCCCCCCCCACATTCCCCCCCCCCCCCCCCCCCCGGTACGCGGGCCTCTCACTGTTGTGGCCTCTCCCGTTGCGGAGCACAGGCTCCGGATGCGCAGGCTCAGTGGCCACGGCTCACGGGCTAGCCGCTCCACGGCACGTGGGATCTTCCCGGACCGGGGCACGAACCCGTGTCCCCCGCATCGGCAGGCAGACTCTCAACCACTGCGCCACCAGGGAAGCCCTTTCCCGCTACATTTAAAGCACCTTGAGGATAGGGATGAGAGCTGAGACCCTCATGTATTTCTAGTGCCTGGCAAAGTCCCTGCTTCTGTACTCCTCTGTTTTATTATTGAATTGAATTATACCAATGTCACAGGAGGGAAGATTGAAGAAGACAATGCGTATTCCCTTCCCTCTTAAAAAGAAATCAAAATGCTTTATTTCCTTCAGTGAAGAGAATCTTCAAATATTTTGTAAACATAAGCACGTGTATCCTAACCAAAATGTTTTGAGAGTGGCAAATTTGCATTCATTTCAAAGATGGAAATCACTAAAAAACTAAGAACTTAAAAGAAAAAGGCTTGATAGAGTACGTTAAATCCCTAGAAGAATTGGCACAGAATTTCCAGTTTTGCGGTCAGTTCTTTTCAGATGGAACACACGATCCTCTCTTTTAAAATGGAGACTGCAGAGGGAAACGTTTGAATGGCATACCAAAGACATACCCCTATTGTTTTAAATAATTCTGGTTGAGATTTTCCTTTCCTGTTTATAGCTTTTCCAAAATTTAAAATATGGAAAGATACTATCAATGGCTCTAACGTTTCAATGACTAAACTACCTTCCGTAAAGAAACTAGCACAGTTTTGCACTGAATTAATAGATTTCATTTCTTGAACCTTGTTGATCGCTATATACACACTTTCAAAACTGAACAAAATCCAGTCCACGCCTCCAGGAACTGAGAGTTGAGACAAGGAGGTTTCCCAGAGCACCCAACAAGTGTGCGTAAGAGTGGCCTGAGCATACTGTAGGAGAGGCACAGATGCTTGGCAGGCGGGTTTGGAAGGGGGACCAATTATAGCCATTGGGCGAGTCAGAAGCAGGTGGTGTTGGAGTGACCTTGAAGGATGGGGAGGCTTTTCGTGGGTGGGGAAGCAGGGGGGAGGGAAAACATCTCCGTGGATGGTACAACTGGAACAGGTGTGGACAGAAAGAGATGATGTTGGGGCTGAGTTTGGAAGTGTGGCTGGGAGCATTTGAGAAGATGCAGGTGAGAAAGTAGGGGCATGGCTCAGAGCACAGAGGTGATTACCTAGGAGGATAAAGGGTTTGTACTTCATCTGCTGGGCGGCAGAGTAACTGCTGAAGACTTCTGCATAGAGGAGGATAGGGAGGGAATGTTGGGAAGATGAAGGATGATTCCTGTGATGCTGCAGGGGATGAAGGTGGATTAGAGCAATGTCAGAAGAGAGACCGAGGACCATCTGGGGTATGGTTGTGAAAGTCCCCGCCAGAGGGGAGGAGCCCTAAACAAAAAGAAAATGGTGCTTGTTTCAGTGAGCGATGGCCTACGGCTAAGGCAGGGTTGGAGAGAGAGAGGACGTCCTTGGACCGTTTTTTTACCCTGATGAGGGGCTGATTTACATAGATGAAGAGACTGGATATATGATGGTGTATGATGGTTAGTACTGTCGAGATGCATAAACCCATTAGGACAAAAATTCTGGCCCCTGAGGTAGGTCATAATCATAGTCTGGGTTTTTAAGATGGACCAAAGGAAGCCAACACTTGATATTATTGACAGCATATAGTGGGATCATTTCTCCTCTGAAGTTCTGACTTTTAGAACAGTGGGTTCACCCTGTAGCTTCTGATGGTTTCAGAATGCCCCACGTTTTCTCCTTCCTTCTTCTGTTTTCTTTTCTTTCCTTCCTCTTGTCTTCTTCCCCTACTAGACTTCTTTAAATTGTGTTTCTACATCAACTGCTGTACTTCCTCCCTCATCAACTCACTTACTAGCTCTTTACAACACGTCTTCCGCCCATCCCTGATATTGACGCTGTTTCCTCAAAGAGCCCCAATTAATGTTGAGTTGACAAACACCATAGCCTTTTCAAAGTATAGATTCCCTTTAATTTTTCTGAAACACTAGGCCCTGTTGACCAATGCTGTCTTCTTAAAACTCTCAGAGAGCTTAATTATGACATGACAGTTGCCTTCTGTCTTGGTCTGTTCAGCTGCTATAACAAAAATAATACAGGTGGGTGGCTAATCAATGACAGAAAATTTATTTCTCGCAGTTCGGGACGCTGGGAAGTCCAAGATCAAGGCACTGCTTCCTGGTTCACAGCAGCGTCTTTTCGCTGTGTCTTCACATGGTAGAGTCATTTAAAAAGGTGTCCGCTCTAAACTTTTTATCCTGTGTTTCCCTTGGGCATTTTTTCCATAAGCAGAGCAGCCAACGATCCCATCTTTTCTGTGGAGGCTGAGATTGCCCTGTGAAACCACAGAGGGTCTTCGGGCAGAGGCAGAATTCCCCAGTAAGGGGATCCTGCAGGTTTAGTCCTCCAAACCTGGCTGCATGAGCCAGACCTCTCCTGTCTCTAGATATTTCTTAAGGCTGCAGTTTGTTCTTCAATGTGATCTGTAAGTAATTTAATTAACAGGTGTTTCTGAGTTGGAAATCTAGGATGTATCAATGTAGTCAGACTAAAATATATATTTTATATATGTATGTATGTATATATATATATATGTGTATGTATGTATGTGTATATATATATATATATATATATATATATAGCGTCAATGAAAGACTGGAGCCTGGTGAGCCAGCCGCTTGCCTCCCAGGTCACAGTATTTGGGGTGCAAAGCTAGTGACTCTGCAAGTGTTGAATTAGTTGCATATTAAGCCCTCTGAGAACTCTGATTCAGATGACGGTGGGAAATGCACTTTGTATGCAGAAGCGTTACTGTTCAAACAGGGCTTGTTAGCCAGCTGAGATTTCACTTTGTACTTGAAAAGTAGAATGTAAATCATAACAAAATGACTGTATCATTTAAGCCCCACTGGAGAGGAAAACAAGAGTCATGGGATACTGTGTCTCCTTATCTGGGTACCAGCCTAAGGAAGGATATGAGAGTGCTTGGGAAGGTTCCACCAGGAGCCACTGGATTGGTCAGAGGTTGGAAATTAGGTTCTGGGAGGAGAGCCAGGAGCAACTGGTATTATTTTACCGGGACAAATTTGACAACTGGCATCCGTTCACATATATTTATTATTGTATGAGAGTGGCTAGCATTCTGTGAGGGCACTGTGCTTTTTTTTTAAGTTCGTGAAGATTTAGAATCATAACACGTAGCCCTAATATTCCATATCATTTATTTTACAGTGAAGATAATGAGTCCCAGAGAAATTAAAGTACCGCAGTTCTCCACTTGCCGTTGGCTGGGCACAGATCAGGACATGGGACTTGAGGACACAGGGGTGTACCGGAGGCAGACTTTTACTTTACTCTCTTAGGGTTCTTTGGGGCTGGACCTGAGAATTAAACTGACCTTAGACAGATCAGTAGGAGGAAAGCATACAGATGAATTTAATGCAAGTTTTACATGACACGGGAACCTTCCTAAGGAATGAAGCCCCAAAGCAATGGTGAAAACGATTGATTTGCTTTTATATGAGGTTGAACAAAAAAAGACAGTTGTTGAAAAGTGATCGGACTATGTGGGGAAACTAAAGGAAGGTAATAATTATTTCAACAAGGTCTGTTTGTTTAGAATGCTCTCAGTTTCAACTTCTAGTCCTTAATGATAAGAATGTTACTTTCCTTCTGCTACAGGGAGGAGATGTCTTTCAAATGGGAATTTCATCTCCTGTTCTAAAAGAAGGAGGGTCAGAGTGTTTTTCTTGTATTTGTTGTTTTTAACTCAAAATATTCAATATGCCCACATGACACATTTTGGGGTAGCATGTTCTGAACTCCTTCAGAAGTCATAGATGAAATTTTTTTTCATAGATGAAATTTAAATTTTTTCATAGATGAAATAAAAACAATTTTTTGCTAGGGGAAGATTATCTAATATGGGAATGTGGGACTACAGTATCTTATCTGGAGACCTTAGAAAATACTGTTTACACTGGGGCAGTTATAGCTCTGCGTAGAGGGGGAATAGATGAGCTGATGTCTCAATGTCTTTAATTTGATGGCTCTAATTATATGAGTTGGTTTTTCTTTAGCATCTAATATAAGAGAAATTGTTCTGGCAAACATACAGTTTGATATTTGCCATTGTGAAAATGGCTTATCCCATTGCCAGGCATGTTTTAAGATAAACAGCAAAGATGATGCTGTTTCCCAATAAGACACTTAGATTTTTATCTGACATAACGGTTGTGAATCATTTTGAGTATCTCCATATTTCTAATATACTCCATGCTTTGCTCTTTCTTTCAGGTAGCATTTCCACTTTGAGTTTTATTTTTTTTAATTAATTAATTTATTAATTTATATTTGGCTGTGTTGAGTCTTCGTTTCTGTGCGAGGGCTTTCTCTAGTTGCGGTGAGCGGGGGCCACTCTTCATCGCGGTGCGCGGGCCTCTCACTGTCGCGGCCTCTCTTGTTGCGGAGCACAAGCTCCAGACGCGCAGGCTCAGTAGTTGTGGCTCACGGGCCTAGTTGCTCCGCGGCATGTGGGATCTTCCCAGACCAGGGCTTGAACCCGTGTCCCCTGCATTGGCAGGCAGATTCTCAACCACTGCGCCACCAGGGAAGCCCGAGTTTTTATTTTTTCAACGACTGCATGAGTGTGATTGTACTAACTAGATTTAGAGTAATCAGAACATTATGATGGCAAAGTAGCTGTCAGCACTCAGGCACAGTGACCACGTGATTTCGGTGGAAACAATGTCTGCACTCCCGGGAGTACCTATTTTCCTTTTTGTCTTTGTGTGTGTGGAGAGTGGAAAGCTGGGCTCAGATAGCTCAGGTTCTGGTTAATACCTTGTGAGTGTAGATTCTTAAAATGATGCTGAACCCTAAGATTTATGTAAGTAAATAAAAAGCTAATGGGGGAAGAAGCTTCTACTAGGTATATTGCTCTTATTTGGAAAAGTGGCAATAAATTTTAAGGGAGTATTAAGGAAGAGTAACATGTCAATTCTACCGGAAGAAAAAAATTGAACTTTCTTCACCAAGCCATAAAGGCTGTTGTTCAAGAAGTAAGCCATATCTGCGAAAGGACTTGGAGATGATAATGATGGTAGTGGTGGTGATGAGGAAGAGGAGGAGGAGGATGGTGAGGATGAGGATGATGGCTATGATGAGGAGGATGGTGATGATGATGATGGTGGTGGTGATGGTGGTGGTGATAATGAGGAGGAAGATGGTGATGATGGTGATGATGGTGATGATGAGGAGGATGGTGATGATGGTGGTGGTGATAATGAGGAAGAAGGTGGTGATGGTGGTGGTGATGATGAGGATGATGATGGTGAGGAGGAGGAGGAGGAGGATGGTGATGGTGGTAATGATGGTGATGATGGTGGTGATGATGATGATGATGGTGATGAGGAGGATGATGATGGTGATGATGAGGAGGATGGTGATGGTGGTGGTGGTGGTGGTGGTGGTGAGCATGTCCACTGTTGAGCACACATATTCCTGCTGCTGTGCATATTTATCTCCAGACTTTATAACAACACCGTAATGCAGGTATTGAATCTCCATTTGATGAGGAAACTGAGACTCAGATTCTGTTTCAGTAGCGGCCAAAGCTGAGATTAAAATGTAGGTTTCTCTAGAATCTAAGCCTTTTTTGTGTGTGTATCACGTGGCCTCCTAATACAAACATGTAGTACAGTTCCTGGATTAAAAAAGACTAACCAACAAGGAAAACCACAGATAACCTGAAAATACTACTAGTAGATTTTGGGGCCTCTTGGGTAGCTGGATTTGGTCATTAGGCTGGGAGCTGATATTCAGACCAGATATGCCGCTTTCCCTACGTAGATGTAAAGTGAGGATAAATCCTTGCTGAGAAATTGTTCACAACTCGGCCAGTCTTTCTGGAAACTCATTGGAGATTTTAGCTGGTGGTTCCCCAAATTTGAGAGGCATCAGAATCACCTGGGGCAGGGGGCTTGGGAAAACACAGACTGCGGGGGCCAGCCCAGATCCTGGGCCCCAGATTTATGTTTCTGTTATCCCATGATGCTGGTCCTGCTGGTCCAGAGACCACACTTTGAAAAGCACTGACTCAGCTGGCTCAGTCCAGGGGCTCCATTCTGACCCTGCCGTTGCTTCTCAAACATGGTGACCAAGTGCAGAGCCTTTGGGGGCTCTGACGTCAGCCTGGGCTGCTAAGGCTGGTCTCCGGTGACTTGCCATCTGGGCCTGCGGGAGGCTTTGGGACAGCATGCATCATCTATCCTGCCCAAGAGGGCGTTTCTCCCTCACTGAGTGGGATGCTCTGAAGCATGACTGTGCAAGTTTTCGCTGAGGACCAGCTGTGGTGGGGAAACCACCATCAGCTTCTTTTAGCTTTTTGAAACCAGAGGGGTTTTGCCAGGGGCCCTGCTCTGACGAGTGGTCTCGTGGATCTGACATTTCAGAACAGTCTTCATAGCCTCCAGTGCTCATGGACGGCCCACAGGGATGAAGAACTCAGTGGGTTTCTCCCACCAAACCTATATGAAGTCTCGCACAACATTTTGAGAAATATTCAAATATCTTTGAATTGTTTCTCCTCTGTTTTTCAGTAATAGCAGCCTAGCATATCCCTATAAAGTCCTGCATGAGCTAAAGAAAACCAACTCCAGTTGGCTCAAGCAGATGATGTTTATCATGAGAATACTGGTTTATCTGAGCTAATCCAAGGGAAAAATGAATAACCGAGATTCTCCTGCAGAGGCAATCAGGTCTGTTCCTGAAACGTCATCTTAAGAATTCATGATCTTTTTTCTAGGGTGTAACCATTGGTATAATTCAACCTCAAGTCTCATCCCTTGTCTGTTGGACAAGTCTCATCCATGTCTGTTTGTCTGTGTCTTTCTGTCTGTCTCCCTCCCTCTCCCCCTCTCTTCCTCTCTCTCTCCCTTCTCTTTTCCAACTGTCCGATTCCAGGGATAGCATAGACCTATCTTGGGTCAAGAGTTATCTTTGGATCAAACAGATATGGTCAGGCTCACACGGCATGAACGTGACCCTTGGGGGGCCCCATGTTGGTGCTTTCATAGCTGTGCCCAGAAGAGGGGGCATCCTTGTGAACCCAACACCCCACCTTAACTTGTTTGTCATATGGGTTTCTCAAAGGTGCGTTCACACTGAAATGGAAGTCAGGGGATTAAAAATGCATGGTTTTGTATGCTAACACATATATATGGAATCTAAAACAAAAGTGGTTCTCAAGAACCTAGGGGCAGGACAGAAATAAAGATGCAGACGTAGAGAATAGACTTGAGGACACGGGGTGGGGGGAGGGTAAGCTCCCAATGTGAGAGAGTGGCATGGACATATATACACTACCAAACGTAAAATAGATAGCTAGTGGGAAGCAGCCACATAGCACAGGGAGATCAGCTCAGTGCTTTGTGACCACCTAGAGGGGTGGGATAGGGAGGGTGGGAGGGAGACGCAAGAGGGAGGGGATATGGGGATATATGTATATGTATAGCTGATTCACTTCGTTATACAGCAGAAACTAACACACCATTGTAAAGCAATTACACTCCAATAAAGAATAAATAAATAAATAAAAAATCAAGTTACCAAACAGAAAAAGAAAAAATAAAAATGCATGGTTTTAGCCCTCAGAAGAGGAGTGTTTCTCTTACCACTGAAGTGGCGTCCAGAACTTGTCCTGTTTGTACTTTAAATCCTCAACTGACTGTTAGCTTACAGGGTGCCTTGTAAGGAGGGACTGAGCCCCCAGAGAGATGCAGGGCATCCTGGTGGCTGACTTTTAGCAAGGAAGATTTGCTTTCGTTTGTAACTGTTTTTCATCCTTTGTGAAATGCCTGGATAGTTTTGCATCCAACAGAGTTAAATACACACATAAACAGCTGACACTCACGTGGCCTGAATATACTGGCCTTGACGCGTCTTTCTGAAGTGTGGTTCTCCCAGAGTTGTCCAGGGCTCTGCTTTGCAGGAGCTGCAGCAAGGCCCCAGGCTCCAGATGGCCCCCTTTCTGCCCTCTTTTCATAGAGTGCTTACCCTCCCCTGGCTTCTAACTCCCTTAGAGCTCTTCTGAGAGCCACAGGCCTCCTCAAGGCTAGAGACTGGTCTCCATTTGAGAAAGCCATCGTCCAGGTCCTAGGAACCAGGGGAAGGAAATGGGAGGACGGGGCAAGGGGAAGCTGGGAAAGCCCCTGATGGGCGCCATCTTCTGAGACTCCAAGTGGAGAAGGAAAGAGCCCAAGAGAATTCAAGTAAGACCAAGTATATATTTGAAAAGTCAGGATGTTTATGTAAGATAGCAAATGAAATCTCCTAATGAAAGAATTCAGTAAAGATACATTTCACGTGGTTAGGAAATCTGACTTCCTTGCTTAAAGACAACACCTGTTCTCCAAAGTTAGTTCCAAGGGAAGACCCCGTAAAGAGAGGGAGCCTGACCCCCCAGCCTCCCCTCAGCCCCAAGAGTCACCTTCTCTGAGTTTCATTCTGAGGAATGTGACCACCTGTTTCTGTCCCTTTACACTCAGGCTCAGACATAGGCAAACAAGCTTTCTTTGGTGTCTCTTCCTTTGCTTACCTCTGGCACTCCTGAGACTCCCAATGCTAGGGCATTACAAAGGAAAAATCAAACATGGAGACTTCCATGAATCAAGACGCTTCTGTCCTTCAAGGGACACACAGTATTTTGCTCTCCAGAGCCCAGGGGGTTCTGTCCAGTCCGTGTGGGTCCGTTTGGGGATCTGCCTTCCTAGTTCTCAGGTTGCTTCCACCATCTCTCACTCGCCAGGTAGAAGGAAAATGCTGGGTGTTGGCATCTAGGCCAAAAGAGAAAGATCCAGATTTCCCTTCTGCCTTCCCTGATCACTCCCACCATCCCGCTCCCTGTCTCTGGAGGATGCCATCCCATGCCCCAGGGGATGGGCACCAAAACCCAGCCACACTTTTCAGGCAGGATTTGGCTTTTACCTCTGCCCATTTTCTCACGGTCTTCGATAGTTGTGTCTGTACCGGAACATAAAAGGGGAGCAACAGCGTTGATACAACAGAGATTTGCATGTCTGGTGGGAAAAGTGTTTTTTCCCCTCCCTCACCTTCACGACTGCCTAAGGTTGAATCATTGATCCGATATAACCATTGAAATCTATTGTGGATCAGACAAAGATACCTCTCTTCTTTGAAGTACTGATCTAACGCTGATTGCCAAAGGGCATTATCTGCCCTTTGCTGCTTAAAAAAAAATGTACTCAGGGCCTCACACAGTAGGGAGTTACTTGTGTGTACACGAGCTTTCAATTCAGTTGTTCCTGAAACGTTAATTGAGCAGCTACTCTGTATACACACATCCGAACCAACTAAATCCTTTGTAAAAATCATTTTGCAAAAGAAATAAAGTTAATAGCCTAAACGCACAGGAAAGGTACCATCTCAGAAGAAAGAATAGTCTTTTAAATAAAAAAACCCAAAACTCGGGCTTCCCTGGTGGTGCAGTGGTTGAGAATCCACCTGCCAGTGCAGGGGACATGGGTTCGAGCCCTGGTCCGGGAAGATCCCACATGCCACGGAGCAGCTAAGCCCGTGCGCCACAACTACTGAGCCTGCACTCTAGAACCCCAGAGCCGCAACTGCTGAAGCCCTCACACCTAGAGCCCGTGCTCCACAACAAGAGAAGCCACTGCAATGAGAAGCCCGGGCACCACAACGAAGAGCAGCCCCTTCTCACTGCAACTAGAGAGAAAGCCTGCGCTCAGCAACGAAGACCCAATGCAGCCAAAAATAAAATAAATAAGATAAATGAATAAAAAACAAAACAAAACTCCCCAAACACTCCTTCCTATACCTATTTTTCTGATTCCATCACTGACAGCTGAGAACGTGCCTGACTCTGGTACTGAGAGCAGCTTTTGAGAATAGCTGTTCTCAGGGCCTTCTCTTACTGGTAAGGAGCAGGAGTCCTTAGCACAGGGGCACAGGAGTCCCCAGCAGCAGAGACTGGTCTTCACCCTGTCTCCTACCAGAAAATTGGACTCTGGTCTTGTTTTCTTGGTTCCCTCTGACTTGGGCATCTTTCTGTTAGTGGTTTTCATTTTATTCGCTCTTGATTTCACTTTTCTCCTCTGTTAATTGTCTAGTTGGAAATGATCTCTGAGTACCATGTTCTGATATTATGGTTTCCTTTTCTTTTAAAGGGAAACAGAGTTCTCTGCAATGTTGGGAGAGGTTTGACAGTATATAACCTAAAACTAATAAGCAACAACTGGGGAGTAGCTAGCCCACAACCGCTTTCCTAAAATATGCTCTGATTTCCAAAATAGGCTGACACAAACAACAGTTTGGAAGTCCCTCTAATAATATCCTGTATACAGAATTCCGGGAGATTTGGAACTAGCAGCATACTGGTTGTCTCATCTACATCTCTTCAGGCTTAGGTGATGGATTGCAGTGACTTACCGCCTTTGATTCTAGCCTGTGGTCCTGGACTCTGGCTGTGTGTTAAAACCACTGGACCCAGTCCACATCAGTTAAATCAGAATCTTTGGGGTCCATACTGGGGTCTGGACATGAGTATTTAAAAGCAAACCTCCCATCTGAAAGAGAATAGATTGTATATATATGTCTAACCGAATCACTTTGCTGTACACCTGAAACTAACACAACCTTGTAAATTAACTATACTTCAATTTTTAAAAATGGTAAAAACAAAACAAAACAGCCAAATCTCCCTTAATGTGGAGCCAGGGTTGAGAATCCTTAGACCAGAATAACACATACAGCAGGAAGGACAGAGCAGCGAGGACTCCATAGGAAAGTGCAAGTGACATGGTTTCTATAATAAGACGATTCACCTTTACATATCATTTTAGAGAAGTATGCTCACCCTCCTTTTCTTATTCGATGCTCAAGAATGAATATTTGGGGGCTTCCCTGGTGGCGCAGTGGTTGAGAGTCCGCCTGCCGATCCAGGGGACACGGGTGCGTTTCCCGGTCCGGGAAGATCCCACATGCCGCGGAGCGGCCGGGCCCGTGAGCCATGGTCGCTAAGCCTGCCCGTCCGGGGCCTGTGCTCCGCAGCGGGAGAGGCCACAGCAGTGAGAGGCCCGCGTACCGCAAAAAAAAAAAAAAAAAAAAAGAATGATTATTTGGGTTTGCCTTAGCATCTCCGTAGATTTTTTCCTAGATGTGTGGCTCTGTCACCAGTAAACCCGAGATAAATGAAGGAATGTCTGTACTGTAGAAAGGATGAGTCATTGAAAATTTTGCCTTCAATCTCTTTTAAATAGTGACTTTGTTGTTGTTTTTAAAGGGTGTATTTACATGCAGCTTTGCAGGAGAACGTGAATATTAAGGGAGTTCACATTTATGTCGTGTTGAAATGAGTCAGTTTATAGCAAATCTGAAGTGACTATTCCCAAGGGGGTGGGAAAAAGCTTGGGTGGTTCAGTGTACTTATTGCGGTTGGCAGGGCACCTGGGGACCGCAGCTGCTCTGTGTCCCTTTGTATCTCGTATGTGGGTGACAGCTTGCAAACAGGGCTCTGCCAGATGCGTGCCGTAGTGACTGGGTGGGGAGCATCCCATCCCCCACCTGAAGAGGGGGAACTTGTTAAGAATAACGATTAGACACGCTGACTGCACACTTAGCAGCATCCTCGAGGGCTTTTCCTCCCGCAATTTAAATAGGAGGCACACCCAGGAGAATTTGCAGGAAAACAAAGAGAAACCCTGCTTTCAGAAAGTGCCTGCTGATTGTTTGGAGATGTGCAGTAAATACAGTCAGCATCAGATGGGACCTCCAGATCCCTCATCAGATCTAGTAAATATTGAGTCAGTATTTGGGTGCTTGCTTTTGGTAATTGACAAACCAGGAGCCACTGGTCTCCAAGAACTTCCTGTGTCCTGCCCTCAGATCTCTCTCCAGGCTGCAGTGCACCTGCTCAGGGCTGTCTCTCACCCTGGAGAGGAAGTTATAGAACAAGAAAGCCTTTCCATTGCACTGGACATCCAAAAAAACAAAACAAAACAGATAACCAATTTGCAATTCTCAACTGCTATTCAAGAAAGTAATGGATGCTCTGCACTGAACTTGAGAGAGTTGTGTCCATCTGAAGTGCCTCTTTTTGTATCAGCTTTTTTTTTTCATTTGTTTGTCTGTTTTTTCCATAGGGAACAGACTGTAAAATGTAACCAAGAATTGTTCCGTGTGTCAGAGAGGCTGACTTGTTTACTGTGGCAGACTACAGAGGCAGTTTGAAAAGCGTGCCTGCAGGCAGTGGCTGTACTTCCTGGGCAGAGAGCACTTTTTATTTTGTGATTTGCATGTTTCTCTTAATTTGGAGAAAATTGAAGTGTCTTTGGATGGCAGCAACAGAGCTGCAAACATTAAAGATCAGGCTTCCCAGCCAGAAAGGGCAAGTGAAGAATCTTCCCTAGCCCCTCTCTTGCCAGTGAAAATGTAAGGCATTCTAATGTTATGAAACTGCATCTTTAAAAAACCTGTCCCCCCTCCCCCCACAACTTCGAGTACTTTCAGGCAGGGGTGGAGGGGAACAGGAAATGGTAATTTTCAATATTTACCACTTCCTAGGAACGGGACTTTGAAGAAAACCGGCCTCATGGGAACATTTCATTGCCCCTTCATTGCAGTTATTTAGTAATTTCTGAGACTGGGTTTTCTCTGGCCAGAACATCTTGTCACATGTAGAGTTGCCATTATTCTGCCATAAACCCTCCTTTTAAATGCCCTTTGCAGTAGAGACCAGCTAGTATAACTCTGATGTGCCAAACCCCAAAGTCGAGGGGAAAAGGAATGAGAGCAAATGCAACTTAAAGCAAACACAAATTATTTGCACGTTACAATATGCAAATTACAGTGTGCATGAAAAGATAACAACCACTAGCTAATCATTCTTTTTGCAACCTTTAGGGAAGCCATTCAGAGTGTACAGAGTATTTGTCATTTTCTAGAGCACTTTTGTTATCATTTTAGGGCACTGAGTACTTTGTTTATTTAGTTAATTCTGTGCATGTTTTCACTTCTCAACTAGAGTCCCTTAGTGCTGGGTCTCTGTTTCTACTCTGCTTCCCCCATGGCTCCTAGGAGAGTGCTTCGTTCACAGTTGCTGTTCAGTAATTATTGCTGAATGTGGCTGCACTTTTACAAAACATGGATGTGATTTGTTTTGTTTTTCCAACTCAGCTCCTGATGAATTAATATATCTAGCTGGGCAGACATAACGCTGCCGCATGTAGAATAAAAGAACTCTCCAAGTGACCGGAATCATAGAACCATAACATTTTACAGCCATAAAGGACCTGAGTGATTTTATTTCAATCTATTTGTTTTACAGATGATGAACAATTACGGCTGATAGAGATCAAGTGACTTTCTTGCTCAGAGTTGCAGAGCTGTGGCTGAATCAGCCATTCATCTTACTCAGGCATTGATGAGCCACATATAAACTGACATTGCTGACAATTATTTTAGCCACCTATTATAGTACACTTAAGCTTCATCATTCTGTGTGCCCCTGAGTTTCCTTGGGGTAGATATTTAATTGATTTTTAATTTGATCTCCTCTGAATTTGGGGCTAATCAATTGCTTTGTTTTCCCTGTCTACTTTCTAAAATTTCTTCATGCCACTTTCAAGGAAACTGACTTGAATGGTTTGCCTGTTCTCCTCATGTTGGACGCAGAGCAGAGGTGGGTGGGAGACATGATGTAAACAGAAAGTGGCCAGACCACATAGAATATGAAAACTTTGCCTTCTGATCTGAAACACCCAGCCCGGGGAGCCGAACGGTAACCCCTGGGGCAGTTGGCCCTAAATGACCAGGACTTAACTAGTCACTGACACTCCCCTAATTTTTGTCTTAGGACCAGCCTGAGAAAGCCCCATATGTTCTCCAAACCAGCCACAGAGGATGCCCCGCTTCTAGTTTGCCTATAGCTTCTCCATGCCGACAGCCCCCAATCAGGGCATCCCTGAAACCTTCCCTTTTTTCACTACAGACTTTCCCACTCTGCCTGCTTTGAGTCTCTACCCAATGCCAGTGATGGTGGGTGACTCCCTTGCTCTAGCTGGCTCTGATTAAATAATGTTTACCTGTTGTCATTTGCGTGGGCTTTACCCTCATGGAGGCAGACCCACAAAGAAGACCAGTCCTGCCTACTTCAGTGTTCTCTCTGGTTCTCATTGCGCAGCCAGCCATACATCTGCATCGTGGGGTTTTTAAAAGCCTATTTGTCTCTCCTTTATCAAAAGAATATATGGAAAAAGCTTGGTCATTTGCTTGGCTGAAATCAACGTACACTCTGTGGCGTTTTTCTGACCTGTCAGACCCGTAAACCTACCCAGACAGGGCGGGAGTTTAGCGTGGCGCTGCGTCCTCACCTCAGTGTTTTCTGAATGTTTATAAAATTTCCATTTCATAATCTCTCTAGAATTTCACCAGGAGGAGGATGTCAGGCATCATCTCTCCTTTTTCTGGAATCCATCCTTTTCTCTCATTTTGAAGCTCAGTGTTTTTCTTATTCTCCAGGATTTCTCAGTAAAGATTTAAAGGCCTGAAACCACCAATAAGGTTGGTAATTTACCAGCCAGGGATATCCTTCTTTAGAATGTTAATAATTCACTTTAATTCAAAGGATGAAATTATCGTGTATGTCACTTCCCTCTGCACAGTGACGCTGCCACGGCGGCGCTTGGAGTGTCTGTCAGCCCACACCTACCTCCCGATTCTCTGATGTGAGCAATTGGCGTTTTCCCAACATGAAGGGAAGTGTTATGCAAATACAGTTGCAAGCCCCTCATTTCTAATTATATTGGCTCCATAAGCTCCTTAAGGGAGTAAAAAGTTAATGTGTGTAAAGTGCTTAAAATACAGCCTGGCCCATAATACTCTGTGTCTGCTGCTGTTACTCCTGCTTCGATCAGATAGAATCTGTGGAGCTGCTACTATCTCTCTGTCCTGCTTGCGTCACCCCTTATAGTCCTTGAACCTGCCAAGCTCTCTTCCACCTCTGCCTTCACCCACACAGGCCCCTCTGCTTAAGACCCCTTTCTCTTCCTTCTGCCTGCCTCTTTCGTCCTCATCTTTCAGGTGCCTCTTAGATGTCACTTCCTCCAGGAAGCTTTCCTAAACTTCAGTCTAAATGAAGGTTTGCATTTTATTCTCTTAGGCCAGGGCTCAGTAAATATTTTCTTAAAGGATACAGTAGTAAATATTTTACACTTTGCATCCATGCAGGTGACTACTCAAGTCTGCTGTGGTCATGCCAAGGCAGCCAAATGCAGTATGTAAATGAGTGGGTGGGCCATGTTTCAGTAAAACTTTATTTACAAAAACAAGTGGTGGGCCTGTGGCTGTAATTTACCAACCTCTGTTTTAGATTACTCCCTAGTTTTTCCCCACAGTGTGATCTTGTGATTGTCTCTTACCTCTCTTCCTCTGAACTGAAGCTTGTTAAATACAGGGATTAATTGGTGTCTTTCTGTATCTATCGGACAAGCCTAGGGCCGGCATATAGCAGGCACTTAAGTAAATGTTTACTGAATGAATGAATGAATGAATGAGGTGGAAATGCAATAGGCATTGAGGTCTGCCTTCTGCCTTCTCCCACTGTCCTCAGTTTGTTTGCCAACATTTTTATCTTCCAGCTCTGAATATTTCTTTAAAATAAAATCCTCAGTGGTCTTTCGCCTTTATCCCCTCCTCCTGTCCCCAATCTAGATCCTTCTGGACTTACTGTCTTCCCAAGCTTGGGCCACTCAGTTGGTAACTATCTTTGGCCGGGCAGTTGTTGTCAGATGGGAATTTGCGATCCCTTCTTTTCTCATTAAAACATGGGAGTGAAGTTATGTGTGTGTCATTAGGAGTGGTGAGCTCATTTTAGAGCCTGATGACATTCGTATTACAGGGAGGAATGCTTGGCCATGTCAAATTGTCATTAACGTGATTTGGGGCAAGGAAAAAAAAACCCAGCCACCACCTAGCAACCCTTCCCCAAGCATTTCAAGATGTAGTCATTTCTTTTATACCAAATGAGTTTGTTTTGCTTAACTACAGTTAAGTCTATAGGTGTGAGCCTTGTTTTTATAGGCATCTCCTTTCAAAGTGATGGTTTGGGACGTGCTGATCCTGGTTGTATTTTTCTTGCCTCTTAAATGGCTTGTAGTCGGGGCTGTCAACACTTCTCAGAGTCCACAGAACCATAAGTCAGGAGGAATGTGGAATCACCCACCAGCGGAGCCAATGCTGGTAGACTGCATTTTCTGCCTTTCTTATTTCCTGCAGTGGATTTTCAGGGAGTCAGTGAACTCAGGCATTTCTCAGTGTCTCAAATGTAGAAACGTTTCTCATGATTGGGAAGTTCAAGGCTAGTTTACGTTACTAGCAGTGTTTCTATGGGGAAATGCATAATATATGTATATTTTTTAGACACATGTTTTCCTGGTAAAAATCTATTTCCAGAAGGTTGAACCTGTGGTTCTCGGCTGCTCCATCCTGCTGGTGTTGAAGAGGTCCCAGGACGTGGTTCACTGAGGCACAGAAGCCACGGTGTAGGCTTGCCTAGGGGCCCAGGACCAGGGCTGGGTAGGAGAACAGAGTTTACTGTCAGGGTTCAGTTGCAGAAACTCCTGTTTTAAGCACAAAGTCAGTAGTCCAGGGCATCTTTGTCAGCAGGGGCTGCCCTAACAAAATACTATAGACTTTGTGGCTTGAACAACAGATATTTATTTCTCATGGTTCTGGAGGCTGAAACTCCAAGGTCAAGGTGCCAGCAGATTCCGAGGCTGGTGAGGGCTCTTCTTCCTGTCTTGCAGATGGCTGTCTTCTCATTGTGTCCTCACATGGTGGAGAGCTCTTGTCTCTCTTCCTCTTCTTGCAGGGGTACTAATCCCATCATAAGGGCCCCAATCTCATGTCCTCATCCAAACTTAATCACCCCCAAAGGCTCCACCTCTAAACACCATCATTGGGAGTTAAGGCTTCAACAGATGAATTTGCAGGGAGACAAACAGCCTGTAACAGAGGGATTTGGGTGCTGCCACAGTTACTGGAAGGGCTGCCAGGAATGATTCTCAAAATGATTCCAAGAAGATTCCCCTTTCGCCACGGTCAGGAGGTAGAGGAGGATCAGAACTTGGAGAATGATCACAACCTGAGGGATCACTGAGATGCTGCTGGCAGTGCAATCAAGCCCTTCCTCCTGACGCTAAACACATGAGCCAGGGTCTGCTCCCTGGGACCTCTGCCATCTTGGTGGGTGATAAATCCAGGCCATCTTAAAATTCTTAATCATTTTATTTTTGCATTTGTGTTTTGCAGGTTCAGTACAATGAACATGTTCTAGGAACTTGGTACCTTGGCTCATAGGAGTTTTTGTTTTTTTTTTTTCTTTGTTTTTTTATACTGCAGGTTCTTATTAGTCATCAATTTTATACACATCAGTGTATACATGTCAATCCCAATCGCCCAATTCATCACACCACCATCCCCACCCCCCGCAGCTTTCTCCCCTTGGGGTCCGTACGTTTGTTCTCTACATCTGTGTCTCAACTTCTGCCCTGAAAACCAGTTCATCTGTACCATTTTTCTAGGTTCCACATACATGCGTTAATATATGATATTTGTTTTTCTCTTTCTGACTTACTTCAGTCTGTATGACAGTCTCTAGATCCAACCACGTCTCTACAAATGACCCAATTTCGTTCCTTTTTATGGCTGAGTAGTACTCCATTGTATATAGGTACCACAGCTTCTTTATCCATTCGTCTGTCGATGGACACTTAGGTTGCTTCCATGACCTGGCTATTGTAAATAGTGCTGCAGTGAACATTGGGGTGCATGTGTCTTTTTGAATTATGGTTTTCTCTGGGTATATGCCCAGTAGTGGGATTGCTGGATCATATGGTAATTCTATTTTTAGTTTTTTAAGGAACCTCCATATTGTTCTCCATAGTAGCTGTATCAATTTACATTCCCACCAGCAGTGCAAGAGGGTTCCCTTTTCTCCACACCCTCTCCAGCATTTGTTGTTTGTAGATTTTCTGATGATGCCCATTCGTTTTCTGATGATGCCCAATGAGGTATCATTGTAGTTTTGATCCCTCATTGTAGTTTTGATTTGCATTTCTCTAATAATTAGTGATCTTGAGCAGCTTTTCATGTGCTTCTTGGCCATCTGTATGTCTTCTTTGGAGAAATGTCTATTTAGGTCTTCTGCCCATTTTTGGATTGGGCTGTTTGTTTCTTTAATATTGAGCTGCACGAGCTGTTTATATATTTTGGAGATTAATCCTTTGTCCATTGATTCATTTGCGAATATTTTCTCCCATCCTGAGGGTTGTCTTTTCATCTTGTTTATGGTTTCCTTTGCTGTGCAAAAGCTTTGAAGTTTCATTAGGTCCCATTTGTTTATTTTTGCTTTTATTTCCATTACTCTAGGAGGTGGATCAAAAAGGATCTTGCTGTGATTTATGTCAAAGAGTGTTCTTCCTGTGTTTTCCTCTAAGAGTTCTATAGAGTCCAGTCTTACAGTTAGGTCTCGAATCCATTTTGAGTTTACTTTTGTGTATGGTGTTAGGGAGTGTTCTAATTTCATTCTTTTACATGTAGCTGTCCAGTTTTCCCAGCACCACTTATTGAAGAGACTGTCTTTTCTCCATTGTATATCTTTGCCACCTTTGTCATTGATTAGTTGACCATAGGTGCGTGGGTTACCTCTGGGCTTTCTATCTTGTTCCATTGATCTATGTTTCTGTTTTTGTGCCAGTACCATATTGTCTTGATTACTGTAGCTTTGTAGTATAGTCTGAAGTCAGGGAGTCTGATTCCTCCAGCTCCGTTTTTTTCCCTCAAGACTGCTTTGGCTCTTCGGGGTCTTTTGTGTCTCCATACAATTTTAAGATGATTTGTTCTAGTTCTGTAAAAAATGCTATTGGTAATTTGATAGGGATTGCATTGAATTTCTAGATTGCTTTGGGTAGTATAGTCACTTTCACAATATTGATTCTTCCAATCCAAGAACATGGTATATCTCTCCATCTCTTGGTATCATCTTTAATTTCTTTCATCAGTGTCTTATGTGTCTGCATACAGGTCTTTTGTTTCCCTAGGTGGGTTTATTCCTAGGTATTTTATTCTTTTTGTTGCAGTGGTAAATGGGAGTGTTTTCTTGATTTCACTTTCAGATTTTTCATCATTAGTGTATAGGAATGCAAGAGAATTCTGTGCATTAATTTTGTGTCCTGCAACTTTACCAAATTCATTGATTAGCTCTAGTAGTTTTCTGGTGGCATCTTTAGGATTCCCTATGTATAGTATCATGTCATGTGCAAACAGTGACAGTTTTGCTGCTTCTTTTCCAATTTATATTCCTTTTATTTCTTTTTCTTCTCTGATTGCCATGGCTAGGACTTCCAAAACTACGTTGAATAATAGTGGTGAGAGTGGATAACCTTGTCTTGTTCCTGATCTTAGAGGAAGTGGTTTCCATTTTTCACCATTGAGAATGATGTTTACTGTGGGTTTGTCGTATATTGCCTTTATTATGTTGAGGTAGGTTCCCTGTATGCCCACCTTCTGGAGAGTTTTTATCATAAATTGGTGTTGAATTTTGTCAAAAGCTTTTTCTGCATCTACTGAGATGATCATATGGTTTTTATTCTTCCATTTGTTAATATGGTGTATCACATTGACTGATCTGCATATACTGAAGAATCCTTGCATCCCTGGGATAAATCCCACTTGATCATGGTATATGATCCTTTTAATGCGTTGTTGGATTCTGTTTCCTAGTATTTTGTTGAGGATTTTTGCATCTATATTCATCAGTGATATTGGTCTATAATTTTCTTTTTTTGTAGTATCTTTGTCTGGTTTTGGTATCAGGCTGATGGTGGCCTCGTAGAATGAGTTTGGGAGTGTTCCTTCCTCTGAAATTTTTTGGAAGAGTTTGAGAAGGATGGGTGTTAGTTCTCTAAATGTTTGATAGAATTCATCTGTGAAGCCATCTGGTCCTGGACTTTTTATTCTGTTCATTTCTGTTTTATTTTTATTCTGTTCGTTTCTTTTTATTCTTTTTTTCTTTATTCTGTTCCACAGCAGTGAATATCACCATTCTGTCTTCCAGGTCACTTATCTGTTCTTCTGCCTCAGTTATTCTGCTATTGATTCCTTCTAGTGTAGTTTTCATTTCAGTTATTGTGTTGTTCATCTCTGTCTGTTTGTTCTTTAATTCTTCTAGGTCTTTGTTAAACATTTCTTGCGTCTTCTCAATCTTTGCCTCCATTGTTTCTCCAAGGTCCTGGATCATCTTCACTGTCATTATTTTGAATTCTTTTTCTGGAAGGTTGCCTGTCTCCTCTTCATTTAGTTGTTTTTCTGGGGTTTATCTTGTTCTTTCATCTGGTATATAGCCCTCTGCCTTTTCATCTTGTCTATCTTTCTGTGAATGTGGTTTTTGTTCCACAGGCTGCAGGATTGTAGTTCTTCTTGCTTCTGCTGTCTGCCCTCTGGTGGATGAGGCTATCTAAGAGATTTGATGGGAGGGACTGGTCATATGAGTTTCTGTCCCCACTGCCTGACCACCTCTCCAGGGTGGGTTCTTAGCCACATGCCCCTCCCCGCTTCCAGCAACCAGTGCCACCCTCAGCCTGGTGCTGGCCCGGGCATGGATACTCGGAGGGTCGCGACTGCTGCCGAGGGGGTAGAACGGTGTGCTGACCTTGCATCTTTGTGCCCAAACAAAGCGTGACATTAAATAGCAAATAAAAAATGCTGTGTCCGATTGAGAAAGAGACTGTGGAAGCAAGGGGAAAACCTCCCCCCCTGCTTTTCTGAGCAAGGAGCCCTGCATTTTTATTTTTTTATTTTAAAAATTCTAAAAAATTTTTTATTTTATATTGAGGTATAGTTGATTAACAATGTTGTGTTAGTTTCAGGTGTACAGCAAACTGATTCAGTTATACGTATACATGTATCTATTCTTTTTCAAATTCTTTTCCCATTTAGGTTATTACAGAATATTGAGCAGAGTTCCCTGTGCTGTACGGTAGGTCCTTGTTGGTTCTCTATTTTATTTTAAAAATATGTATTTATTTATTTCGCCACGCCAGGTCTTAGTTGCGACATGTGGGATCTAGTTCCCTGATCAGGATCAAACCCGGGCCCCCTGCATTGAGAGTGCGGAGTCTTCACCACTGGAACACCAGGGAAGTCCCTTTATTTTAAATATAGCAGTGTGTACACTGCAGTTTTATTTTGCAGTGGACTCTGCAGATTGTGTAGCCGGCCGTGGCTAAATCTGATACCTTCAGTGTGTAGCAGCCTCTGTCTCACTTCTGTCACCCCTGCAGCTGCTGGAGGAGAGCCAGCCATGGGGGAGTCTGGGAAACATAGTCTGGAGGGCTCCACCCTTGGGTGGGCATAAGACACCCTGTGAAGGGGTGGAGATGAGGGATCCAGCTGTCCTAAAAAGGGAGATGACCCAGTAAGACCCAGGGATAGGGGAACAGGGGGTGAGATGAGTGTAGGGAGATTTGGGGGAGGGGTTGAATTTATCCCCAAAGCTCCTGTCTTGAGCTACTCCTAGCTACCTACCTGTTCCTTGGTGTAGCCTCCCGCTGTAACGTGTAGATCAGTGTTGTTCAAACTTAGGAAGCAGTAGGCGAGCATGTTTAAAAATCAGGGTTTACGGCCCCTTACCCTCAAAGATGGTGATGCTGAAGTCCTGTGAGATCCAGCATTTAAAGGCGGGGGTGGTTCTCTGGAGCCCTTATTTAGGGTGTGTTGCAGATCCACTGCTGGTATCCCATCCTCTGCTTTCGAGGCCGCCTGTCCCACCCACATTTTTTTCACATCTGGCATTTTCGTTTTCGTTTTCTGCATTTTTTGGGGGGCGCTGTTTTATCTGTCTTTATTAACTCTCTCATTGGTAAAGGGACTGAAAACAGAGTTATTTCTTTCCTATGAGTACTCTAGTGAACCTAGGATGTTGAAGATAAATGCTTAAAAAAAAGAAGATAAATGCTAAGTTAAGATGAGGCTATTGAGTTATCTGTGGGGTTTGGGGTCGACTTCATTCAACATGTATTGAGCCCCTGCCATGCGCCCATCTGCGGGGATACTGTATTATAAATACACAGCCCCTGCCCCATAGGAGTTCACAGCTTTGCGGGGAAGCTTAGCACTTCTCCTCCCTAGGGTTCAAGCAGTCAGGGGAACAGGGTCTCTTTGGAAGAAAACAACAAAACAACCGTTTTGCAGATCACACTTGGGTTCTGTGGTGACTGCTGTTTGATTTCTTGAACACAAGGCGCTGAGCTGACTCTGTAATGCCCTGATGGTCGGTGGGACATCTGCGGCTCCCCCTTGAGAACTGAATCCAGCAGTGATGTTCCAGCTATGGAAACTTCAAGTTGAACTTTCAGGGATGGAGGCCAGGGCGTTTTTGAGGGGGTGTCCTGGAGTTCACAGCTCTTCTAACTCAAGGTCGTTGGCCTTCCGGGGTTAAAATCTCCTCCCACAGATGCATTTACCATCTGGAGGGAGCAGCATTTCCCTTTCCGGGAGGCACGTCAGTAAGTGATGGGGAAGCTGTGAAGTTATTGCCCTGGAAGGAGGTGGTCATGAGCTAAACCATAAGCAGAGACGGGAACCTTTCTTCTGACAGGGAGGCACATCCATGGCCCAGGTGTTTCCTAATTGGTGGTATGTGGAGAGAGCCACATTCTTCCTGGAAATTGTAGCCATTCTGGCTTTAGATGATTGCTTCATTCATATCCTTGTCCAGTTCTCTGGCACCCATTTGCCTGTTCTCCTGGGCTGCCCAGAGGAGTGTCTGTGTTCACCATCTACCTTCAGCTGTTCTTCTCTCTCCAAAGATAAAGAAAGCTTGATGTTTGTGGTTATGAGCCGAGTAGCCTTATCTGTACTCCAACCAGATCTCTGGGAGGTGTGTTCTGTGATCAGAACACCTGGGACGGTTACTTGGCTGTAATGCCGGTGTTGGCATCATTATCAAACAACAGCAACAAGTACTTGCCAGCACTACCTGCGGATGTCACTCTACTAGATGCTGCAGAAGAGAAACACCGCGCAGTCCAGGAGCCGAAGAAGAGCTCCCGTTAAGAGAGACGATGCTGTGAAACACGTGCATTTGTAAGTTACAGAACGTCTTCCTATGCAGACACGCTAATCACATTTCTTTGGTGAAAGATAATTGCTTATTAGCTTCAGAAAGACCTCATTCATGCTTTGATTCTCAGTATTGCCACATGAAAGCAATAGCTGAACCTGGGTCCCTGCTGTGAAAATGAAAATACTGCAGGATATTCGATTGCTTTTCCGTTATTCATGTGCACCCGTGGTCTACCATCATGGCAGCTCATCTGCTCGGACCGTGTGATTCCGTGTGGCTCCCACTTCAGCCTGTTTGTTTCATTTCCTACAGCTGCTCTCCAGCAGGATCACATTTGAATGATGCAGATATTTTGCCCATAAAGACCTCCCAAGATGCATCAATGTGTGCTTTATCCAAAGAGGGGACCAAAGGAAACAGAAGCGTCCTGAGATCCAAAGTAGTTTGAACTAAGGTTTACTGAGTACCGACTCTGTGCCCGGCACCCTCTTCATATCTCAGGAAGCAAACTCGTTTTCAGAAGAAAATGGAATGTGTTTGGGGATAGTCTAGTTCCTGCAGATTTTAGAACAACCCACTGAGAAGTTGAATCCCTGGGTGCTCTTCTGCCATAGTCTACGAAATGCTTGTTGTCATAGAGCAATGCTGAATGCAAACGATCTTTGTAATATGGTCTGGGCTATAGGGCCGAAGACAAGACGGAAGGATTCGTTACCTATGGGTTCCTGAAACTCTCTTTGCGTGTAGGTTGTCGATTGATTGGACCTCTGTAGACCTCTGGGTGGGAGCAAGGTAAACCGAGGCTGGTTAATCTTTTACTGAGTGTCTTGTGAATGACATGCTGTCTGCTCTATGAGCGATGCCTGGATTTATCAAATCTATTTTCATTAGGTCTACACAGTCCAAAATATTTCAATACGTGTGATGTGTTGTAATCTCTGCATTTGAGGGGGGGCAGTTGCATAGGGAGAGGATTGAGAAAACAATTACTTTGGAATTAGCAAAAATGTGTACACTGTTTAGTAATTCAAAAGAATGCGTGGATAGGGCTTCCCTGGTGGCACAGTGGTTAAGAATCTGCCTGCCAATGCAGGGGACACGGGTTCGAGCCCTGGTCCGGGAAGATCCCACATGCTGCAGAGCAACTAAGCCCGTGCACCACAACTACTGAGCCTGCGTGTCACAACTACTGAAGCCCGCGCACCTAGAGCCCGTGCTCCGCAGCAAGAGAAGGTACTGCAATGAGAAGCCCGCGCACTGCAACGAAGAGTAGTCCCTGCTCACCGCAACTAGAGAAAGCCTGCGCGCACCAGCAGCAGCAACGAAGACCCAACGCAGCCAAAAATAAATAAATAAAATACATTGGAAAAAAATGCGTGGATAGTCATAGAATTGAGAAAGGGGAGACAGTTTCCCCATAAATTAGGGAAGGCCAGAGATGTGTCTGGGGGTTGTCTGGGTTCACGTGGTAATAAGTGTTTATCATCATTATTAATTGAGCAGTGATAGTGATTTAGTATCTTTTTGGCATTACTTGGACCAGTCGTTCTGTTTTCTTGCGTTGTAAAATTATGGGTCAAGTTTTGGGTTAGAGTGTTGGACATAGGAGGGTCTCCCTGTCCCTGCCACATTTTGAGAGTTGATGGGGGGAGATTCAGTCAGTTCAGGGAGGCAAGGTGCTGAGGCCTCTAGGTCCTTATTTAACCACTGTGGACTCCTGGAGCCTGGAGGGGGTGGAGTGGAGTGTAGAGAAGAGAGAACGTCTGGCTTCCTGGATCCTGGGTGATTCCATGACTTCATCGTTCGCAGCTGGCATCACGGGAGTAGGTGGTGCAGTGCCTCAAAGGAGCGGTCATCCTGACCGAGCATGAGAAGAAAAGACGGAACCTTTTTGCTTTGCAAGCTTCTCCGTTCCCTCCCACTGAGTCCCTTTCATGACAAGCCTATTACTTGGTAGAGACAGGAACATGATCAGATTTGGGAGAATCCTGACACTTTGGCCTCATCTCTCCAGCCGAGAGATGCTGGTGTTTTATGAGCACTTGTGAGCTCTTGGCACTGACATATGATGCCCCCACCCATAGGTATTAACACAGTTTCCCGACGGGCTCTAGTGGGAGGGCTTGGGGCTTACCCAGTGTTAGCCTCTGGAGATGAGACGAATTCCAGGATTGTATAAATCTCTTACTACCAACGAAGGGACGCTTGGATGTGCATACATTAGGCAAAAAGCCTGTTCTGAACAAGTGACCTTATTTTGCAAACAAACAGAATAATAGAAATTTGTAAAAATACCCAACTGGAAAAAAAAAAAGAGGAGGACTATTCACTGAAGTCGATTTGACTCCAGTTCCTGCTGCTTAAGTGGGAGGCTGGGTGGGTGTCCCCAGTTCTGATTAAATACTCTCTTTGAGACTTCCTCCACTCGAGGGCAACTTCAGAAACAAACAACCAAAAGAGTGGCCCCTGCGTTTTAACTCAAATGCTTTGTTTAACTCCAGGCAAAACCTCAAGAGTCTATACTCTGCAATCCACTCCCATTTTTATTTTTTGTTTTCTAAACAAAATATGGAGTGGTCAGTGAGCATGTGTTTTGTTTCCTAGGAAATTCCAGGCTCCTTTGTTTAGCAAATGTTGATCTGGTGAAGTGTGGTCATGTCTCTCTTCCAGCAACTGAAATGTCCGATAATGAAAGAATTTTCCCTCTCATTTACTTGACCAGACGGGCTGTTTGCTCAGAGATCTCTAAGTCCTTTATCAGTCTTTTGTGGCCTGAACTTCTGCCCACAAGCATTCTGTGTCCTGTAAACAGTGGGAGCAAGTTTTTCTTTTATGACAAGTTTTGTCCCATTCTGTTCTGGTTTGTCCTTATCTTAAAACACATGGCAATGACACGTGACACTCTAAATCTCATGGTGTCCCTGACCTGGCAGGTGTGTGGAGTGAGGTAACTTATTTTTTAAAAAAAAAAATTTATTGATGTATAGTTGATTTACATTGTTGTTGTTGTGTTCATTTCAGGGGTACAGCAAAGTGATTTAATTATACGTATATATATTCTTTTTCAGATTCTTTTACATTATACGTTATTACAAGATACTGAATCTAGTTCCCTGTGCTGTATACAGTAGGTCCTTGTTGATTATCTATTTTATATATAGTAGTATGTATCTGTTAATGCCAAACTCATAATTTATCCCTCTCCCTGCTTTCCCCTTTGGTAACCATAATACTGTTTTCTATGTTTGTGAGTCTGTTTCTGTTTTGGAAATAAGTTCAATTATATCATTTTTTTAGATTCCACGTATAAATGATATAGTATGGTATTTGTCTTTCTCTGTCTGACTTCACTTAGTATGATAATCTCTAGGTCCATGCATGTTGCTGCAAATGGCATTATTTCATTCTATTTTGTGGCTGAGTAATATTCCATTGTGTATATATACCACATCCACTTTATCCATTCATCTGTCGATCGACATTTAGGTTGTTTCTATGTCCTGGCTATTGTAAGTAATGCTGCTGTGAACATTGGGGTGCAGGTATCTTTTCAAATTAGAGTTTTCGTCTTTTCCGGTTATATGCCCAGGAGTGGGATTGCTGGGTCATTTGGTAACTCTTATTTTTAGTTCTTTAAGGAACCTCTACACTATTCTCCATAGTGGTTGCATCAATGTACATTCCCAGTGACGTGACTTCTTACTTGGGAGTCTGAATTCAGTCCTCAAAGATACAGGGTATAAACACTACTTTCAAGCATTAGAAGGGCTTTCTTCTCACCCTCAGCATCACTGACCTCGTTAAGTCACGTCAGTTCACCTTGCGTGCCTCAGGTGCCTGCCAGCCGTCGCGTTCCATCATGAGTACCAGTTACCTACCTGTCTCCTCAGGTGGGAGGTGCACCTTCTGAGTCCCGGATCCTTTTTCACATATCTTTGAAGTCTTCGTACCCGGTCAAGCCAGTGTCCGGTACTGAATTGTTTCTCAGGGTGAACGAATGTAGCAACACAGATGCTATGAGATGGGTGTTGTGCAGACAACTTGGGTAAAAACCCGGAGGCTGGTGGAAATTGGGTGCAGGGAATAGTACAAGTGCCAGTATCTTTGAGGACGGTGGACAGTAATCAGTAATCAGCTAAAATATGTACCATACAGTGACTATTTGACTAGTGAGCCGAGTGCTTGACACACGGGAAACTGAATTTCTGCCTCACCTGTGACATCATCTGTGTGGTTAGCTTCTCGGGAGAACTTTCTAGAAGCTCTTGTTTGATGCTGTTCAGGGGGTATCAGGAATTTGAGCGTCAGTCTTAATTATCTCCAGGTGACTCATTCCTGAGAATAGTAATAATTTGCCACCTATAACTGGTGAGCCTTTCTAGGGATTCAGATTCTAAATAACTGTCCAAATGTATATTCATGTATCATGTGTCAGGGGTACAGGGAAGTGAAGGGCGTGACTCTCCAGGACCAGGAGGGGGTGCGCCGGTACTGGAGTGCGAGGGGCTTGCAAACGTCGTCAATCTCAGAATCCTTTTTCCTGGACACTGGTGTACATGGAGCTCCACTCTGGAGAATACTGATCTGATCCGGTACAATGTTTTTATTTTACAGAGAAAAAAAGCCCTGAGCTCTGGACAGATGAAGGCCATGGGACCAGGACGTGGTAGACCTGGGGCCAGAACCCAGGTGTCTGGGTTCCTAGGTCAGGGCCCCTCCCTGTGAACCACGTGGCTTCTAATGCAGGGTGAGAGAGTGGGGAGAAGCTGTGTGTGAGTGTGCGTGTGTGCGTGTCTCTGTGTGTCTGTGTATAAGAGAGAGGCGGACAGACACACGTGCCTTGGTCAGAACTGGCCCCGGGCAAAAGGTAGTGTTTGCCTTGGTGTCTGCTCACCCTGCCCACCTGTCAACATCCTTTTGCTCCCGGCCACCCTTCCTTTTCCAGCACCTGGTGATTCTAGGCCACTCACGGGCCCCCCCTCTGACGCCCAGCAGCTCTCCTCCATCCCCGATGCTGTGTCCCAAGCAGAACTTCTCAAATGTGATTCCCGTCCACTGCCTTCAGAGGAGCGATTCAGACGAGGGAGTTCTCAGGAGGGAGCTGACGAAGGGCGGCGGTGAAGGTGGGGAGGCCCTCCGGCAGAGGTGCAGAGCACGTGGCCTGTGGCCTGCAGTTCTGCCTCCACCCTGGGCTGCCCTTGGCCATGGCTCTCTGTGGCCGCCTCCCTCCCTCTCCCTTTGGCAGGAAAGCCTTGGAAACAGCAGTTATTGGGAAACCAAAAGAAAACAGCCTGGCCTCTCCCCGGGGCCCAGGACTGGAGGGGCTGATTCCAGCAGCTGTGCTCGGCCAGCCTGCAGGGATCTGAGCAGAGGCAGGGGGCTGGGAGCCACAGGGCAGACGTGGGCATCGCAGGGGTAGCCGGAGTCCTGACTGCTAGGGGCAGATGGAAGTGTGGAGAAAAGGGCAAACGGAAACGCTTTCTCTGTTTCTCAGCCGTGCAACTTGGAGTGGAAAGTAACCAGAATAGCTCTTTACTCCGAGTGAAAGCAGGTGCTTTATCCTCATTTCACAGCTGAGCAGAGGGGTTGTGACTAAACCAGGGTCATGCAGGGAAGGGACCACTGGACCTCGGATCCCGGGTCCTCTGACCCACGCATTGCTTTCTCTCTACCCCGGGGACGCCTCACGAATAGAACAGCATCCAGAGGCAGATCTGGGTCTCAGAGAGACTAGGATGTGGGATAATTCATAAATAAACCAGCTCTTCTCGACACTGCCCTGCTCTGCCCGTTTCCCTTAACGTGCTTGGCTGAGCTCGCCCTGAGGTTCTTAAGACAGCACAGCAGTCGCTGAGGGCTTTGGCTCCAATTCCAGATACTTGTGAAAACCGTGGTCGGTCCTCCCAGGGCGAGGCTTCTGCTGGAAGGCAGGGGTTTTAACTCGATGTTTGAGTGTGGGAAACGTCCTGCCCATCCAGCCCCTGATCTACTCCTAGACCCGAGCCAGCCCGGAGGATACACACATTCTGTGTCACCCCTGCGGTTTGTGTGATAACGGCTCCCATTCACCGATTCCCTGCAGCATGTCAAGTACTGAGCACTAAGCGCGTTGTGTAAATGAGCTCTTTTCATCCCCGGAAGGATGCTGGGAGTTAGATAATATCTCACTCATTTTGAAGATGAGGAACTTGAGGCTCCTTTTGCAAACATTCAAGCCCAGTGCTGTCCCTGTAAGTCAGACTCCTGCCTGCCACCCCAGAGACCGAATGCCCGTTTACTCTTGGGATGGGCCGGTTCTTTGTTTTTTCAGCTTTATTGAGATATAATTGTCATATAGCATTGTGTAAGTTGATGGTGTACAGAGTGGTGATTCGATACACGTATATATCGTGCAGTGATTACCACGATAAGGTTAGTTAACACCTCCATCACCTCATGTAGTTACCAGGTTTTATGCTGTTGTAGTGGGGACATTTAAGATCTATTCCCTTAGCAACTTTCAAGTATATAATAGAGTATTATTAAATAGAGCCTTTTACTTACACTCCAGTGCCGTGCATTGGGTCCCCAAATGTATTCGTCTTATAACTGAGAGTTTTTACCCTTTGACCAACATCTCCCCATGTCCGCCACCTGCCCCCAGCCCCTGGCAACCACCATTGTAGTCTCTGCTTCTATGAGTTCAGCTTTTCTTAGATTCCACAGATAAGTGAGATCATATAGCATTTGTCTTTCTCTGTCTGACTTATTTCACTTAGCATAGTGGCCTCAAGTTTCATCCATCTTGTTGCAAATGGCAGAATTTCCTTAATTTTTTAGTGGCTGAATGATATTCCATTGTACACATCTACCACATTTTCTTTATCTATTCTTCCGTTGATGGACATTAGATTGTTTCCATGTCTTGGATGTTGTGAATAATGCTGCAGTCGACAGGGGGGTGCAGATAGCTCTTCGAGATCCTGATTTCACTTCTTTTGGGTACGTGCCCAGGAGTGGGGTTGTTGGATCATATGATGGTTCTAGTTTCAGTTTTTAAAGAAAACTTCACACTGATTTTCACAGCGGCTGTCCAATTTACATTCCTACCGACAGTGTATGAGGGTTCCCTTTTCTCCACATCCTCTCCAGAACTTGTCATCTCTTGTCTTTTTGATAATAGCCATCCTAACAGGTGTGAGATGGTATCTCATTGTGATTTTGATTTGCATTTCCCTGGTGATTAGTGATGTTGGGCACCTTTTCATGTATCTAATGGCCAGGCCAGGGCTTGGTAACCCAGCTGACCACTGACAAAGGGGAGAAGAAATCTCTGAAACTTAGCAGTAATGTAGAGCCTTGCTCTTCACTCCTCAGCTAAGGGCAGTGAATTTCCATCTCACTTGCCCCCCTTTCCTTGAAGACGAGTGGGAAGAAGGGTTAAGGGAAGAGGCTGTCTTCCCCTCTGAAGGCCGGTGGGTGTCCGTGCTTGGTGGTCGGATGGTGTGACCTGGTAGTCGAGGGGAGGCCCTGAGGCCTGCCTGGTGCACATTCAGGTTCACCTACTCACAGACCGAGCGATCAGATTACTTCACGTCTCTGTGCCTCAGTTTCTCCTTCTGTACAAATGGGCTAATAGTAGCACTTATCCTGAAGGTTAGTGTGAGATTAGGTGAATTAATACCCATAAAACAGCAGCAACAGTACTTGACCTGTGGTATATGCTCAGCAAATAATTACCTTTTTGTATTAGTTCCATTTTCTGTGTACTCTTTTTTATAAAATTAATTTTCGTTGGAGTATAGTTGATTTACAATGTTGTGTTAGTTTCAGATGTACAGCAAAGTGACTCAGTTATACATATACATATATCCACTATTTTTTAGATTCTTTTCCCATATAGGTCATTACAGAGTACTGAGTAGAGTTCCCTGTGCTAACTAGTTCCCTTACGAGTTATCTATTTTATATATAGTAATGTGTATGTGTCAATCCCAATCTCCCAATTTATCCAATTTATTGTTTTCTACACCTGTGACTCTGTTTCTGTTTTGTAAAGAGGTTCATTTCTACCATTTTTTTAGATTCCACGTGTAAGGGATATCGTATGGTATTTGTCTTTCTCTGTCTGACTTCACTCAGTATGACAATCTCTAGGTCCATCTTCTGTGTATTCTTCATCTTTCTTCCCCCTCCTTCCACGTTTCTACCTTCAAAACCTTCTCCAATAGTCCTAGAAAGTCACTAGCTCTTCTGCTGACATCCTGTGCCAACGGGGAGAGTAGTGTGAAATCTCGTGAACTGATCATTTTTAGGGAGGTCTGGGGGAGTTTAAAATGAGGAATCCGAAAACTCTGAGGTGTGCTTAGATGTGTGGGAGCCCTTTCACAGTTTTGTGGCCCAGACAAGTCTCTAACTCCTGACCTCCGAGGGAGAGAAAATACATAGAGGTCATACACAGCTATGTGGAATGGTTTCTAATGACGGCAGAATCACTTTGCAAATGAAACCTTTAATGATCAGTCAAGGCTCATTTTTCTCCTTGGATGATAGAAGGTTAGAGAAACGAAACTATTAAATGAAAAGATCTACATGATTGATCAGAAAATAGCATTGCATTTAGTCTTTGCTCTTCCTTCTTCTACGGATATGCGGTGTTTGGCCAAACTATCTGATCACTGGGGCCTCAGTTTCACTGCTGGGGTAGGGCTGGCAGCACAGGCGCTGACGTCGGGCAGGGTTGGTGCAGATCCTGCTTCCCTTCTTGCCTGGGTGACCTTGGACCCTTGTCCACACCTTTGTAAGCCTTGCCGTCAGTGGTAAAGGGAGATCTGGAAGTCCTACCTGGTAGAGCGTTTCTGAGGTTGACATGGGAAAACGCCTCCCCGGGGCTTGCTCGCCTGAGGCTCTGCCCTGCCTCTCTCCACGCCCTTCCCCTGGGAGGAGAAGCCGAGGGGGTGACGGAGAGCCCGGAGGGAGGGGGGGCCTGAGCGCTGGCCTGGCCCCATCTGGGCCTCATGCGTCCTCAGGGGACGTGCATTCTGATCCTGCCTCAGCAGAGCCTGCCGCTGGGCTTCGGGGCCAGTGCTCGGAGGGCTGGGCTGCAGAAATAAGGGGCCAGTATTAGCCACCTTCAAGGTCCAATTCGCTTCTCAGGAACAGAGCTCACGTTTTCATCTCCATCCTCGGTGTGTGTCTCCTCTGACTCATTTTCTCTTGTTTCTAAACTTAGCAGGAGAAGGAAGAGATGTTATGTATTGGTTCCCTAAAACCCGGGAGTGCTTAGAGAGCACTTGACACCTACTAACTCTCGTTCGGGTGGTGATGGTGCCAGAGGAGTGAACTTCTTAGAGTTGCTGTCCATACGAGAGCACATCCTCGGTCGCGTCACACGCATGACGTGTGACTCGATACGCTTCACCTGTATGACACAGGGAGTCGAGCAACCCTGTGAGCTGGGTCTTCCCAGTTAGACGGAAAAACAGACAAACCCCGGCTCTCAGTGAGCGTGCAGTGGTGCTCAGTGAGAAGAGATGCGTGTAGTCGTTCTCTTCTTAAAGGAAGGGATTGAAGTCAAGGCCCTGGTGAATTACACTTTAGGGATCATCTCAGGGACCCCATTCCTGGGACCCAACACAAGGCTGGCGTGGGAAGGTCTTCAGCCTGGACAGAGTAGACGTTCCCAGTGATTTGACTTTTATTTTCTCTCCATTCCCTTTTTCTTTTTTCCTCCTTTTTCTTCCTTCCTCTTTCTCTCTCTCTCTCTTTCCTTCTTTCTTCCTTCCTCCTTTTCCACTTCCCTCCCTCCCCTCCCTTCCTTCCTTCTCTGTCTCTCTTCCCTCTTTCCCTTCCCCCCATTTCCTCTTGGGCTTTAAAGCCAAGTAAAAACCCATCACCCACATGTCCCGTTCCCCCCATTGGTGAGGAGACTCCAGGGCTGATGGCACACATTCTAGTAAACTATCCCACAGCATCACCTTAGAGGGAAGATTGCTCTTGAGAGACATTGTGGGCTTTGTAATGAGAGGAGTTCGGAAATCCTCCTGGGCCATTTAGCATTGTGTTAATTTCCCAGGCACATCTCTCTGCGCTGTGTGTGCTCTCTTAGCATCCCGGAGCACGTGCTGCCTCCGCCGCAGACACAAAGCACAAACCTTCTGGCAGGTGCCTGGCAGCCTGTAGTCACCCCCAGGATCCGAAGCAAGGTCCAGTTTTGCAGATTGCTCTGGTGTATCATGGCTCTTTCCTACCCAAACACAAAGATGCTTTTGCTTTTAAAACTAACAGGAGTTCAGACCCACAGGGCACTATTTATTTTATTTTGGGGGGAGTAACCTGAGATTCAATAACAGAACAAAACAGACTCACTAGAGAAAATACCTGGAGACAATGGACCAATGGAATTCGTAGCCCATTTTCGTAGTGTACAGTGTTTTGCTGTTCGTGTCGAAAGATTTAAGATCATGTTGTCAGTAACATTTTTCCTTCTTCCATGCTGCACTAATACTTTCACTAAGCCGGTGATAAGAAGGAACCATCGGTTGTGTTTTACTGTATAAAAATCCAGCCCCATTGGCCTGAAAAATGGCAGTTGTAAAGAACCAAGTAAATTGGAGTTAGGGGCCATTTCATTTATTCAACAATGTTATAAACATAAACTTGTATTGAAATAACAGGACATTTACTTTTACCAGATCCCCTGCCTCTCCGTTCCTCTCTTTGTTCCTCATACATACGTTGAATCAAATTCTTGGGCTGCACCAACTGGAAGAGCCACCGTGGGGCAATGGTTGAGGACATCGGCTTCCATGCCTGCCCGTCAAGGTTCTCATTGGTCTGTGTAATCTTCGGCAATTTATTCCAACTCTGCGCGTGTCAGGTGTCTCCTGGGAGAACTCATAGGGTTGGCATAAAGAGTCAATGGAATAATCTATGCAAAGCCCTTGGGCTGGTGCCAGGTAGAGCATGAGCGCCAGGAACAGCCGTTTGTCATTATTGGTTTTATTGTTCTTGCTGTGGTTCCAAGTTCTTGTCCTCCAGGTTCTTACCCTCCAGCAGGAGGGATTACACAAGTAGACGGACATTCACCTGTGATGGCGGAAAGGACAGGAATGTTCTAGAAATGGGCATCACCCAGACCAGACCGCTCAGGGAGGTCTTCCTGGAGGAAGCAATGGCCCAGCTGTGTCTTAAAGGACACAGTGCAATGACCAGGGAGAGAACTGTGGGAACGCCAACATGACAGGGCCTGGTGGGGGAAGGGAATCTTGTAGAGCCTGAGAAAATGTGCTTAGAAACAAAAGAAAAGTCAGCAGAGAGTCTCAGAATCTAGGAGGAGAAGAGGTTTGGGAGGGAGGAAGTGATTGATTGACTGTCAACATGCTGGAGAGTTCAAGAAAAATAAAGGTTAGATGGTATCCTTTGGATCTAGTGACAGTGAAGTCGTTTGGCTTCCATAAGGGCTATTTCAGCAAGTGGTGGTGAAGCAGACCAGTGGTGTGCTGGCCAGTGTTTAACAACCGGCTCTCTTGTAGCCTTTACCCACTTCTGTGGGGTAGATACTCCCAACACGGCTGATGTAAAGCCACCAACTTGAGGTCCCTGAATTCCGATTGGGAAGAGAAGCTCACCAGCCTGACCTCGGGGGTCATGGCAGGGTGGCCAGCTGACAAAGCGGAGATGGGCAGATGGCTTCCGGTTTCAAGGTCACAAACTTTCTGTAGCGTTGCTGTAAGCAGTGTGGCACTATGTCTGCTGTCCTCAGTGCAGCTGCTCTTGGAGAATCTTGGTGTTCTCCCCTTCTCCGTGGGCACGCCCCTGGTTCTTGGGTGCTTTCTCTTCCCCGTGCTGAGGAGTCCCCTTTTCTGTCATCTGCCTCCCAGAAAGACCCGCTATCTTACTGTGAATAAGCTGAACCCCCAACTTTCCCAATCCTTAACATGTAATGGAATATCAAAAAGGAGGAGTTTGAGCGTAAAGAGTCAGTCCTCTTGGCAAGGACATCTCAGGTCTGGAAAGATGACTCAGTCTTTCTTTTTTCCTTGACCACTCAGTTGGATGATTTGACTTTGGGCTCAGAAAGCAACCTTTTAATCTTCATCTGGTTTCTTAAGTAGACTTTTCTTACTTGAATGAAAATATACTATCCAATTGATCTGACTTTTCCCATCTCCTTGGTTATAAGTCTCAGTTCAAAATTATGTGTTGACTTTCTGGCTTATACATCAGTTTCCTGTGAGTTTGGTTAATAGGAGTCAAGACCTGAGAACCCCTGAGGGAAATGATAATAAGAGCAAACATTTACGTGGCACTTAATATATACAGGACACTCTCACAAGTACTTGGTATATAAATCCAAACAACAAACCTACGAGATCTCCATTTTACTGATGAGGAAACTGAGGCACAGAGAGATTTAGTAATTTGTCCAGGGTCACTCAAAAAGTATCAGGACCAGAAGTTGAATGTAGGCATTGGTTCCCAGTGTCCTGATCACTACCATTTGCTGGCTGCTCAGCAGTGCATTCCAGAGCTGAGAATGAGGCCCTGGACCCTTGGACCCCATCCAAGTGCAGAGAACCTGGGAGATACCATCTAAACTACTAGCCACAGGCTTCTGCCCATCCCTGGAAGGAATGCAACAGAGGCTTCCTGGGGCCTTGAAGAGCTTCCTTCCCACTTTGAAGCTCTACCATTCCCCCTCCTGCAGCTGCCCTGCCCTCACCTGTTTCTTTGGTTTCTGGAAACTAATCATTGATTACTCTGGCCACACATGTCTGCTTCCTGGTGAGGAGGCTCAGCCCCGCCCCTGAGAACACATCTCTGCTACCTGCCCAACGAATGAACCCCATCCTGCCTGCACCCCCAATTCCCTGGACGCTTCAAGAGAATGTCATTTGAGTTTCTTTTTGCCCCAGGTTATCCTGATAATGCCTTGTTTCCCCACTTTACTGGGCACTTCGTGTCTGAGGCTGGACCATTAAGAGGCTGATAAAAAGGGAACTCGGATACAGTGGTGAAAATGATGTTATTCATCTTAAGACTCTCTTTAGCTCTTCGATGCTTTGTGACAAGATGGTGGCCTTTTGCCTTCCATGTTCCCTCCTCCTTGGACCTCACAGGGATGCCCCTGTGAGCTCTTTTCAGTGAGCTTCCACTTCAAAACTCTGAGCCGGAAAAGAGATGACAAAACACCTTCAAGGGTTATGGAGAAGCCTCATTGAGGAACAGAAGTAACTTCTGGGCAGAGGGAAGGATTGGCCTCCCCTGGTGTGTTCATACGTCTGCTGTTTGAAGTTGAGTTTTTTTGGTTTTTGTTTTGTTTTGTTTTGTTTTGTGGTACACAGGCCTCTCACTGTTGTGGCCTCTCCCGTTGCGGAGCACAGGCTCCGGACGCGCAGGCTCAGCAGCCATGGCTCACGGCCCCAGCCGCTCCGCGGCATGTGGGATCTTCCCAGACCAGGGCACGAACCCGTGTCCCCTGCATCGGCAGGCGGACTCGCACCCACTGCGCCACCAGGGAAGCCCTGAAGTTGAGTTTTAACCTGTGAGTTTAATCGTGCCCTGGCTGTATCAGGAAGTTCACTGGATCAGGGGCAAGAGACAGCTGGCTTTCCTCCCATCGTCCTAGTAGAAGAAGACAACGACCTTGGCGGAGAGAGGAAGGTGGTTCTTCTGTTCAGGACATGGTGGGAGCACCTTGGGCAGCTCCATTTACTTTGAACGCTAGTTCATGCCCTGTGCAGTGGAAGGCTGGAGCTGTTTGATTTCCAAAACACCTATAGACCTAAAATTTCCGTGATTCTGTTGACAGAAGAAGACTTTTATAGAGCTTCTTTGTGGTTGGTGTCATTGCATTAAAAAAAAATTATAATTAGTCTAGTCTTGGCCACGTGAGTCCTGTAAGGCAAATCTATGACAATAGTTCATCTTTGGAGATGGTGTCTCCAGGGGATGTGGTTACTATATAGAATGAGTGTCCCTCTATCTGTCTCGAGGCCTGACTAGGATGGTGTGTGGCATTGGTGCCTCCGTCCTTGATGGCTGGCAGGAATAAAGGTAGCTGGGCACCCGCTTTTCCCTACAGGTTAGATCCTAGTCTCTTTGTAAGCTTTAACCTAGCCTACATAGAGACCGTGATAAAGCAGTGGTACCTTGCATCCCACCCCCCCCTTAGGTGGTCCTCACACCCTCATGGCCCGTTCCCCATGCAGAAACCAACATGGACGTGCTCTGGGGCTACTTCTCTGATAATATAGGAAGACACATGTGACTCATGACTTCGAGTGCCAGCCATAGCATTATTGTGTTGGAAACTACTGACCAGGGAGAATCAGCCATAAGAAAGGCATGTGCCCAAATCATTAAAACACAGCGCAATGCGGTCAACGCCTTCCCGACGAATCATCAGTGCAGCAGGGCCCAGACCCGGGGGTTCTCAGGCAAGAGGTCGGGGGAGACAGCGGTTGAGGTGGGTTTTAAGTGTTCGTAGAAGCAGCTGAGAGGGGACTGAGAGGGTGTTCTGAGCAGGACTGGCTTGTAGGACGCCTGAGAGCGAAGAGAGAGTGTCCCTGGAGGGTGGGAGGGCAGAGGCAGGAGAGGATGGGGCAGGATGCCCTCAGGTGACCAGAGCCATCGATGGGTTTTTTTGTTTGTTTTTTTTTTGCTTTTTGCGGTACTCGGGCCTCTCACTGTTGTGGCCTCTCCCATTGCGGAGCACAGGCTCCGGACGCACAGGCTCAGCGGCCATGGCTCACAGGCCCAGCCGCTCCGCGGCATGTGGGATCCTCCCGGACCGGGGCACGAACCCGTGTCCCCTGCATCGGCAGGCAGACTCTCAACCACTGCGCCACCAGGGAAGCCCCATTGATGGTTTTAAGCAGAAGGAACTCAACTCACTGTTTTTGACACTTGATTGAGGTTCTTCACTTTTTGTATTCCATCTCAATCTAAGTACGAAAATATATTTGAGTAATTGATTCTGTCAGGTATGGTTTCCAGAAGGAAATGGTTCAAGTTCTTTGCCCCTCTTTGAAAGGGGATTCTCTGAGGAAAAGTGTGTGTGTGTGTGTGTGTGTGTGTGTGTGTGTGTGTGTGTGTGTGTTCACGATATAGTTAAAAGTTGGTAAGGAGATACGAAGAAGTGAAATTAGTTTTCATATTAGGAAAGTAGGGATTATGAGCAAACTGAATGATTGTATTTCTTACATAATGTTTCAAAATTGAGTGAATAACAACACTTCAATTATCCTGTACAATAATGACGGTAATCGTTTAATGATGCTTCCAGTTCTGCAGACACTGGAAATGTCTAAACTCTTTACACATATGAGCTCATTTAATCCTCTAACTAAGTAATACATAGCATGGGTGTTTGGGGGGTGGGGCAGGGGAGGTAGGAGCAGGACATTTAGTTTGGGGATTGCTTTCTCAAAATTGTCTCTGTTTGGTCATAGGAGTTCAAGGTGTGTCATAGTCACCTAAGCATTTCACCAGGAGCCTCTCATTAGCATGGTGACTGGAAGATATTTTCCCTCAATGGCAACATGGAGCCAGTAGGATTTGGAATAAAGTTATTAGTTGAAAATACATTTGTATTTTGCAGTAAAGTTACTTTTGCACCAAAGGAAACATAATTTTTAAGTCCTTGGACTAACTGGTGCTATTGTTTTGTTTTGAAATGTTTTATTTCTTTTTGTAATGACCAAAGCAATCTGTGCTCACAGAAAGCAAATTAGGAAAAGTATATAAGCAAAAGGAGGAAAAACACTCACCATCCCGCCTGTCTAGAAATCCCCACTGTTGACGTTGGCATCATTTATGTTAAATATTACCATTCATCTTTTTTTTTTTCCCCAGAATATATTAATTAGCAACAGCCTTTCAGTGGAGTAGGAGATTGAGCGGCTAGCGTGATAGGCAGATTTGGGGCTGTGATGGCCAGAAGATGAGGAACCCCACAGCATGGCAATTTGCGTTTCTTGCTTCTGGGAGATCTGTTCATTAACTTTGAGGAAAGAAGTAATTTTTGAAATCTTATTAAATATTTTATCGAAGTACAGTTGATTTACAATGCTGTGTTAATTTCTGCTACACAGCAAAGTGATTCAGTTATGTATATATTCTTTTCATATATTCATGTCATATTCTTTTCCATAATGGTTTATCACAGGATATTGAACATAGTTCCCTGTGCTATACAATAGGACCTTGTTGCTTATCCATTCTATATATACTGGTTTGCATCTGCTAATCCCAAACCCCCATGGATTGGTTGAGTTTTGAAAGTTCTTTATATAGTCCCAATAGTAGTCCTTTGTTGGATATGTGGTTTGCAGGTGTTTTTTTCCGACTCTGTAGCTTGTCTTTTCATTATCTTAACAGGGTCTTTCACAGAGCAAAACCTTTTAATTTTGTTGAAGTCTAAATTTTATATATATATATATATATATATATATATATATATATATATATCTTACGGATTATGCTCTTGCTGTAACGTCTAAGAACTCTTTCCCTAGCTTTAGGTCCTGAAGTTTTTTCTCCTGTTGTTTTTGTTGGGTTTTTTTCCCTAAAAGTTTTCTATTTTAACTTTCACATTTAACTCCATGATCCATTTTGAGTTAATTTTTGTAGAAGGTTGAGACTCAGCTCAAGGTTCACCTTGTTGTTGTTGCCTTTTGCTTCGATTTCTTTTTTGCTTTTCGCTTCCGTTGCACCAGTACCATGTGTTTAGATGACTGTCTTTCTCCACTGAATTGCTTCTGGACCTTTGTTTAAAGCAATCAGTTGTGAGGGTTTATCCCTGCATTCTCTGTCCTCCGTGGATCTGCGTGCCCACAGCGCCGCCTGTATCACACCGTTCTGATTCTGCAGCTAGACAGTAAGCCTTCAAATCAAGTGTTATTCCTCCCACTTTCTTCTTTTTCAAAATTGTTTTTAGCTGTATCCTAGTCCCTTTGCTCCCTTTCATATACATTTTAGAATAATCTTGTTTCCATCTACAAAAAATCTTGCTGGGATTTTGGCACGGTGTTAACCAGCGTATCAATTTGGGGAGAATTGACATCTTTACCATGTGGACTTTTCAACCCATGAACATGGTATGTCTCTCCATGTATTGAGATCTTTTTTGAGTTTTTTTAATCAGCATTGTGTAGTTTTCATGATACAAGCCCTGCGCATGTCTTGTTAGATTTATACTTAAGTATTTCATTTTGTGTGTGACTGTGAATGGTACTGTAGTTTAATTATCGGTGCCCGTGGATTCACTGGTAGTATATAGGACTATGTACAATTGATTTTTGCAAGTATTTCTTTTATCCTGCGACCTGGCTGAACTTCCTTTGAGTTCTAGAAGTTTGTTTTGTTGTGGTTGTTGTTTAGATTACTGGACATTTTCATATTATGAGACTTTGAATCTTATTTAAACCTTCTGTTTTAGATGGCTTTGCTGACACTGCCCTGGCAGGAGAAGGGGAGGGGTGCTGCCTGACTATTGGCAGTTGTAGGGAGAAGTCCAGGTTGGACTGGGCCTCCACTGACACCTGGGAGGCAGCTGCCCTTACTGTCAGGTGGGGGGGAAAAGTGTAGCCTCCTGCGTGGTCTCCACTGAGCTGCCCGAGGTGGAGGCTGGCGGGGACAAGCCTTGTTATTGGCCAGCAGGGACAAAAGTTTCAACTCCCCACCTGGCCTTTTGTGACACCACCTGGTGCAGGTATTGGGGCATCTTGGGACAGTCTTGCAAGGATGGACGTTCAGGCTCCTCACTCGGTTTTTGCTGGGGTGGCCGATGGTAGGCCACCATTTTTCCTGTGCTTTTTTGCTGGAGTTGTGTGGCTGTTGTCTGCATGCCTTGTCTTGCCAAGGACCCTTTCCTGGTCCTTTGGCAAGAGAGAAAGCAGGCTTTCCTCGGGCCTTTTTAGTTTGCACCTGTTGGCGTTTCCAGTTGCCACCTTTTCCAGCTCTATATCTGGGATAGATGAGGCATAAAGAAGACTTAGGGAATGCATCACCATCATGTTCCTTGGATCCCAAGGTCCCTCTCCAGCCTGCATCCCCCCTCCGCTGCAGCATCTTCTGGTGTTCGTTTTCTATCAGATGTCCAGGGGTATTGGTTATACTCAGCAGGAGGGGTAGGGAAAAGTATGTCTGCTCCATCTTCCTGCACGTGGACGTGGCGAGCTGGATTTGGTTCCTGGGCCCTTGTACTTAACCCCCAAAAGGAGAGAGGAAGGGAGAGCCGTGTGGCCAGAGTGGTCAGGGAGGCATTTGTAAAGTCAGTTAAACCTGAGTTGGCCAGAAAACTTAGGTTTTGGAAAGCTAAGGAGGAAGGAGCTTTCTCTTCCTGCATTAGCCTGACGAGAGGTGAGGACACAGGAGTGGGATGTGTTGGAAAGATCAGGAAAGAGCCTGGCCCACAGCAGTGAGGGCTGTGGCAGGGGACAGGTACCATCAGGGCGCCCGTCAGGCTGGCATGTTCCTTGCTTCAGAGATGATGAGCCCAAGATGGGAGTAGCCAAAATGTGCCTGCCTTCTTCCCTTCCTTTTGTGCAGGAGAGTTTATCTCGCTTAGAAAACCGACTCTCTTGATCCAGGGGAGGCCAATGCTGCTGGCAGTGAATTTTCTTGGAGGAGAGAGTGCCAGAGATGGGGGCTTCCTGCTTATCTCGAACTCCTTTGAGCCTTCATCACACTCTTTATGGTTGTGAAAATTAACTAGCATAGCAGGTAGGGTATCCAGGGCCATGCCTACATGGGCACATGACCTGTGCCTAGTTTTCCTGGCTTCCAGAACCTTCCTTCCCTTCATTCACGGCTCACTGTGTGCTGGTGTCTGCTCTGTAGCAGCCCTCTGTTTCTCAGCTCATGGAAATCTGGGAGGCGGTTGCTTTTTTTATTTATTTATTTTTTTTGCGGTACGCGGGCCTCTCACTGCCGTGGCCTCTTCCGCCGCGGAGCACAGGCTCCGGACGCGCAGGCCCAGCGGCCACGGCCCACGGGCCCAGCCGCTCCGTGGCATGCGGGACCCTCCCAGACCGGGGCACGAACCCGCGTCCCCTGCATCGGCAGGCGGACTCTCAACCACTGCGCCATCAGGGAAGCCAAGGCGGTTGCTTTTTACATGCTTGTATATGGTCAGTCAAATTGGGTTAGAATCCATAGATGTCTTCACTTGAGGTTTTAAAAGATTTGCCAAGAGTGCATGTGGCCGCATCTGAGATACATGTCACATTACAGTAATCAGGGACGTCTGGACTTCTAGTAGAAGTTGGGCAGGAGTCATGCACTCTTACAATATTAGACCTGTAGGATCCGTAGATGTTACCCTGTTTAATCCCTTGTATTCAGTGTTTGCTGTTTTTGTTAATTTTTTTAATAGAAAAATTAATATACATTCATTATTACACATCAAGTGACATAGAAATGTACAATATGGAAAAAGTTAATATCTATGGCATCACCTTGATAATCTTTCATTTCTCCCTCTGGTGTAGCTAATGTTAAAATTTTGTCGTTTCCCAGTCTTCACTTTTCTTTCCACTCATAAATTCATATACGTATATGCTTAGTTTTTATGTTGTTTTAAATGAAAGCTACAACATATTCACATTACACTGAAACTAGCTTCCTGTACTTAGTAGTACATCATGAACATTTTTATGGGTCTTTATTTTTATTTATTTATTGTAAAATATATTTATTTATTTATTTTTGGCTGCATTGGTTCTTCGTTGCTGTGTGTGGGCTTTCTCTAGTTGCGGCGAGCAGGGGCTACTCTTCGGTGCAGTGCGCAAGTTTCTTATTGCGGTGGCTTCTCTTGTTGCGGAGCACAGGCTCTAGGCGTGCAGGCTTCCGTAGATGTGGCACATGGGCTCAGTAGTTGTGGCTCACGGGCTCCAGAGTGCAGACCCAGTAGTTGTGGTGCACGGGCTTAGTTGCTCCGCGGCATGTGGGATCTTACTGGGCAAGGGCTCGAACCCATGTCCCCTGCGTTGGCAGGCAGATTCTTAACCACTGCACCACCAGGGAAGCCCTTTATTTTTAAATTTAACTTTACTTTTATCAAAGCAGGATACTTCTATGTCGTTTCAAAGATCAAATAGTAAGACTAGGTTTAAAATGAATAATAGTTTTCATTTGTCCCTTTCCCCCAGTACTCTGATTTTCTCTTCCGAAGAGGATACATTTTAAACTCCTTGAACTGTTTCTTCTGGTATTTACTTCCAGGTTTCTAAACAAAATATCTCTATTGCTATATCTTGATTCATTTGTTTTAGAACATCATTTATTGACATTGTACTAACTAGAGGATTCAGCTGTTTCATCTAATCCCACAAACATACATATGCTCTCTCTCTCGCACACTCTCTCTCTCTCTCTCTCTCTCTCTCTCTCTCTCTCTCTCTCTCACACACACACACACACACACACACACACACACACACACACACACATCTTAAATGATTAAATCAGAGATCAGTGCTTACATGATTGCTTATTGCTACTCTGTGAATAACATACACAGCACAATCATAAAGTATATTAGGATTACATTTTCTGTCTTGTACCTTTTTGGTTTTCCCTAGATTTAATAAGTACCTTGTTTCTCTTTTAAATTTTAATGTCCTTTATCGGAGTTCAAGTTGTAGACAGTAAATGCATCCATTTAAAATGTATGGTTCTATGAGTTTTTGAGTAGTGTACACATCAGATAATCACCAGCCCAATAAAGGTACAGAACGTTTCCATAGCTCAAAAAACTTCCAATGTCCTTTCCCAGTTAATCCCTTCCACTCTGTCCCAGGCAATCACTGATCTGATTTTTTTTCACTATAATTATTTCTGCCTGTACTAGAACTTCACATAATGAAATCATCCAATATGTCTGGTATCTTTGTTTGCTATCTTTCACTCAGCACCATGTTACTGAGCTCCATTTATGCTGCTATGTTAGTCCTTCTTCACGCCTGCAAAGTATTGCATTGTATAAACATATACAAAGTGTTTATCCATTCACCTATTGATGAACAATTGAGTTCTTTCCAGTTTGCAGCTGTTATGTTAAAGCTGTTATAAACATTTGTATTCAGGTCTTTGTGTAGATGTGTGTTTTCATTTCTCTTGTGTAAATACTGAGGGGGGACATTGCTGGGTAATTTCATAGGTAGTGTGTTTAACTGTTTCCCAAAGTGATTGTACCATTTTTACTACCTCCAGTAATGTAAGAGAATTCTAGCTGCTTGTCAATGTTTGGTGCTGTCAGTATTTTTACAATTTTAGCCATTTTAGTGCTTGTGTGGGCATGATTCATTGCAGGTTTTTAAAAAATTAACCGACTTTATTCATTTAGTTATTTAGCTATTTATTTATTAAAGCAGTTTTAGGTTTTCAGAAAAATTGAGTGCAGGGTACAGAGAATTCCTATATACCCTCACCCTCGGTTTCCCCTATTATTAACATCTTGCCTCAGTGTGATACATTTGTTACAATTGATAAACCAATGGTGACACATTATTATTAGCTAAAGTCTATAGTTTATATTGGGTTTACTCTGTGTGTTGTACATTCTATGGATTTTATTGATAACAAATGTGTAATGACATGTATCCAACGTTACAGTATCATATACAGTAGTTTCACCGCCTTAAAAATGCCCTGATCTCCACCTGTTCAGCTCTCCCTCCCCCCTTCCTCCCTCCACCCGCACCCCAGCAACCACTGATCTTTTCACTGTCTCCCTAGTTTTGCCTTTCCCAGGATGTCATAGAGTTGGAATCACGCAGTCCATGATTGGAAGGCTTGGAAATCAGGCCTTTCCAGGTTGGCTTCTTCACTTAGCAATATGCCGTTAGAGTTCCCCCATGACTTTTTGTGATTCGATAGCTCATTTCTTGTTCACGCTGAAAAACATTACGTTGCCTGGATGTCCCGCAGTTTGCTTGTCCATTTATCTGTTGAGGGACATCTTAGTTGCCTCCTGGTTGCAGCAATATGAATAAAGCTGCTGTAAACCTCTGTGTGTCTTTTGCTGGGTGGGGATAGAGCTTGGCTGTCAGTGTTCTGGAGCTGAGCTAGGCAGGGCCTTTGTTCAGTCACCTGTCTTCTCTGAAGTGCTTCTTTGACCCCTCAGCCACGTCTGAGGCTGCCTGATTCAATCTGTCTGCAGAGTGAATCTCAGGCTTTCCCCCTGGGTTTGCTCTAAGGGCAGGAGAGAGAATCGCGGGTCTGATCCGTCCAACCTGAGATATCCGGCATCCTGAATTCCTGAGCCTTCTGGGGCTCAGATGCAAAGCAGCCCTGGTTTTGTTTGCTTTTTACTCACCCCCCGCTCCATCCCACCCTCAGGCTTCCATTTTGGGTCTTCTGATCTGTCAGGCCAGTTACAGGTTGACCTGTCCTAAGTCATTTTTCCTCCTAATCTCTTTTTCTTTCTGCTGTGCCTAATGAAACTCATTCTTTTTTTATAATATCTGCATCGTATACTATAATATGAATATATCATGACTTTTCCCCCATTCATTCATTTATTCACTCATATATTAATTCAGTAAATACTTACAATATATGATGGTGGTATATTAAACTTTGAGACAGTCCTTTTTTTTGGACCACACCCTCTCAGATGCCCTCTTTATCATGACTTGCTGAACCATTTCCCTGTTGATGGACTTTTGGGTTGTTTCTGTGTCTTTATTTTGCTTTTGCCTCCATCTCCTAAACATCCTCCTCTATGTAGCCTGTCATACTGGGTTCTTTTATTTTGATAGAAAGATTCCGCCAAGTGGGATTGCAGGATCAAGTTGCGTATGTTTTCCATTTTAATAGACGTTGTCAGATTAATTTTCCAAAACTTGGTTGCAGTTTACACTCCCACAAGCTCTGGAGTCCCTTTCACTTTCCAAGTGAGGAAATTAGGATCCCAGGAGGGCTGAGCATTATTTTAAGCAGAGTATTTGCAATTAGATGATTATTCTTTACTTTTTCAGTAGTAAGTTTTGATGATAATGCTGGACTTTGGGAGTTCCCTGGTGGCCTAATGGTTAGGATTCTGGGGTTTCACTGCCATGGCTTGGGTTCAGTCCACGGTCGGGGAACTGAGATCCCACAAGCCACGTGCCACGGCCAAAAATAAATAAATAAAATAAAATGGTTAATGGTTAATTAAAAACAAATGCTGGATTTTTTTTTTAAGTAAGGGGGAGAATAGGACTGTGACCAAAGGTCCTCAGGTCGGCATAGGAACATTTCCTAATTTTCCATGCGGCACCAACAGCTTTGACTGGACCTTGTGTGCGCTATCCCCGAACTCCTCATGAAGCAGAGGTCATCCTGTCCTCAGTGAAGGGCTGTGAACACCTCTGGTGCCCCATGGGAGCTCCGGCAGGGACACTGCTCGTTCCCCCTGGAGAGGAGGACTTAAGGTGTTGTTTACCTGACTGATCTGAGATGTGTTTTTCTTTGAGGAGCAAAGTGTTCTGTTTCTGAGGCCGTTAGAGGCTCAGTGCATTTCTTCTCTGGACCATAGTGAACAGGACCCAAACTGGTCTTATTAAGCATTGTGACCCCTCTGATTGCTGATTTTGACTGTTCTTATTTTAACTTAGCTACTTCTAACACGTTCACATCTCTGGATGGTGGAAGGCCTGCCTCTGTGAGCAGCGGTTACCACCTGGTTCCAGGCCTCCAGCACGGAGGGCTCATGGGGACTGATCCTGGGGAGAATATGGTGCCCCAGAGCTGGAGGCATGAGGAGATAGTTGGAGTGGGGCAGGTGGTCTCAGCCTGCCAGGGCGGAGGGACTGGGATTGTTAGCAAACCAAACTTGGATCCACTGGCCCAATGGGAAGCAAAGCCAGTCTACTGTGTTGTGGTGAAGGAGAGTACAGCGTTTATTGCAAGGCACCCAGCATGGGGCCAAGCAAGGAGAAAGGGCAGCTCAGGCTCAAAAGACCTGAACTGTCTGATTGCTTTCAGGGAAGGGGTTTTAAAGGGAAGGTTAAGGGTTCCTTAACCCTGTGGGTTGCAGGGTGACTGATCAGCTCATGCACAGGTCTCTGATTGGTCAATGGTGAGGTAACAGGGTGATGTTTCTGGAATCTCAGTTATCAAGTTTCTGGCTCCAACCAGTCTGGGGTCTGTGTGTTGGTGGTCAACACACAGTTAACTTCTTCCACCTGGTGAGGGTTTCAGTGTCTGCAAAACAAGTCAAGGATATGGCTCAGGATATTATCTGTAGCCCTTGAGGAGGAGCTAAAGGTCCTGGACTTTGTTTTATGGCTAAACTAATATTATTTTGTCTTGCGTGACTATTTTCCTTTGTTTCTGTATTTTCTCACTTCTCTGGTTAAATTTGCTCTTTGGAACACTGGGAAGGCCTAGGAGGCTAAAGCTTTTCTACAAGCAAGAGGCAGGGCACATGGCACGGTGAGGGCGGGGGAGGGGGGTGGGGGAGGAACGTCGGTCCCTGGGAAAACCCTGCAGGGTTCTGCTTGGTTTCAGGTTCTGAGTCCAGCATGGAGCTTTCCAGCATTGTGGCCAAGGGCAGCCCAGCTTCTCAAGCATCAGATGGGCCATGTGTAGAGCAGTGATAATGACATCTTGTCTGTGTCTGTAATGTCTGTAAGACTAAACCCATGTGCTAGCTCAGAGCCCGGTCACACATTCTCCCTGCAACTTTCCTTCCAGGACCTTCCAGGTTCAATCCTACCTTTCCTGGAGCATCACTTGTTTCTTGTGAAGGCAAAGTTCGGCTCTCCTTTGCGTACTTACCACTGGCTCGCCAGCACCTGCCACAGTACTTAGTGGGAGAGCAAAAGATAAATTAAAAAAAACCACGTTGCTGGCTTCCTCTCACCCTTTGTGACTTTTTTAAAACCCTGGGAGACATTTAACTTTCTTCATCATCATAGCAATGACCTCAGTGTTCCTGACTTTTCACTCTGTGCCAGAATCCCTGCTAAGCGCTTGACATGATTATTATATGGACAATATCTATTATATTATTATTATACAATTCTTATTATAGCACATAACTTTGTATTTGCTCATTTAATCCTCACAGCAGCTCCATGAGGCATCCTGAAAGTGCTCCCATGTTTACGGTTGAGAAAAGTAAGACCCAGAGAGGTTAAGTCATTTGCCCGACAACACTCAGCTGAGATCCAAACCCAGCCTCTGGATCCACAGCCCAAGCTCTTCTCCTTCACCCCCAATTCCCTCCTTCGTTCCCTTGTCCATTGGTGTCATCACAGCCTTTCCCTCCGTGTCACATCACAGGAGATCATCATGGTCCCTTGAAGCTCCTCCTTAATATAGTTTATTAGGGTGATGCCCGCTGATGCTTCAAGCCATTTAAAAAACCAAATACAGTTCAATAGACTCAGATTCTGCTGTATCCTCCCCACTGTTTTTCTCTCCATCCAGTTTTTCTCCCTTAAATGCATCTTCCAGAACTACTTAATTTAACAAACACATACTGTTTCCTATACACAAAGTCATTTGGTCCTCAGAACAACCCAGTGGAAGAGGTACTATTTTTATCCCCATTTTATAGGTGAGAAAGCTCAGGCCCAGAGAGGGTGAGCCACTTGCTCGAGGTCCCACAGCTGGAATCGGTAGAGCTGGGATTCAAATCTTGGAAATCTGGCTCCGAAATTCCGAATCCAAGCTCTGTACGATCAAAAGTCTTTGGCAGCTACGTGCTTGTTAATTAAGAGATGTTCAGGTCCTTTTCCCTGACCTTCAGAGCCCTTCAGAATCACTCCCCAATTTACTTTATTCTGACTCATATCCAGGAAGTCAGCCTTAATCGCTGCTCTTTTAGCCCTTACATCCCTTTAACACCAAATCAGAGTATGGGGTCCGGCAGCTCAGTGTTTGTTCCTCTTGTGTTTGATTCAGGACATGTTGTTTGATTTAGGGCATGTGCTATGGATTATTTGGGATATACTGAGGAATGTTCTCACCACTCGTTGTTAGAGAACCAGACTGAGGCACAAGTCCTGAGCAGCTTTTGTTGGAAGAAATGAAATGAACCCAGTTTAGCTAATGTGGACTCACCTAGATGCTTGTGGAAAGGTAACAGTCTCCCACCTTCTTTCTGAGAGTCTGGGCCCTTTCTTCCCCTTTGGAGTGCATTGACGGAGCTTTTCTGTTCTGAAAAGAGAGCTTCATATATAAAACCTATGCTAGGAATACTAGAATGTTTTCATACTTTGCATTTTTCTTTACAGAGCTTATTAAAGGAGAAAATTCACAGTTAGAAAGTAATTTCATTGTCTTAACTGTGGGTGTAACTGAGGAAAACCTGTGATTCCCTTGCAGAGATTCTGACTCATTAAGCCTGGGGCAGGGTCCTGGGATTTGTGTTTGTAGAAGCTCTCTCCTTGATTCTGATGCATTCCTTCATTTGAGCACCACTGGCGTTGGGACATTGCTCTGAAATGTGCTTAACCTTGGAAAAAGTAAAAGGCTTTGCATCGTACTCAGGGGTGCAGCAAACTTTCCTGGTCTCAACACCTTAATATTTAGTCTGTTCTAAAAACTGTTCTGAAGCTACAGAGCAAAGATAAAACAACAGCGCATTAATGGTCTGCACTTAAAGGGGATGTTTTTATTAGATGCTCAATTCTTGCTTGTTAGTTTTTAAAAAGCATGTGACAAATATTACCATTTTGTTTAATTTACCAGGGGATTTATTTTATCATGATCTTGAAAATTATAACTTTATGCAATCAACTTTGCCCTCCACCTGCTGCCGTGGAAACATCTTGTTCCAAGGTGTTGAAAGCCCAAGATGACAATAAATAAATAGAAATTAAAAGCAGTACAGAAACAGAGCTAAAGACTTGTCCTTCCTGCCAGAACTCTTGCGTGCATCCCATGTCGAGATTGTCAGCACGTCACTTGGAGCAAAGTTAGAGGCCTTTGTGGCTGGAAAGGGAGGAGCTCCTTGTGTGGGAAGATCTGATTATAGGCATTAGAGAGGGGACACATTCTCTACCTCTGGTTTTGTTTCAACCTCCACAGTATCTTGCAGAAAAGTGCCACATGGTAACTCTTAGAAGAGCCGAATGGCATTTTTTGTTTGTTTAATTTTAGAGTTCTCGATTTTGTTAGGATGATCCATTTCTCTGGGCTTGAACCAGTGTTTGCTGGTAGCATCCTCTCAAGCAAGAGGCTCCAGGTACAGAAGGAAGGGGACCGTCTATTGAGAAGGTTATGAGTTCAGGGTTATTATGGTCATAGAATGAGGGTGGATAGAAGTGGGGCTGTGTCCCTCTGTACTGATCACCTGATCTTTAGTGAGTTCGGAGGGACCTCAGGCCAGAAGGGCTTTAATGCTTCCAACATGGGCTTTTCATCTTGCTTTTGGGTATAGTTTGGACTAATGACCCCTTTCCAACCCTAAGGGTATAGGATTCTAACAGTTAAGCCCAAATTCCTCACCCTGATCTTTGACGCTGTTTATCACCTGGTCATCTCTTACATAACTGTAATACCGCCTCTTCTCCCCAGTATCCTCTTCTCACTGGCAAGCTCATTTCTGCCTCTGGACCTTCTGTCTTTTCTTTTTTATTAATTTATTTATTTTTGGCTGCATTGGGTCTTCGTTGCTGCGCACGGGCTTTCTCTAGTTGCGGCCAGCGGGGGCTACTCTTGGTTGTGGTATGCGGACTTCTCATTGCGGTGGCTTCTCTTGTTGCGGAACATGGGCTCTAGGCGTACGGGCTTCAGTAGTTGTGGCACACAGGCTCAGTAGTTGTGGCTCGCGGGCTCCAGAGTGCAGGCTCAGTAGTTGTGGTACACGGGCTTAGTTGCTCCGCAGCATGTGGGATCTTCACAGACCAGGGCTTGATCCCGTGTCCCCTGCATTGGCAGGCAGATTCTTAACCACTGCACCACCAGGGAAGCCCAACCCAGCCCTTCTGATGGCCCGTTGGGAGTTCTTTCTGTCTGTGGTCTCGTGCTTGGCCTAAAAGGTGGGGTGTCTCCCAGTTGGTGGGTCTCCTCTAGCCAGGCCCCAAGGGGCTGACCCACAGCGAGTGAGTCGGGCCTCCTCTGGTAGATAAAAAGGTAGTAACATGCGTGTTGGGAGCTGAGTGTGAGCTAAGAAGTCACTCCTTTCCTACAACGGGTCCCATCCCTGCAGGGGTGTGTTCTGTCTTGGCCGCCACACTTCGGGAGAATGAGGGGAGAGTGGAGCCGTGCCTGAGAGGAACAAGCAAATAGATCAAAGCCTGCCTTAGTCATCTTACGGGAGAAGGTTAATGCAGTTGAGAGGCAACAGTAATGCTCAAATAACTGAGATTTCTGGCAAGTTCCTTCCATCTCGGCAGAAGGTTAAACTGGAGAAGGTCAACTTCAAGTGTAGTGACAGAGAGTGTTGTGGCCTCACGAGCTTGCTAACAGTAAGCATTGTCAGATACCTACACAGGCCGCTCAGGGTGATTGTAGAAACTTGGTCCCTAAGACTGTGTGAAAAATCAAAGCTATGCTTCCGAAAAGGCTGGGCACAGGCTTTTGTCCCGGACACCCTGACCTTTTACATTCACTTGACTCTCGAGGCCCTGATCTGGGTAGTTTGAAGTCTGCACAGAAAGAATATTTCTCAGGCTTGGCTCAACTGGACCTTGGATGGAGGATTCCTTCTGGGCCACTCAGTGGCACTGTGGGAACTGGGAGAGCCTGAGGCCAGCTGCTGACGGGCTTGGGTTGTCCTGGGGTCCGAGTAGGAGCTTTTTGTTTCTTGAAGGATGATTTTCAACCCCATCATGGTTGGAAACAGTTGTTTGCCCTGTTGCTGAAGTAATTCCTTGATGGGTCCTTGTGCGTTAGCATCCCCCTTCTCGACTGTACCGTCATCTCCTCTGGCCACACAGCGTCGAATGTGCGCTGCTTGGCTGGGGAGAGAAAAAATAAAACGTAACCTAAAAACCCATCTGCTTTTTCAGGAGACGCCTCCAAACAGACAGATGCCCCAGGTTCCCCTCCGGCAGCTGTTTTCAGCTGTAAGACAGCCCCCAGTGACCGTCTTCTTGTCCTGTCAGTTGTCCTTCTACAGGGGCAGAGCTCTGGGTGGGAGATTTCTCACCTCCTCCTCTAGCTCAGTGGCATGGGGACCAGGAACTCGTGTCCCCTGTCCTGCTGGCCCTGCACCTCCCTTTTCTTCTGTGGATTCCATTCAGGGACACTCTGGCCAGCCCTGCAGAGCCACCTGCAACTTCCCCACTGAGCATCACTATGATTCTTGACTCTTTGCCGCTGTTTCCTGTCCTTGCAGCTAGAGTCTAGTTTGGTGGTCCTTCCTACCAGCTCATTCCCTGTCACCTTCCCTGCCACCAAGAGGCAACATCTCAAGGTTCCCTCGTTGGGGACCTCATGATGACATGAGCCAGGGGTCATGATGGTGGCCAGGGTTCTGGCCATGTTCAGCAGGGCTTGGGTGACAGCACAAGCAGGAGATTAGGATTTGTTTTGTGCAGCTGTTCATTCATTCATTCTTTCATTCATTCATTCATTTGGCATGTGTCACATGCTGTTCTAGGAGATACGATACAATAGTAACCAAGACAGATGCAGTCTCCATTTTGATGGAGTTTACACTGGAGGGGAAAGGGTACGGGACATAGACAGTGAACCTCATAATTTCAGAAGTGGATACACACCGTGAAGGATATGGGAGAGGACGATGAGAGGGTGAGGGTTTGGGCGCTGCAGGCTGTCCCAGCTCCGTGACCGTCCAGGCCTGGTCCATCTGGTTGTGCTGGACAGAAGACCAAGAACCACCACCTCCTGCGACTTCCAGCCCAGGTCAAGTGGGTGCTTTTCACTTCTCTCCGGAAACCCAACAGCCTCTCTCAGTTGTTTGTTTGCTTTAAGACCTGTAATGAGTGAAACACCTGATTTAGTGTAAAACTATTCAGACTTCACCATCTGGAGTAGATGAAGTATAAAGTTGTGTTCACTCACAAGTTTACTGAGTGCCCTCTGAGCCCATGGCATCGACCAGGAGCACAGGACAAGGTCCTGCCCTCAAGGAACTCCAGTCTGGGGGTGGGTGAAGGGATAAATGCACCCTTGATAGAGAGGAGGAACCCAGGGGACCTTCCCAGGGATGCAGGAAGCCCCTCTGCATTTCAGATCTATTGGTTCATGGTCCTTCAAATGTCCATAGTTACTGGAAATGAGGCCTCCATATTTTAATGCAGCAAAACTGATTTTATTTATAAATGTTAAACCTAAGTTAAAATTGGGAGCAGTGATCTGCAGAACTAAGGCTTTTATCTTATAAGGGTTAATTCTTTCTCTTTCTTCTTTTCTAAAATATGTGACTCCTGATAAAACCCAGTGTTTCATTTTATATTTAAATGATGCCCCATTGAACATTTTTACTACTAACAATTCGCTACTTAACAATCCCCTGGGCTGGAAAGAAAAGCAACCAATTTAAAGTGGAAGAAATCTCCCTCTTGATCACTGTGAGTTTCTCCATCTGGACATTCAAACACTTTCCAAATTGTCCTTGGAGGTTTTTTAAGTTGCGGTAAAATGCACAGGAAATTTACCATCTTCGCCATGTTACGTGTATAATTCAGTGGCAGTAAGTACATCACATTTCTGTGCAGCCAGCACCACCGTCCATCTTACAGACCTCTTTTCATTTTGAGGAAAGACTGGAGTTTTTACAGCTTCCCTTGCTGATAGGTGTATTTTTGTGTGTGTGTGTGGTACGCGGGCCTCTCACTGCTGTGGCCTCTCCCGCTGTAGAGCACAGCCTCCGGACGCGCAGGCTCAGCGGCCATGGCTCACGGGCCCAGCTGCTCCGTGGCATGTGGGATCTTCCCGGACCGGGGCACAAACCTGTGTCTCCTGCATCGGCAGGTGGACTCTCAACCACTGCGCCACCAGGGAAGCCCAGATAGGTGTATTTTATTTAGCCAAGGCACTATTACTAGGTATTTTATATATGTAAAATGTATAACGTATACTTGATATGTAATCACATTTGTATTTGATTTAATTCTCACCATAATCCTATAAGGGGCATATTATTTACAGACATACCTTGGAGATGTGGCAGGTTTGGTTCTAGACCCCTGCAATAAAGCGAATATCATAATAAAGTGAGTCACATGAATTTTTTGGTTTCCCAGTGCACATAAAAGTTATGTCCACATTATACTGTAGACTATTAAATGGGCAGTAGCATTAAGTATAAAAGAAGTGTATACACCTTAATTTTAAAATACTTCATTGCTAAGAAATGCTAACCATCATCTTAGCCTTCAGCGAGTCATAATCTTCTGGCAGTAGTGACATCAAAGATCACTGATCACAGACCACCATCACAAATATACTAATAATGAAAAAGCTTGAAATATTGTGAGAATTACCAAAATGTGACACAGAGACGTGAAGAGAGCAAATGCCGTTGGAAAAACGGCACTGATAGATTTGCTTGACAGAGTTACCAGAAACCTTCAATTTGTAAAAAACAAAAAAAAACCCAAAATAACCCCCGCAGTACCTGTGAAGCGCAGCAAAGGAGAGCTCAATAAAGTGAAGTGCAGTTAAACTAGGTGTGCCTGTACTCTGTTTTTACTGATAAGAAAACAGGTCAAGTACCTTGTTTAACATTATACAGTCAGTAGATGTTGGAATGGGAATTTGAACCCAAGTTTCTCCAAAGCCAAGTTTTTTCCTACTATTTCACAGTGATTTTCAGTATGAAATTTTGGTTCTGGCATCTTGCCCCTCCATCAGTCACTGTTGCAGCACAGGTCAGAGCGCTGGTCACATTTTCCCAGAATACTGGGCCTGTTTCCTTTGTTCTCTAATCTTCCTGATCAGCACACGTGAGCGCCAACACAACAGGCGTGTGCAAAAGCAGCTAGAAATCAACACCATACTCTCTTTGAAGAGGATTTGGAAACTTGGATCCCTAAAACGTGATGACTGCATATACCTCTGTTTAGAGTATTCTCCCCTCTAAAAAGTTAAGCGTTGTTTTTTTAACTCTAATAGGAGGAAGTGAATCTCATTGTTACATTACCTTCCTGCCCATTGATGATGGCATTTGTGTCTTTCTTTTATGAAAACACATGGACATATGACTTAAGTTTCCTTCTTCATCTCATCACTGGCTGGCCCGGGTGTAGAGGGAGGTAGAGGCAACATTAATACTGTAGAAGGTCCAGGAAGAGTCCCGATGTTGGTGCTACTGGACCTGCTGATATACAGGTGCCCTCGTTGTTGGGAAGCCATGTCAGCTGCAAAAATCGTGCAAGTGTTGGCAATCTTTTTTATCCTTGGAAGAAGCAGTCTGTTGGAGAACACGGTTAGGAGCTAGCGGTGAAGCATCCTTGGTAGTGGTAAAGTGTCCTCGGTTCCTTTCCCCTTTGTGAGGCTGTGGTGCTATATATTCAGGCGTATCACTCAGATGGGAACATGAACCATATGGCACAAGACGGAAAGAAACGCGCTCCTTCTCTGGTTTGACATGCAAACAAGAGGGAAGACATCACAGATGCACAGGCTGGCTTCTAATCTTAGAGAGGAGGGGAAGGCCACCCAGCATCCCAGCCCATAGCCTCATAATATCTCCTCTCCACCTCCCCGCTCCCACGGCTCCTCCCAGCCTGTGCCTCCAGGGACCAGAGGCAGCAGAATGGTGGGGTGGGGTTCCAGACATACTCGTGGTGAGAAGGACCTCACGGCAGGGAAAGAGGGTGCTACTGTGTTTGCAGGAACCGTCTCTCTTCCTCCTCTCTCTCTCTCTCTATCTCTCCATCCCCCCCGCCCCCCTCTACATCTCTTCTTTTCCCTCTCCTTCCCCTCCCCCTCTACACAAACACACTCACGTACCTCCATCATTGATTGACTGAAAGTTCATTGCAAAGTTGGGGTGGGGATTGATGAAGTCTAGGCTCCTAGCTAATGTTTCACTTTTTCTCATTCTCAGATCCAAAACTCTCATCCGTGACCTTCCTCAGATCTGCTTTGAATGGCTTTGCATTGCCATCTGGATAAAGTTCCAACTCCTAGCCTGGTTGCTCTCCAAGATCCAATCTTTGTTCTTGGCTTTATCCCACTGCGTCCACCAAGCCTTCCCCATCCTCACCCCCAGCCCTTTATAATCTGACCATTGCAAACCCTTGCTGCTCGCCACGCACGGTGATCTCGGGCACCTCGGGCCTTTTGCAAAGGCCCTTCTCTCTACCTGGAAGACTCTGTCCCCTTTATCCCCCACCCACACACCACTTTTCCTGGATGAATTCTCCTCATCCTTCATCTGCCACATGCATTTCCGTCAGGAAGTCTTCTCTGAGCCCCTGCAGCTGGCCAGGCTCCCCTCCTGCGTGATCCCATAACCCCTATGTTAACATAACATGCGGCATCAGAACAGCCTGCTCGCTGGAGTCTCCTTGGAAAACCCGAGGAGCTCACACGTAGTAATATCCTCAGAGCTCAGTAAACGTCTGATGAAGGAACGGGTGAACTCTGTCCCACACTGGCTGTGCAGCCATCCCTGCCCATCCCTCTTTTTGTACCATCAAGTCTGTAAATGTGGAAGAAGAGTGGGATGGAGGAAGGTGAGCTGTCTACCTTCCCTCTGCTGTGGTAGAAAACACATCCTCAGGGACACGTTCTCTGGCCACTGTCATCTCCATCACTGTTCCTCTTGTCCCACCACCTCCCTTCCAGTGTTCGTTACAGTCATAAATGATCTTACTTGTCTGCTGTCCTTCTTCACCCTCTCTGGACCGTTTTCTTCACAAGCACTGGGACCTCATCCCTCTGGCTCCCTCTTTAGCTCTACCACGTAGCTCCTTCCTGGGACATACAGAATATTCAGTACCTATCTGCTGAATTGTAGGAATTACTTAATTCAGTTGACAGCCATATACGGGACTTTCAGCAGCAGAAAATCCTCTCTCCCTTTTTTTGCCTTACAAATACGGAAAAAATGCTTTTCAGAACCAGAAAGCACTCTAAGGGTTAACTATTTTGTTCATCTGCCCTTCATCTGAAGGGAAACCTCAGGAGAATTTTCATCTCCATTTCCTCTAGGACACATTCATGTGAAAACTTGCTCTAAAGGAGATCTAATGTTTATTTACTTTGTAATTAACATTTTGTTTTCCACTGTCCATCTGTTTATTATTTGTTCAGTTTCATTGATTTGCATGCTCATGCATTCATTACCAGATCATCTAAGCCCCTAGGCATTTTTCATTGCAGTGCTCTCTGGAAAAGGATTACTATTTAACGATCCACTGATTGTTAAATTGTTAAAGATATATATTCCTTATTTTAGAGAGTCTATCCATGTTCCCACTGTTCAGTTGGAGACTTCTATGCAACTGAAATTTTACAGGAAAACTCTCTTGGTAGATCTACTAGAATAATCGATAATTTTTTTTACAGTGCCAGTTCCTCAAACTCTGAGACTTTAACAAGAGGAAAGAAACCCTATAATATAACATTTTGTGAAACTCCCCTTTTGGATGATAGAAACCGACAGATGTCCTTATTATTATTCTGCAGAACGGTTCCTTCCTCTCACTGGGAGGAATCTGTGTTCCTAGACCCAGCAATTTCTACTCCTAGAAAACTCTTCATTTATTCTGCACATGAGACTATTTCTCCCAGTTGGGGGTTTTGTTTGCTGTCAGCTTGCCTTCACCCCGTGCAATTAAGCAAGGCTTTGCCAAAGTTACGTGTTTTGCCAGTAGGGATGGTGGAAAGGAAAAGGATTTTAGAATCAGGAAAACCGAGCTCCAGGGTATTTGGCAGGTTAGGGCGTCTCTCCATTCCCAGGTTCCTTCACTGTAGAAATAGGGCTTCTTCTGTCTGTCTCACAGGTGGGGCCTCAAGAAGCTAGTACGGAGCTTTCCACGTATTGGATTCAAGTGTAGGTTGTATGAGTGGCACTGAGCCACATGGGGGATCTTATTTGTAAGCCTGTGGACAGATCAGCTAGTAAATTTCACAAAGCAAGTAGTAGTTTGTTTTCTCTGTGGAAACCATGAGGATGTGAGAAATAGATATAAACAGATACAAATTTTTTCTTTCATGAGATGGAATCAGGCTACTTGCGTCTCTCTGTAATTGGTAAAAAGTACATTCGTGACCTACATCTGTCTTTACTTCAGGGCTCTACAAATATGATCTTTTTTTCACCCTGTGGTGACATGAAAAAGATCAGGAATCTCTAACCTGCATATTCTAACTAAATTCTTTCAAACTGATTTTAAAGAATAATTTATCCATCATCATGGATATTCGTTGGCTTAAAATACAATTTTTTTTTTGCGGTACGCGGGCCTCTCGCTGTCGTGGCCTCTCCCGCTGCGGAGCACAGGCTCCGGACGCGCAGGCTCAGCGGCCACGGCTCGCTGGCTCAGCCACTCCGCGGCATGTGGGATCCTCCCGGACCGGGGCACGAACCCGCGTCCCCTGCATTGGCAGGTGGACTCTCAACCACTGTGCCACCAGGGAAGCCCAAAGTACAATTTTGATAAACTATTTTGACTTAAAAAAAAAGTCAATATTTAAATCATCAAAACATGTAAATCTAGGACTATGAGGAATAAGTTGATCCTGGACAGACTCGAAAACATACCATGGAAGAGATGGGCTTTGAACACCGTAAGAAAAGGAAGCAGGAATCACTTTGAGTCAGCATAGGATTTTCAGCAAAATTTTGACACAGACAAACTCTCCTGTGCTTGGAGATGCTGTACCTGTTATCCAGAGTGTGTTGTAAATATTCACTGGCCCATCGATGGACTAGACTGTGATTTCCTTGAAGCCAAGAGTCATTTGGTCCAGCGCGTGTAGGGACTGGCACATAATAAGGCTTCAATAAACGTTCGTTGAATAAATTAATGAATATCCTTGTAGGTGAGATGGGAAAGTGTGAACTAAATCATACCACAGTTAAATGGACAGATGATTGGTCGAGGAGGCACACCCAAAGGCAATTGAAAATATAGACCTGAAAGGAAATTTCTGGAGATTTTCCCCAGGGCTGGCTCAGAACATATTCTTTCCAATACTGGAAAAATAAATAGCTTGAAAGAGGACATGGAAGGCATACTAATTAAATTTACACATGGCCAGAAGCTAGATTCAAAAATAATTCTGCCAATAATAAATGACACAATAAATTAAATTTACCCTAACGCTGGTTTCTTTTTGTTTTTTTTTTCCCATGTTTTTTATGCTTTTCATTTACTTTTACCACCCACTCTCTTTAGTTTATTTTAGGGTTTCGAGTTATGATTGGCTCTTGACAATGTAGAAGAAGACTGTGTAGTCATTTCCAGTGAGTGTAGGGGAATATTCTGTGAAGAAAACTTAACAGTGTTTCCTAGTATATTTGAGGTAAAATATAAAAATAAAGAGTCAAAAGTAGTCTTGGAAGAGACTGAGTTACATAACTTCTTTTTCTTTTCTTTTCCCCAAAATGACTATAAAGACTAGACATAACATATTTATTCTCCTCACCAAACTATATACAGATATATATTTATATATTTATATTTAATGCGGTCTGTGTGACCTAGCCTTCTTTGGGGTGTTAAAGTCCCCCCCGCCAAGAGGCTCTCACCCTGTTACTTCTTCCACTAGGGCTGCCTGAGTAAAACAGGACAGAGTTACTTCTCTGAATGTCCCAACAACAAGAAATGTCTCTTTTCTCCATTCGTGTGAGTCAAAAAATAAACACAGCTCAAAACAGAGGACTGTGCCAAATGACCAAACCTTTGACACCCAAACTCAACTCCTTCCATGTTTGTGACAAGTCAGATAACACCATCTCAGTAGGCCACCAGATTGAATATTTCCTTACCCACAGCATTGGCCGCATCCCTGGAAACCTCCATGACCTTCCTACATGTTGCCTTCGTTTCCTCTCTCGGTTGTTGCTTTCTCAGTGCACGGCTCCCCTCGCCTTTTCCTCGGGGTTCCTGGCTGCTCTCAGCCATCTGAGCTTTGGAGCTTCCCCTGGAATTTTAGTGACCCCCTCATTGTGCAGTCTTCCCTCTGATTCCGAAGGGGCTCCAGGCCTTTTGTGCTAAATTACACATTTTTCCTTACAGGCGCTGAAAGCTCTGATTCATATCTTGTGTAACTCCACAGAGAAATGACTTTCCTCATTATTTTTTCATAAGCCATTACAAGTTAATACCAATTTCATGTTAATATTCCTCTAAGGCTGCATTCAGGGGACCTCTTCCTTATCTCTGAAGAAAGTGGAGATGGGTGTCAAATGGCTCCTGTAGAAATTTCCTATGTTAGGATTGGATTTCAAATACGCAGAAATCCAAGTGGGATTGTGTGAAGGTTAGAAAATCTTCACAAATGGCTTAAATCCATTCCTTTTCTTTTGTGAAACTCTCGTTTTCTTAACCTCTGACCTTTACCATGTGTCTCACATCTCTGAGAATCATTCCAAAGTTTGTATCCTTCTCTGTCTTCCTTATTCTTTTCACATTTTTAAGTGGATGCACATTGTTGTGAAGTACATGAAGAGCAGTGAACGTTTTCCCACACTCTGACAGGAGCAACCATTTATCCCCTGCTATTTTTAGTCAGGACTAATAATAATGTTATATTCGTTATTAAGGCGATGCTATCATTTTCAAATTTATTACTAAACCTAGATATGAAACAGACTTCTATTTTTGTTCACACTTATGGCATAAGTTAGAAATATATGAACTTCACTTTTTGGACCCTCTCTATCCATTAGGATGCATTTGATCGCAAGCAACAGAAAACAAAGCTTGTATTAGAAATTAGCTTAAACAGTCAAGGGGGGAAATTGGTTGATGTGTCTGATTCTCCAAAGATAGGGCTGGCTTTCATTTGGTTTTATTCAGTGAAACGATACTGAGATCAAGACCTTGGTTTCTATCAGTTTCTTTGCTCTGTTCTCCACAATGTCATCCTATTGTTAGTTCCTTCTTGTCGTCCCATGATGGCTGCCAGCAACTTCGAGATCAGTTGCTTCCTTGTTCAAGGTCTGAGCCAAATGCCCCAATCTTACTGCCAGTTAACTTTCCCCAAAGCACAAGCTGTGTGGGAATGATGTAGATCGAGTGAAAACTCAAGAACTTCACGAAGGAAGAGGGTTACATGGACATCATCGGAGTTTCCAAAAAATAACGTCTGAGCAGTTTATCTAAAAATGCTGCCTATGTTGTAAACGTTCCTAAGGAAATGTTTATTTGTCCATCTGCATCATGAGGCTTTCTGACTTTATTTAAATCATTTTCATACTTTTTGGAGAATTTCTGTAATTTTTTTATACATGTCTAGCTTTTTAGTAAGTGATTGAAACATTGTAAATAGTTTCTGTTTAGTGTCTTCCACGAAACAGAAAATAAATTTCTGTGAGAAGAATTACTTGCTCTCTGGTTTATTCTGTTAATTATTTTTATCCAGAAGCTGGGCAAAAACTCAAGTCTCAGTATGGGAGATGATCTCTGAAGTGTAAAGCATTCTTGTAATTGATTTTCAAAGATTTTTTTCAAGGATGTTAGGAGAGTAATTTCCTGCAATATCAGTGAGAATTTTTTAATATTGTTTCATTTGAATGTTCAGAGTTTCTCCCTGTCTGACCTGTGGATCTCTAAAGAACCCTCTCTGACCACCATTACAGGTAATAGAAATTTGAAAAAAAAAAATCTTGTTATGTAACTAATATTGTTATAATGTTACAGAAATAGTAAGACTTCTCTTTCTCTGGAAAAATTTACTTATCTTAAAGAAATGTAGGGGACTACACTCAGACTTTCCTTCCCAATAAGACAGTCATGGGTTTGAATTCAGGACATTCCAGTGAACTAATTTTGGGCCAATTGCCCAATCCCCTTAAATCTCAGTTTCCTTTCTTATAAAATAAGGATAATAGGTCCATCCCCTAGCATTTTCAGTTATTGAAATGAAATGTGATCAGCCCAGGGTCCTGCACATAGAAAGCTCTAAGTAAATGATAGTTATTACAAAAAAATATGGAAGTGAACAAGGAAAAAAAAATCAAAGTCCAACTGAATTGTAGGAAATTATTACTTTAAAACTTTAGCAATTCTTTATCCTTTGTCATGCTGATTTCTTTTACTTTAGAAACATATAGCAGTTTCCTTAAAAATGTTGTTTGGCGATGCTTAGTAGAAAATCCATCTCTGTGAAAATGTATGGACATATTTATGTATATGAATATATACATATATGGAGAGGGAGGGAGACTGCAGGGTCAAGGACACGTGACCTAGGAGATGTCCTGCCCAGGGTGTGTGCCCTAGACTTTGACCCCAGGAATCCTCCCCACGCCACCACCATGAAAGGAGCCCCAGAACGCAAAAGTCAAATCTGGAAGGAGGTAGAACAAGTGTTATTTCAGAGTGTGTTGTTTTGATTTATAACTTCATTTATACAAAAGTCGTTTCTCCATAGAATATAAAGGAGTTATACCCTGGGACATACTGTCATCATAAACGGCTGACCATTTGTGAAGTAGTCATTTAATTTCCCCATCTGTAAATGGAGGGCTGGCTGAGACATTGGCTCCCAAATTTGGCTAATCATCAGAGTTGCCAGAAACTTTCAAATATATACATCATTCCCAGGTTCCGCGAGCCTAGTAATGGTGTTTTCGGGGAGTTGGGTAGGAGCTGCAAATGTGCCTGCTTATATTACACGGGAGTCTTGGTGATCATACCACCCCCAGAGACAGATTTCAGTGTTGGTCTGTTTATTTGATCTAATCTCACAGCAGAGTCTTGTCCTATATATCTGGAGTTGAGGGGCTAGTGTTCACTTTGAAACCCTATGTCTATTCAGTATCTCTTAAGATCTGTGCTTTGCCAAGTTTGAGTTCACACTAATCCAGAGAGGCAGCTGTGAGGTCTGCTGCTTTGACTTTCATTCTGTGTTATTATTAGGTACTAAGTTTGAACAACAGTTAAGAAGAAAAATAGAGCAGATAGATATGTCTCTAAAAGGAGAGAGAGGCTGGCCTAACATATGACCAGAGGCTGTGTGTTGGAGCCCATAGAAACTGTGTTCTGGGCTCGTGGAGCCCAGAAATCCCATCACGTAGCTGGCAAGTGTTGGTGGCTGATGAAGAGGAAAAGGTCTTTCCAACATCTACAGTGTGGTTTTGAAAATAATAAGAAATATTCCATCAGTGGGATCCCGATTCTAGAGATGTAGGAAGACTCTGAAGAACAAAACCCCAGATCATGACAGATATTGTTTTCTTTCTCACAATTCTCTTCTCTTTCAGAGGAAGAAAAAAAAAAAAACTATTGGTAAAAAGAGTCATGAACTTGACATTTTGCAGGATTCCAACCTTTCCATCACTACTTACTAAGAGCTCTTGCATTGACCTCGGTCCCCAAGGACATCTAGACATTTACACTGTGGTCAAGTTGACTTTTCTACTTGTTTATGACGAAAGAGAAAAGTGCGTATGAACTTCCCACCTGGGAGGTTAAAAGTGGAAGAAAGTGAAATTTCATGTTTAAAGTGACAACATCAGGAGGAGAGAGAGAGGGTTAGGATTTCAGGCATGGTTTGTAAGGAACTACGTCACATGGCTTAGTTAAGCAATTAATGTATTTCTTTTTGGTATTGCTCTTTTTAAAAAATGAGGTATTTACAATATTATAAGTTTCAGGTGTACAACATAGTGATTCATAATTTTTAGGGGGTAATATACTCCATTTATAGTTATTATGAAATATTGGCTATATTTAAATATCCCTGCCAAACAAAACACTACATGTACTTTTTTCAGAGCTGGAGTTTGACACGTGTATCCCGCTTCCTAGTGCCTTTGGCATAAAACCCACTCTGTTGAACCTGGCAAGCAAGCTTCTCATAATTTTCCCCAATCTACTCTCATCGATTTCTTCCCCATCCATCTGAGTATCCTTATGTCCACATCACTCTTCTGTGTCTTTGCAAATGCTGTTCCCTCTCTCTGGAGTGCCCTTTTCCTTGTTTTTCTATGCCTGGCAAACGTGCCAAAACCCAGAGCGCGTGTCAGCTCCCCGGGTGCAGCCCTGCTGAGTGCCCGGGCAGAATAAGACATGGGAGCAGGCTGTGCTTCCATGATCTGCGTCCGGCTCCCTGGCAGGAGGTTGGCTGTGCTGTATCCTGATGTTTACATACACACCTGTCTTCCTGAGCTGGCGAGGGAGCCACTGGGTTTCAGGGACTCTCTTTTATTTATCTTTCTAACCCCACTGCTTGGCCTCAGGTCTGGCACCCATAGGTACTCTCTGGATGTTTGATGGAGTCTAGGTCTGTGAGTTTTATGCAAGCTTTCTGGAAATAATGTGCCCTGATGCTCTTCCAAGGGCTCTTGTATGCAGTGAACTTTGAGGAAGAGTGGCGGTGACAGTAAGAGGTCGTGCTTTTCCCTTCCCTTCCCCTGCTGCCCCACCTGCAGTGCAGTTGGTGGCATTCTTGTGCAGGGTTCATCGTGACAGCTGATGGACTGTCTTGTTAAGCTGGGCCTCTGGGTGTTTCTTTGTCATCAGGTCGCATTAGAGCTTCAGATGCTTCGTTTACCACCAGCCCCATCCCTCACCCCCCTGCAGAGAAAAGAGGGAAGAAAAAAAAAAAAACCATGAAAGAGGGAGCACTACCAGATGGTTCATCTGACTCCACACCCTTATTGCAAGATCCTAGAACTGACAGTCTGCATTCCCACGTTGGAGTTTGCTTCCCCCTAAGGCTCCTGAATTAACCAGCTCACGTCCACACCGGGGCTTCCTCTGCCTTCTGATTCGGCATCACTGGGTGGGAAATCATCCTGACTCAGTTTTGTGCATGTTTTTCAAGAGGCGCCACACTTTGCACCTTCCTCCACCCAGGCCCCTATTTTTTCTGTTCCTTTACCCCTCAAATGTTCTTGGCATCCTTTCCCTGAGATAAATCATTCTGCCAGGCTCTGTGCCTGCAAGAGTGTCTTCCACAGTGCTGACTGCCCCCCAGCCTCTGGTGGAATAGCAACTGCAATGCTGTTAGATCCAGCACTGTGTGACTTGAGACTGGGCTTAAGGAGAGTGGCCCCACAATGTATGTATGTGTGTGTATATGCATGTGTGTGTGCGTGGATGCCTGTGTGCACGTGTATACGTACGTGTGTACGTAGCGCCTCACCCCCTTCCTGTCTCTGTTGTTGCATGGTTGGCTTCTTCCTGATTTTAACGTAAGTTAAAAGAAATAACTCTAAAGAGGCCAATGATTCAGGAAGAGCATTAGCATCTTGCGGAATGACTTTCTGAGGACAGGTCTTCCCTTTGTATCTGAAAATATATTCATAATACTCGTCTTCTCTAGGTAGAGTAGGGAAGAAACTTTTTTATTCACTTTTGTATTATTTAGTGCACTGGTTTCCTTCTTCCCTATCTTTTTCGTTTTCTTTTCTTCTTTTTTAAAAAAATAAGTTCTTTTAAAAAGCGAAAAAGCATAAATTCTTATACATATAGAAAAAAATAAATTCTTATACATATAGAGCCCCAGTACACAAACAGGTAAGAAATAATAGTATTTCACCAGCGTGACATAAGTCCAATTTTATAACTTTTATTTATTACAGAGGCTTTCAAGGAGAACACGAGGGAACGTGCTGGTAGTTTCCACTGTGTTCACATTTGGTATCTATTAGAGTTGGATCTGTGAAAGTTGTATTTCATGATGGTTTCTAAGATATTTATTGAGAATCTGGAGGATTTGGGAGAAACCAGATCGGAAAGCATGGGTCCAAAGTGACCTCAAGGAAGTCTGGCCGTTGGACTAAGATGCTTGGATGTTTGGAGGAAAAAAGTCTCCATGGCTTTGCTCTGAAAAAGGCAGTCACCTAAAATGCACCCGGCGGGCTGCGTATGACCTCAGCCTGGCCCACCCTCTCCACTCTTTGGCTTGCAGACTGTGGCCATCGCCTGAGCACTTCAGCTGCTCTGCTTGAGCCGAGGAGTCCAGGGACGGCCCCCCTCCCCTCCCCGGCAACCCTTGTGTAGCTGTCAGGGACAATCTGTGTGGCTGGACTTCTCCCATCCCCTTCTCCCTCACAGCACAATTGCTTTCCTAATTCTCCTTTAAACTCTGAATAGAAAACTGGGTGAATAGAGATTAGTTTATGAGCCACCATCTGTGAACAGTATCATTCCTGAGAATCTGCTCACAGCCCTGGTGCTCATCCCCTGGGTCATCATCATCTTTTATTAGCAGGACATCATATAACTATAAACTCCGAACTGTCTCGGCATTTCACACCCATCTACCATAAAACTGCGATCTGGAGAGGCGATGCATATATCAGACACATCCTCTTAACAAATCATCGACAAAGCAAAACATGCTGTTCTTTCTTTTTTCTTTTTTGTTGTTTTTGGCTGCACTGCACGGCATGCGGAACTTCCCTGGCTAGGGATGGAACCCGCACCCCCTGCAGTGGAAACGCAGAATCTTAACCACTGGACCACTAGAGAAGTCCAACATGCTGTTCTTTCTAATCGTGCCTCTAATCTCTTGCTCTTGCTTTCTCAAGAAAGAACACAGATTTGCCGTTATTAGACACTCATAGCGATTATCTCTGTGTTTTTAAAAATTATATATATATATATACATATATATAGAGCACACAACCAGCCACAAACACCCTCATGAGTTCCCACCATGTAAGTGCCTGAACACTGTTTTTTTTCCATTGAATGCACTTGATTTTCTGAAGCCTGGGGCTGACCTAAGGGAGCTGTGTGACGGCTTTAATTACTGATGTGCAAAAGCTAAAGAACGCTTAGTTTGGTGTTTGTTGTCTCTGAACGTGGGCACTTTCCTGGAACGGTGAGGAGCGTTTTACAGCCTAAGTTCCATCCTCCTAAGTCTGAAATGGAGCTGACGGGAGACAGTTGTTCAGAGCAGACTTCTCTCCATCGCTCTTTTTCCTTCTTACCCTTTTTCATCCCAACTTTTTCTTTTATAATTTGCTTCTCGCTTTATCAATAAACAGCACAGTATTCCAGCAGATTTAGGGAGCTGCCCAGGATCGTGCTCGCGTGGGTGGCCCTGATGCTTCATTATCTGCAAGGAGAACAGGCAGCAGACTTGTGCCTCTTCGTTTCTTACCCGTGCTCCCGGGGCTCTGTGTCCACGTGCAGGCTGTGCTGTGCCAGGGCCATGCCCCTGTGCCATTCTGGGCACCTACGGACTTCGCAGAGTCCTGGATTCAAGTTGTGAAATACGGGACCTCGCTGTGGGTATCAGCACAGAGAAAACACAGGGCTCTCACGATAGGAAAGAAAAAGGATATGATGCCTTTTCCCAAGATTCCAGTGCATTGTCTTGGTCCCCTTTCCTTTATACTCACGTGAATGGAAGTGTTCAGAGCTAGAAGCCTCTAAGATGCTTCTTGAATGCAAGCCCAGTGTCTTCAGTCTGGGGCACAGGGTGTTTGTGATGAAGCTGCAGGATGCAGCCCAGGCCATTGGCACCCGGTTATAGGTCATCACAGGAACTCACATGGGCGTGGCTTCTGAATTCGCCTTGGAATTACCTGCAGTGAACCTGGAACGAGCTTTCTGAGATTCTCCTTCTAAGGTGCCTCTGGAGACTGTGTTTTCATATCAGTGGAGCTAGTAAATGAAAGTTACAAGACTTTATCTCTGTTTTCAGGCAGGTGTGTGCCTTATGTTCTCCAGGAGTGCAAGGCATCTATTCTCATGTTAAAACATCCCGAGAAATGTATATTACCCTTTGACGGAAAGTTACCCAAAAATCCAGAGAAGGAAACCACAACATTCCCTTAAATGTGTTAGTGTTTCAAAGCCTTACTAAGAAATACTAGAAATGTTATGGTTAACCGGTTGAAAATTGTTAATTTTTCATATTCTTTTTCCCAGAGGACTAATATGTTGGGCAAGTTGCCTTGAACTTTTAGCCTCAGGACACCCTGAATCTTACCTTTAAATCAGATCAATTATGAAATAAACGTATTCAGCCAAGTATTTAAAGGTAAATCCTTCCTCACCATCTAAGGTTTTCATTAACTCAGTGACTTACCAGTGGTTCTCAAACTTTACATTTGAATCACTTCGATTTTTTTTTTTTCCCCCCAAAATATCCAGAAGCCTAGGCTACTTCCCAAGCCAATTTAATCATAATGTCCAGGGACTAGATCCAGGTGTCATATATTTTAAAACTCCTCTGGTAATTCTAACATACAGCCGATTTTGAGACCCACCTGCAATTTATCATGGGTGGTAATAGGAGTAGGAAAGAATTACAGAGAGTCAAATCTTCTAACCTTTTTTGATTCCGGGGCCCAGCTTTTGAGTGCCTTTGGTCTGTAAGACTTGAGGAAGGCTGGAGTTCATTGTTCATTCATTTTATCCGTTCTTCTACAATACTCGCCGAGTGTTGGTATGTGCCAGGCACTGGGTTTTTCCCACTGATTTGGACCTAACATTTCTCCTTTGGACTAAAGCTAACCAGGCCTTGGTTGGAACTTCTGGAGTTATTCCAGATATGAACAAATCACTTGGTCCTTTCTCTGTTGGTTCAGGGCCTTGTAGAAGCTGACTTTGGGAGAGGGAAAAGAAGGTCTTTTCCATGTGACTGGATTCTTATCTCAATAAATTCTATTCCACGTCTAACTGACAAACTTACCCACGCAAAAGAGCCTGTTGAAGCATGACTCGTTATCCAGGTTTCTGTGTAGCAAGCAGTATTCTGGTACACTGAATATTGGCTTAGAATCGAGCATTGTGGGATCCTTTATACCTCAATATGCTTTGCCTCCTTAATTTTGAATTCATTGATTGTGAGAGTTGGAAAGGCCCTGAGGGAGCATCCTGTTTGCCTAGTTAATTTCTAGATGAGGAAACTAAGACTCTGGAAAATGATGTGACTGACATACACCGTTTTCTGTCCTAGAGAGAATGTCCATCATTTTCCCCTAGAGACAGAGCCAGCCTAGTTAGCGCCCCTCCCGTGGTACCATTACAGGCTCCAGCCCTGCCTCCTTCTGTACAAATGCTGGCCAGGCCTCCACCCTGTGTAGCCTGCATTGTACTAAGGATGCCTGAGATGCTTTTTTGAACATGTGGTCAGCAGTGCACAAGGTTTTAATTGTTGTTTGTTTGTTTTGAAGGATTCAAAGCAAAACTCATTTCAAAATGAGGAGATATCACATGTGGTGCTTAATCCTTAAACAAACAAATTGGCTTGCGTTCTTAAGATGTAGCTGATTTAGATACCAGTCTTCTGCCTCTTGGTGTCCTGTTGATTACAGCGTCACCTGCTGGCATCAAAAAAAGATGACTCGAAGCTTTGGATTTTGAATCCTCGCCTTTCCTGGAGTGGTCTATATTCTTTTTTAAAAAATTGATTAATTAATTAATTTATTGGCTGCGTTGGGTCTTTGTTGCTGCGTGCGGGCTTTCTTCAGTTGCGGTGCGCGGGGGCTACTCTTCGTTGTGGTGCGTGGGCTTCTCATTGCAGTGGCTTCTCTTGTTGCGGAGCACAGGCTCTAGGTGCTTGGGCTTCAATAGTTGTGGCACGTGGGCTCTAGAGCGCAGGCTCAGTAGTTGTGGTGCACGGGCTTAGTTGCTCTGCGGCTTGTGGGATCTTCCCGGACCAGGGCTCGAACCTGTGTCCCCTGCATTGGCAGGCGGATTCTTAACCACTGCGCCACCAGGGAAGCCCCCTATATTTTTAATAGGATCTCTCTATATATGTAACATGATACGTGTATGTGTATATATATTTTTTTCTTCTATACATGTATATATATGTGTGTGTATACATAGATAATGAAACCACATAATTTAATGTTCAGTTAACAAATGAGGAAATCAAGTCAGAAAGTATTTAAAGGCTTGTCCAGAATCTTGCAGTTAGATGTGTCAGAGCTGAGACCCAACCTATCGCTTGATTGCTTGAGCGCTTGAACTAATCAATATGTGTTTCTTTGGGTCCAGCATTATGGATACATTTTGGTGAATCAGGTGTTGATGATTTTGATCAAGATCCTTTTAAAAATTACCTCTTTGTAAAAGTCTGGCAGTACAACAGTCCATCAGCCTTTCTCTACTTGGGTTCAGTGAGAGAGTCAGGCCCTAATTCCCTAAAGCATTTATTGTATATAGTGAATTCACTTTCTCCCCTGTGCCATCCTTGGGAGAATTGAGAAAATAGTCACTCAAATCAGTTTTCTCTGTTCTGTTCAGATGAAGAACCTCAGTTAAGAAAAACTGGAAGGTGAAAATTTCCTCCCATCCTATAGCACACTTTTTGAGGTACTCATTTACTGGTTTAACATGTATCCTGCTAGACTTTTATTCTCTGCAAATAAAACCATTTAACTAGGTACACACATACGCATACAAACAGATGGATACAATGCAGTATGTACAAAGACAAGGGATGAAAGAACTGGGGTGGCCCAGAGGAGAGGGAATCAGTCCTGCAAGAGGTAGGGGATAGCAAGGGATTCACAGTGGAAGTGATGGGTCTCGGAGGATGAGTAGTTTAAGAAGAAGATAAGAGAGGAATGAGCACACCTATGTGGCCAGAGAGGAAGGTGTGCACTAGTGTTTGAGAACTGCCTGGGTCCAGTAAAGTTCTGGTATGGGGCAGCGGTGGAGGATGAGATGGAATGGACGGGTGAGGACCAAGCAATATGGGACCTTGTAGGTCATGTCAAGTCGTTTGGACTTTATTCTGGACTGTGGAGAGCCATTGATGAATTTCATTCTAAGACATTTGATCAACTCTATATTGTGGAATGATGGCTCAGGAAACAGCATGGAGAATGGTTAGAAAGAGAGCCAGACCGGAGGGAAGACAGGAGAATGATTAAGTGGTTATAAAGTAGGAGTGATCATCAATAGAATAGGAATAATAATGCCTGCTTTATAGCGTTGTTGGGAGAATGAAATGCGATAACATCTGTGAATGCGCCTGTTAAGTTATAAAAAGGAAAGGCATTATTTTTTTAATACCACCTGGCAAATATTTCAACTTTATCACTTTCCCTTGTGACTGACAATATCCTGATTTTCTCAGCATTGTTTCCTGTACTGCTTGTAACAAGAGGGAGAGAAAAATCTGACCCAAGAAAGGATTTTGAGTGATTTTTTAAATGATTTTGTTTATTAAAAAAAAAAAAGGAAATCATAGTTACTTAGAAAAATCAAGACTGTTTGCCAAGACGTCAGAATATTCTTCAAATATTTTTGAGGCCATTTGCCATGCCAGAGAACCATAGCGTCTTTTCTGTGAATGAAATTTAAACTTTCTGGGCTGTTTAGAAAAAGATAAAGAGTGGTGGGTGGTGAAAGACCTGGTCCTTTAGGTCCTTGCCTGAGAGGGACCTGCTTTTCCCCTGAGGGAGAACTTCCCTGGACTGGACTGTTAACCCGGAAGTGCTTGTGGGAGGAGGACAGGAAGCTGGTCGCGGCTCATTGACGTAACTCCTGCCTTGTGCACCTGCGCCGAGATTGGTTCCTCCACCATATTTGTTCTGCTTTCACTAGTAATCACCGTGTCTCCTGTCTGCCCCTTCTGATTATATTTCCTTCCATCTCTTACCTTCTTGTGGCCTCTTTAAGTTGAGCAGATAAGTGACCTTTTCCAAGGACCACCCAAAGGAAAGGTGTTTTGTTGCCTTTCCTTCTGATAATTCTCTTAGTGCTCATAATTACTGCCATGGTCTTCCCGCCCCACGCCCCCCCCTCCCCCCTCCAGATCAGTGAACCACGATAGGATGAAAACAAGCAAAAAATGTTGGATTTTCCTTTCTCTTCTCTTCTCTTTTGTGTTTTTCTAACTTTCCTCAGTTCATATGGAGTTCAAAATGTGTGGCTCCTCGGACCATGGAGAATTAGACCAGAGGGAGAAATGATGTCACTATCATTTTCATAGGAGCACGTGTAGTCAATAGGATGCCCGTCCTTTGGGTCCTGATGTTCTCTTCAGCCTGGGGGTTTGGAATGGGGCCTACTTGTGCAGTTGGCACGATTTTTTGCATGAATTAACTTTAAAATGTTTTCCTGGCTCTTTCTAGGGTTTTCTTGCTTGGCTGTCAGTTACCATGCAGGCAGAAGTCTGCCTCAGTGCCCATATGCTGTTTTCCCATTCAACTTTTCTCTCCCTCTCTCTGCCTGGGCCCACTTCCCTCTATCCACCTCTTCTGTCCATTATTGTAGATTAGGGAGACTTTAGAGAAGATTACCACCTAAACCATTTACCCTCTGTACATAGATATACCAGACAGTGCTTACTTTGGGCCTGGTAGATAAGTGATTAAAATTAAGAGAGGGGCTTCCCCGGTGGCGCAGTTGTTGGGAGTCTGCCTGCTGATGCAGGGGACGCGGGTTCGTGCCCCGGTCTGGGAGGATCCCATGTGCTGCGGGGCGGCTGGGCCCGTGAGCCATGGCCGCTGAGCCTGCGAGTCCGGAGCCTGTGCTCTGCAACGAGAGAGGCCAAAACAGTGAGAGGCCCGCGTACCACAAAAAAAAAAAATTAAGAGGTTCTTTTCATCACAGAGTTGCTTTCAGTGACATTATTCTTTTGAATTATGCATATTTTAGAAAGGATTGCTGTTTGGGGGTGGACATTCCTCATGTTTGGAGGTCCTCTTGGCCGTGTTTTGGAGAGACCGAGTACTGACCTACAGGTATTTAGCTATGCAAGGTTAACAGAACCTTGGTTTTCATTGCTTGTAGCTGAGATGCCCCACCTCTTTTCTCTGTCCATTTTCTTCCCCCTTCTGATGATACCAGCAGATGTAGGCTGATGCAAGGCTCTTCTTAATTGTAATTTCTGGACTCCTAACTGTTCCTTCTGCTTCTGAATATCTCTGCCTCTGGTTCCCTTTGACCCGCTGGGATTTCATCTGTCAGGATGTGTATAACCAAGTATCTTGAGAGCTTCCAGTAGATTTCAGGATAGTAGAACAGATCTCTGCCCCACTCCCCTCAGAAGTGGATATCATATTGTTAGTTATGAAATTTAATGCTTTAGGTGTGGTAATTCTATGCAAATAACTGAATTTATGTGAACTGTTAGGTATTCTCATAGTTACTAGTTAATATGAAGTTACAACGTAAGTGCTTGAACAGGGTCTTGGGAGTTAGAATCTTGGCAATTCCAGTTACTAGTAGTATGACCTTGGAACACTTTCTTAGCCTCCTGGGGGTCTTAGTTTTCCTCTTTTAAAAATAGGGAGAATGATAGCTACTTTGTAGGATTGCTGTATTAAATGAAATCCTTAAAAATACTTAGTATAGTTTTGACACAGACTTAACACTCAGTAAATGGTATGTAGAAAACAGCTATGTAAGTGGGGCCTAAAGAAAGTTATAAACTTAGTTCACTAGGTTTAGATTTGTTACATCCCAGGGGACTAAGGAAATCACACTTATCGCAAAAAAGTCACAGTTGAAGTATTTGAGAAAACAATATAAGAGATGTCGGCAAATTTTCCAAATATGAAAAAGGTAGACTGTGAGATGTATAGACGGGGAAATTTGGCTCCAATGCACAGCAAAGTTCTGGAACAGTAAATTAAGCATATGGTTTATAATCATTTAGTAGACTGTAGTAGTTGCTAGAAGTCACCATGGGTTTACTAAGAACAAAACTTCCCAAACATTCCATTTCCCTTTCAAATAGTATTATGTGCTGTGTAAAAGTGAGGAATGCCACTTCAGCCGAGAATCTAATTGTCTACTTATGGTTAGTACAGTAAAATATGGGCTAAGACTGCTGCGTTTGTAACTCAGCAGCCATCGAAGCCAGCTGATTAATGTCTTGGTTTTCTTGATGGGGTCTCTGGTGGAATACCATGGAGTTCTGGCATGTAACTCTCTCACTAAAGACTTTAACTAGGAATGTAGATGAAGACATACGGTATGAATGTGTACCAACAAAATATGCAGATGGCCCAAAGTGGAGAGGGGTAGTAACTATAATAGAGGAGAGAATCAAAATTCAGAATATTTCTGATCATTTGAAGCATTGCACGGAACCCAAAAGATTGAGTCGAATGAAGCTAAAGTGAAGACGTTAAGCTCAAAAGGTCAAGCCTGAGCAAGAAAGGAGATCTTGTTTGGCAGAAGTTCAGGTAAAAATGATCTGGTCATTTAATTGACCCTAAACTTTATATTCTTCCATTCATCCATCCAGTCATTCATTAATTCACTCTAACATGTATTGAAAGTACTACCTGCCATGCCCTTTTCTTACCATTGGGGAGACGGTAGTGAACAAAATAGTCAAAAATCCCTACCCCCATGGAGCTTATCTTCTTCATATGCCAACAGTTGTGCAGCTGCCTAAAAAAAGTGAACCTAATGTTAGACTTTATTTGCAAAAAGTATAATATCCAGCTCATGATGGTTAATAGTTCTACGCTGTTATTTAATATGTTGTTCTTGGTGCTATATCTTACACTGGGATCATTACTTTCAGTTCTGAATGCTCTAGTCTGGACAAACAAGAGTGACAATAACATGATGGTAGGAATATAAACCATGTTGAAGGGAAATTGGTCGATGATAGGAAGAGTAAACTAAGTAGGGAAATTATATCCCTCAAATATTTGCAAGATACATGAGACGAGTTTATATGATATGTAAGCTTGTTCTGTGTGGCTCCCAGGAATCAATACTAATTATGACGAGGATGATTTCTGGTAAACAGAAGAAAGATTGAGCTCCGTGAGGGCTGAGATGTCGCTGCTGTGATTCCTAGTCATGTGCCTGGTACATGGTAGGCGCCCAGAGATGTGTGGATGGATATTCACATGGCATTTTGTGAAGATAACCTAGGTACTAAAATAACGTAAAAAATTTAAGTTCAGTTTTTGTGTATCTTTTTGCGTACGCGGGCCTCTCACTGTTGTGGCCTCTCCCGTCGTGGAGCACAGGCTCCAGACGCGCAGGCTCAGTGGCCATGGCTCACGGGGCCCAGCCGCTCCGCAGCATGTGGGATCTTCCCGGACCGGGGCACGAACCCGTGTCTCCTGCATCGGCAGGCGGACTCTCAACCACTGCGCCACCAGGGAAGCCCTAAGTTCGGTTTTTGTATATCTTAAGGAATCTGAGGGTGGAATAAAGTACCTGAGAACAGCTCTGAGGGATCAGGATGTTTTCTTCGATCACGTTCTAACATTTACAAGTGAATTAAACCACTTTTCTTAAGAGACATTTAAGAGGCCATTTTAAGATTTCTTTGAAATTTCTAATATGCTTATTCACACATTACCCAACCCAGTTCAACCTCCATCATTTTTTGAGGGCTTCCCCATAATTCTGACCCAGGGCCTTGCTTTCTCTGAATTTAACAATTCTGCAGAGCGTAACGTTTAATTCTTCCCTAATTGCTTCATGGGTCTCCCCATCAAGGTGATAAGATTTTGGAGGGAAAAACCTTATTTTATAGTTTTCTCGTATCAGACACAGAGCAGGAAGTCAGGAAATGACTCGCTTGCTTGATTCATCCGCTAAGAAGGAGAGTCAGTAGCAATAGCATTTCAGCCACTGTAAGAACTCATGTAAGACATAACAGTTAAATAGCCTTTAATTTCTCTAGCCCCTGCGTACAAAGAAGGGATTTATGTTCTTAATTTATTAGAGCCTCCTGCGTTGGCCGGGCATGTGCTTTGTACGTAGTTGATTTTTTGTATATAGTTGAATATTAATGGCTGTGGTCCAGGGCTCAAGTTGTCTTCTTGGTTGAACCTCCGAGGGGAGCTGGGACTCCAGGTACAAACCCCTAAGGCCTGCTTGGAGGCTCATTGACTGGGATTCATGTACTTGGGTGGCCGGATCTAGCACCCAGTTACATTTGAACTTCAGATAAACAACAGTGCAATGTTTGGGACACACTTATATTTAAAAAGTGTTCATTGTTTATCTAGAATCACACGTTAACTGGGTGCCCTGTATTTTACCTGGCAACTCTCCAATAAACCCCATTCTTTTCGTGTTCCCGTGAATCTAAGCTGCTAATTAACCCCTAACTTAACTTCACTGAAAGAAAATATTCGTGCCCATGTGATTGATTCCAATGGCAACTTTTTTTAATTGAAAAGAGGGAAAATCCATGCGCTGTATACTGTTTTTGTCATATTCTTTCAGGTGTGTCCAATAATGATACTTCCACAGACACCTAGGGTCTCAGCAGTTCCAGATTAATCTCTCATGGTTTCCTTGGTGGCATAGTTTAGCTGGTTCACATGACATGTTCCTGATGTTATTTTGCTCAGACAGCACAGAAACCATTGCTAACAAATAATCAGGTTCTGCACGTTAGAAGCGGGTGAAATGTGAATTTGGGATACTCTGTCTTCTCACTTCCTACACATCAACTGCATTGGCTAATAAGAGCCGCAGCAATCAAAGCAAAACATTACCTCTCCTGGTTAATTCTTTTGTTCTCTTCTTTCATCTGCTCAAAGGGAAGATAATATTCCTTATAAACTTCTTTTGAGGGGAAGACAGCTCACACTTAGGAAAGTTGCATCCATTTTCCCTAAATAAATAATGACTTGCCGTTCAGGAGCAAAAGCCTTAAATATCATTTATTCATTCAGCAAACATTTATCAAGCAGCTCTATGCTAGGTACTAAGTGGAAACAGAATGAGTAAGATGTAGTCCCTGCTTTCAAGGGTTCACAGGAATCTGCCCGTTCAGTGCTTGCTTTTAAATGGCTCAGCAGTCATTTCAGAGAAAAAGTGTGTAATAAGAGCTAACTAGCTCATAATGAAATGATTCTTCTCTCAAATGCTTTCAACAAATACCAAACCTTACATTCCGAGCAGAGGCTGTTCCTAATCGGTATTTCGAGGGGCTAGACTTGGACTGGTTCCTTCTCCCTTTGTTCAGTCGTTAGGACTTTGCTGCTCCCAGTGTGGCCCGCAGACCAGCAGCATCAGCATCTCCTGGGAGCTTGTTAGCAATGCAGACTCTCGGGCCCTGTCCTGGACCCACTGAATCAGCGTGTGCAGTGGAACCAGGACCCCAGGTGATTCATGTGCACATGGTCCTGAGGTTTGAGAAGCCCTGGTTTGATACAGAATTTCTCCAGCTCCACGTTGTGCGGGATGATCATCTGAGGATCTTGTTGAGGCAGATTCCTGGGCCCCAGCCTCAGGGATTCTGATTCTGTATGACGGGGCCCAGCCTGAGAATTTGCATTTCTCACAATCTCCCAGGAGATGCTGGTGCCGCCTGTTTGGGAAGCACTCTTGGGGTAGCACCAGTCTAGCTCGCTTGGGGTATTGAACTGACCTTTGTTGGCGATGGTGACTAGAGCCCCAGTGAGGAGCTCAGTCTGGTTTTCCATTGCTTACACTGGAGTCAGGAACATGAGGACGAAACTGTTCCCTGAAAGAAAATATTCGTGCCCATGTGATTGATTCCAATCTGTTGTGGGGATGGATTTGCATACAGTGGACTATTCAGGCCAGTCTGTTCTGGCTGTTGTGAGACTACAGAAGAGGGAGCAATTAAATTCTCCTTGGGGGCTGAGCCATTTGAGTTGGGCCCTGCAAGATAATAGGATTTTGGCCCATTCCTGGGATTCATATGAATAAATGCCAGGAGAGTGGGATATACATGAAGCAGTGATAGTTAATCCAGTATTGCTACATTGTAAGATATAGAGCCTCCAGAAAGAAGAAGAGCAGAGAGCATGGGAGATGGGTCTGGGAAAAAGTTTGGGGACAAGATGGAGAGGTGTCTTAAAAATGTCACCTTAAGGAGTTTCGATTCTGTCTTAGAATTTTTTGCTATAATGACATCTGTTTTTTTTTGTTTTTTTTTTAAAAGTTTGCATGTCTCGTACTTACTATTCTGTGTGTGTGCTTTTTTTTTTTTCTTTCAGGATTAAGCATGAAAACATTGTGGCCCTGGAAGACATCTATGAAAGCCCAAATCACTTGTACTTGGTCATGCAGCTGTAAGTACCTGATTTATTTGATGAGTGCAGACCAGGGGTTGCAAACTCAAATGCCTAAAGGGCCAGGTGGTAAAATAAATTAATGGAGTGGGCAGGGCAAGACAGCAGGGAGTGGTGAGAACTGTAGGGCGGTGGGCAAGAATGTGTCTGTCTAAGAACAGTGGTCTTTAGACCTCACTTGGTCTCATCTGCAGCTGCTGGACCAGACCGCAAATCTGGAGTCCTCACAATGGAATCCAATGCTACTGTTGCAGGGTCGCTCTATCTAGGATGATGTCTCTTTTGCTTTTTTAATGTGCAAGGTCCACATGTTGCTTCCTGAAAGCACTTCAGTGGGCCCACTGTGAATACACTCTGCTCCTGTCTCCAGGAGAAACTCCCACCCTTGTCTTCATTTCTAGGGAGGCTGGGGGATGGCAGCAGATGGTAGCTGTGTGTTCTGTCCCTTCCCTTCTCCTCTTCTGCTGGCAGATAAATGCACATGTGATTCGTGCCAAACATACGAGACGTATAATTGGAGTTGGACTATGCCATTAGCATAGTCCCCCTTTAGAATATTTCTGCATTCCAGTAACTCTGGAGCTTACCAGAAGGTGGAAGAAATAAGAAAGCCGAATATCTAGGTAGAGGCTATACTTGAACAGGTGTTTTTTTGTTTTTGGTTTTTTTAATGTGAGGTGAAATTAGCCTGCCCACATACACAAATGCTTTATTCTAAGTGATGTAATTCGTAGGAGTATTCCAGGACTAAACTTGTTATAATTAAGTGACGGAAGCTGTATCAGAATGCTACATGTTCACCGCGACTTGAGTAAATTCTGGAACACTTTGTTATTGAGCTTAATGACCAAAGAGGATTTTTGCTGAAGGTCAGAATATATACTTAAATTTCATTATTTATTAATGATTTTCAGACTTTGAATTTCCAAAGGTATTTAGAAGATTTGAGGGTCAGGCTAACAATTTCTTTTTCATCGATTTTCCTTTTTCTTATGAATGTTTAAACAACACATTAACTTGGAATCATGTTAGGATGCAAATAAGTTTTCATCAATGCACTTATTTAATCTTTCATTATTTTTAAAGTATTTTTAGTAGGTTATGACACTTTAAACACTTATAAAAGTGTCCAAGTTGGAAGCATGTGGGCAGTTTTTCTCTGACAAATGACAGTCCTAGGTGATGACCAGCAGTTTTACAGGTTTGTGTGTCGTTGTCGGCTGTTAGGCAGTGACTGGTGACTCCATGTTAATTTTCAGTATCCTAAGTGCGATCTTTCCTAGTTCCTTGCTATTCTGTTTGTTTTATGATTCACCACATTTCTAGTTCCCCCCAGATCTGATATCCTTCCTAGAAATTCATGTGACTTTCTTTTATGCAGAATCAACTCTTAAAGAAGCAGGTGAATCACTTTCCCATCAAATATTGACTGCCCAATAGGAAAAACAGAACATTTTGGGGACAAGAAAAAGCCCCACAAAATGTCTGTAGTACATTTAAATGTGTGCTTTTTTATTGGCAATGCAAAAAGCAAAATATTAATACTTGAATCCAAAGCTATATGCATTCACTTGCTTTAAGTTCTCTGTTTATGAAACCGTCACTAAATAAGAGGAAACACCCCAAATATGTACGTCTCAGCTCTGCCTCTTACTGGCTGGGTGAACTTTAGCAAATAACTGGGCCTTTCTACTTTCTCTATGGAATTATTTTATCAGTTTGTCTCTGCAGATGGTCTTTAATTTTATGAGATAAAGTTCAAGTACATTTGAATTCTACCTTTCTAAGCAACTTGATTGTATACTTATGAGCAGTAGTGTATATAAAGATAGGTTGGCAGGAGAGCATGAAAGTGTCCAGAATGGGATGAACTTTAGAACATTTCTCTTACTATTTTATTGTTTTCAGTGTGTAAGTCTTCCATATTGTTGTTGAATTTATTCTGAAATATTTTTTTGATCTTGTTGTAAATGGGTTTTTACTTCATTTTTCCAGTGACTTGCTTCTGTTATAAAAATACAGTTGATTTTTGTACATTCACTTACAATCTTGCTAAATTCACTTATTGTTTGTAGTAGTTGTTTTGTGGATTTCTTAGCATTTTCTATCTAAACAATCATGTCATCTGCAATTTACGTTGATTCTGGTTGGTCCCCAAAGGAATTCTATTTGGTAAAACACTGATAGTTTAGTCCTAAATATTAAGTGTATTTGAATGTCGTAATTATACTCCTTTAAAATGTTTTATGTCAGATGTTTTGAAAATTCAAATTGACCTCCCTCTTATGCCTTCCTCTCCTCCATTCGTTATCTTAATCAGTGAGATTTTTTAAAAAGCAATGGCAAAAAAGAAAGAAAGGGAGGGAGGGAGGAAGGAAGGAAGGAAGGAAGGAAGGAAGGAAGGAAGGAAGGAAGGAAGGAAGGAGACCCTTAATGGATCAGAATATAATCCTGAGAAAATCTTTGGTCTGGTTTGAGAATTTTGTGGGCTTTATTGTTATTTTTGTTGCTGTGTTTTAGTTTTTGTCAGTAAGACTCAATAGTTTTCGCTTGTGAGACCCCTGTATTTTTTCTGCCTGGGTCAGCAGAACATGGGTTGGTTTGTTTTTTTTAAGAGTTTAGAAAGTCCTTGATTTCTAAATACTTGGGGATGGTCTAGAACACAGCATATGAGAGGGACTTTAGTTCACAGTATTTGTGCCTGGGAGGTTTCTGGTTTCCTAGGAAACATCATCTTGGGCACTGACACTCAGATATAATAGGGGATGCGCAGTAGTAATTTTATTACTTAGCTAATTGCTATTTCGACTCTGAGTACTGTAGCATGTTTGTTCCTTCGCTACTGCAGCAAAGGAAATTTGATTGTTTATAGAGTTCTATATTTAAATTTGATTCGGGGTTTGGGACAAATATCTTTTTTTCCCCAGAGTGCTATTTTTTCGAGCATTCTTCTCTTTTTTCAGTTCTTTTTTATTATTATTATTGAGAGATAATTGACTTATAACATTTTATTCATTTTAGGTGTACAACATAATGAATAGTTCTTTTTTGGAACATTCTTCCTTAGATAGTGTGAGATCAAAATGACATTGAAGTAAATTACAGAAGAAAGGTCAGTTTGTTTAAAGTTTATTTCTGGTCTGACTTTGCTTGTGGGGTGTTAGCCCACAAGCTGGGCTTGAGGTTATCGTATTCACCAGATCCGAAGTAAACTCCTGAACGTTTCACAAAATCTGCTTTCTCCTGCTGTCTGTCTCATCCCAGCAAATGGTAAACTTCTTTCTTCCAGTTGCTCAGGCCAAAACCCAAAGTCTTCCTTGACTCACCTTTTTTCTCTTAGGCCCTACAGTCCCATCCATTGGCAAACCCCGTGGTCACCAACTCGAGACTATCTCGAGAATCCAGCCACTTTCTCTTCATCTCCACCATCATGGATAAAACTTATCTTTCTTCCCGCATCCTTTCCCCACTGCACTGGTCTTTCTCAGCATGTTAGCCAGACCTTGTCATACCTCTTGAAAACTACTGGCTTCCCATCTCAGAGTACAAGACCAAGTCCCTTTTTTTTGGCCGCACCGTGTAGCCTGCAGGATCTTAGTTCCCCAACCAGGGATTGGACCCAAGCCACAAGCAGTGGAAGCGGGGAGTCTTAACCACTGGACCACCAGGGAAGTGCAAAGACCAAGTCCTTGTAGCAGTCTCCAGGGTCTTCCGTGTCCAGATCCCCTGGTCACCTCTCTGACCTCGCCCCCCCACTCCTCTCTCATTATTTCATTCACCTTGCTGTTCCTCAGACACACCACGCCTGTGCCACCACGGACCTTTGTTCTGCTTGGAACACCGTCTCTTTGATATCGTCATGCCATCATGGAAATATTAGAAATATTAGAATTTCTACCAAATGTCACCATTTCAATGAGATATTATTCCCCAGCGCCCCTGTGAAATAGCACCTCTCCCTACCGTCTCTTGCCACACACACATTCATTCCTGGCCCCCTGCCCAGCTTGATTTTTCTCTGTAGCACTTGTCACCGTCAGAAAACGTATCTCTGCTTTGTTCTCTGCTAGAAGCATGCTGGTACATTACGGTAGGCACTTACGAAATATTTGTTCCATTAATGATTACATATAATAGGAATAGTGGTTAACACTTATTTATTCACTCATTTAATCCTATCACAAACTCAGGAGCAACTCTCTCGTTTTTTTTTTTTTTTTTAACTTAAACTGCATACAGCATATATATTTTTTAATTTAAAAAAAATTTTTGGCCGTGCCGTGTGGCATATGGGATCTTAGTTCCCTGACCAGGGATCAAACTCATGCTCCCTGCACTGGAAGTGCAGAGTCTTAACCACTGGACCGCCATGGAAATCCTCAGGAGCAACTCTTATCCCAATTTTACATGAAGAACCTGAGCAGAAAACTTGGATCATTTATCCAAGCCAGCAAGTGACCCAGTGAATACACTTAATGAAAGGAATACAATACACTGATGACATTTTCTAGGAAAAAATCTTGTAGGTAATATTAATGTGAATAGTTCAGTTTACCTTGAAAAATGTATTACTTATGATTCCGTAAATGCTTAGCTAACTATAAAATGCCCTGTATATTGTAGTGGTTTGTGAGGGGAATAAAATTTACTGCATAATATCACAGAAAGTCACTAAACCAACCTCAGTTCATTCACAGCAGTGATTGTGTTTCTTTCTTAATTTTTTCAACTAATGAAGGGATGGATGAACGTGTTTTACCAGTATTGTGATTTGCTGCATTGTGCATATTCCATGCGAGACAGAGAGATTTCTAATATTCTGATAGTCCTTTTATTCCAGGAGAGCATTAAGATATGTACAACTAGTTGCCCGCTGAGCCTGAAAACTAATGATTAAACACACGTTCTTTCAAGAATGTTAATTGGATTCCTGAGCAGTCCAAGACACAAAAATATATGCAGCTTCCAAGAGAAAATCTGATTTATCTACTCCACTAGCTGGTGCATGAATCTGTTTGAACAGTTCCCTATTTGTGGGTTGCCAGTGTTATTTCATGTGGATATTGTATTCATAATTCATACTGTGTGTTCCCAGAAACAGTTTTAATTAGAACACAAATTATGAGTCCCAACAGAAAGTCTTTTGTAAGTAGCCAAGCATAATAATGAAGACAGAAGTGTTTCTGACTATGACACCTTCATATATTTACATATAATTTACCAAAATCTTCTCTCTGTTCACAACAGGCACTAATTGAGAGCCCAGAGGGCCTGTGGCCTCTGTTCATTATTGGGTGGGTGGGCAGGGGCTTGGGGGACACACATGAGGTGCAGTCGGGGGATTCCATGGCTCTCTTTTTGGATGAGCAATCATAACCCACCAGCACTGCACCCCTCAAGGTTTGCGCAGGGAGCTCTGGATCACCAGGAAGTCCTCAGTGGAGGAAACGGCCTCAGGTGGAGGGTGATTAGGACGTAGCCAGATGGATGTGCTGGGCATGGTGTAGGTGGGGGGAGCCATGCTCCAGGCTGAAGGGCTGTCACGCAGAGAGGCTTTAAGGAGCCTGGGTGGGATGTGTGGGGCTTAGTCTGTGGGGACTTCAGTTTGTGAGAGGTTTAGTCTGTGAGGGGTTCAGACTACGAGGGGTCCAATCTGTGAGGGGTTTAGAATGTAGGGGGGGTCCAGTCTGTGGGGATCTGTTCTTTGCGGGTTTCAGTTTATGGGGGATCCAGTCTGTTGTGAGCGGTCCAGTCTGGGAGGAGTTTAATCCGTGGAAGGTCCAGTCTGTGGAGTGTTCGGTCTATGAGGGGCACCATCCGTAAAGTGCTATCTGTCGGGGTCTGCCTTTGGGGGTTCAGCCTGTATGCGGTTTTGTCCTGTGGGGTTTCAGTCTGGCTAGGATGGGGGACTGTGTGACGTCTTGGTGGGAGATATGGCTGGAGACCTGGGCAGAGGCAAAGCCAACACTGCAGCTGCTGCTTCTTTGTCATCCTCCAGGCTAATTACTTAATATGCTTTTATTGTTTTTCCTGCCACTGGAAAACCTACTGAGAGTTAAAGAGTTTAGAGAGTTAAGGAGGAAAAGAAAAGAGAAAAGCCAAGGTCCAAGATAATCATGAACCAATTTTACCAGGTTCAGCTGTTTGAAATTGCCAACATACAATCACATTTTTTAGATCTTCCTTTTTTAATGTAAGCACTTAAAACTGTACATTTTCCTCTTAGCACTGCTTTTCCTGAATCCCATAAGTTTTAGTATGTTGTGTTTTTAGTTTCATTTGTCACAAGATATTTTCTCCTTTCCCTTGTGATTTCTTCTTTGACCCATTGGCTGCTTGAGTGTGTTGTTGAATTTCTACATATTTGTGAATTTTCCAGTTTTTCTCCCACTGTTGATTTCTACTTTCCTTCCATTGTGATAGGAAAAGATACTTTGTATGATTTCAATCTTTTAAAATCTATTCAATTTTTTTGTGTTTTGTGGCCTAACATCCTGGAGAATGTTCCATATGAACTTGACAAAAATGTGCATTCTGCTGTTGTTGGATGCTCTGTTCTGTGTATGTCTATTGATCCGATGGGCTTGTAGTTCAAGGCCTCTGTTTCCTTATTGATGTTCTGTTTGGCTGTTCCGTCTATAATGGAGAGTAGCATATTGAAGTCTCCTCCTATTTTTACAGAGCTGTTTCTTCCTTCAATCCTTTCAATGTTTGCTTCATACATTTTGGAGCTCTGATGTGTAATACATGTTTGATGTGTGTATCTTCTTGGTGAATGGATCCTTTTATCAATGTATAATGTCCTTCTTTGCTTCTTACAACAGTTTTGACTTTGTTTTTTAACATCTTTTTTGGAGTATAATTGCTTTACAATGTTGTGTTAGTTTCTGCTGTGTAACAAAGTGAATCAGCTAAAAGTATACATATACCCCATGTCCCCTCCCTCTTGCGTCTCCTTCCCACCTTCCCTATCCCACTCCTCTAGGTGGTCACAAAGCACGGAGCTAATCTCCCTTTGCTATGCGGCTGCTTCCCACTAGCTATCTGTTTTACATTTGGTAGTGTATATATGTCCATGCCACTCTCTCACTTGGTCCCAGCTTACCCTTCTCCCATCCATGTCCTCAAGTCCATTCTCTATGTCTGTGTCTTTATTCCTGTCCTGCCCCTAGGTTCATGAGAAGCATTTTTTTTTTTTGATTCCATAGTTAGCATATGGTATCTGTTTTTCTCTTTCTGACTTCACTCTGTATGACAGACTCTAGGTCCATCCACCTCACTACAAATACCTCAGTTTCATTTCTTTATATGTCTGAGTAATATTCCATTGTATATATGTGCCACATCTTCTTTATCCATTCATCTGTCAGTGGACACTTAGGTTGCTTCCATGTCCTGGCTATTGTAAACAGAGCTGCAATGAACATTGTGGTACATGACTCTTTTTGAATTACGGTTTTCTGAGGTTTATACCCAATAGTGGGATTGCTGGGTCGTATGGTATTTCTGTTTTTAGTTTTTAAGGAACCTCCATACTGTTCTCCATAGTGGCTGTATCTATTTACACTCCCACCAACAGTGTAAGAGGGTTCCCTTTTCTCCACACCCTCTCCAGCATTTATTGTTTGTTGATTTTTTGATGATGGCCATTCTGACCAGTGTGAGATGATATCTCATAGTTTTGATTTGCATTTCTCTAATGATTAGTGATGTTGAGCATCCTTTCATGTGTTTGTTGGCAATCTGTATATCTTCTTTGGAGAAATGTCTATTTAGGTCTTCTGCCCGTTTTTGGATTGGGTTGTTTGTTTTTTTGATATTGAGCTGCATGAGCTGCTTGTATATTTTGGAGATTAATCATTTGTCCATTGATTTGTTTGTAAAGTATTTTCTCCCATTCTGACGGTTATCTTTTCGTCTTGTTTATGGTTTCCTTTGCTGTGCAAAAGCTTTTAAGTTTCATTAGGTCCCATTTGTTTATTTTTGTTTTTATTTCCATTTCTCTAGGAGGTGGGACAAAAAGGATCTTGCTGTGATTTAAGTCATAGAGTGTTCTGCCTATGTTTTCCTCTAAGAGTTTTCTAGTGTCTGGCCTTACATTTAGGTCTTTAATCCATTTAGAGTTTATTTTTGTGTATGGTGTTAGGGAGTGTTCTAATTTCATTCTTTTACATATAGCTGTCCAGTTTTCCTAGCACCACTTATTGAAGAGGCTGTCTTTTCTCCATTGTATATTCTTGCCTCCTTTATCAAAGATAAGGTGACCATAAGGTGACCATATGTGTGTGGGTTTACCTCTGGGCTTTCTATCCTGTTCCATTGAGCTATGTTTCTGTTTTTGTGCCAGTATCATACTGTCTTGATTACTGTAGCTTTGTAGTATAGTCTGAAGTCTGGGAGCCTGATTTCTCCAGCTCCATGTTTTTTTGTTTTTGCGGTATGTGGGCCTCTCACTGCTGTGGCCTATCCCGCCACGGAGCACAGGCTCCGGACACGCAGGTCCAGCGGCCATGGCTCACGGGCCCAGCCGCTCCGTGGCACTTGGGATCCTCCCAAACCGGGGCACGAAGCCATGTCCCCTGCATCGGCAGGTGGACCCCCAACCGCTGCGCCACCAGGGAAGCCCCTCCATTTTTCTTTCTAAAGATTGCTTTGGCTATTCTGTGTTTCCATACAAATTGTGAAATTTTTTGTTCAAATTCTGTGAAAAATGCAATTGGGAGTTTGATAGGGTTTGCATTGAATCTGTAGATTGCTTTGGGTAGTATAGTCATCTTCACAATGTTGATTCTTCCAATCAAAGAGTATGGTATATCTCTCCATCTGTTGGTGTTTCTTTCATCAGTGTCTTAGAGTTTTCTGCAGACAGGTCTTTTGTCTCCTTAGGTAAGTTTATTCCTAGGTATTTTATTCTCTTTGTTGCAGTGGTAAATGGGAGTGTTTCCTTCATTTCTCTTTCAGATTTTTCATCATTAGTGTATAGGAATGCAAGAGATTTATGTGCATTAATTTTGTATCCTGCTACTTTACCAGATTCATTGATTAGCTCTAGTAGTTTTCTGGTAGCATCTTTAGGATTCTCTATGTATAGCATCATGTCATCTGCAAACAGTGACAGTTTTACTTCTTCTTTTCCGATTTGGATTCCTTTTATTTCTTTTTCTTCTCTGATTTCTGTGGCCAGAACTCCCAAAACTATGTAGAATAATACTGGTGAGAGTGGGCAACCTTGTCTTGTTCCTGATCTTAGTGTAAATGCTTTCAGTTTTTCAACATGGAGAATGATGTTGGCTGTGGTTTTGTCATATACGGCCCTTATTAGGTTGAGGTAAGTTCCCTCTGTGCCTACTTTCTGGAGGGTTTTTATCATAAATGGGTGCTGAATTTTGTTGAAAGCTTTTTCTTTCATCTGTTGAGATTATCATATAGTTTTTCTCCTTCAATTTGTTAATATGGTGTATCACATTGATTGATATGCATTTATGGAAGAATCTTTTCATTCCTGGGTTAAACCCCACTTAATCATGGTGTATGATCCTTTTAATGTGCTGTTGGATTCTGTTTGCTAATACGTTGTTGAGGATATTTGCATCTATGTTCATCAGTGATATTGGCCTGTAGTTTTCTTTTTCTTTTTTTTTTTGCAGTACGCGGGCCTCTCACTGTTGTGGCCTCTCCCGTTGCGGAGCACAGGCTCCGGACGCGCAGGCTTAGCGGCCATGGCTCACGGGCCCAGCTGCTCTGCGGCATGTGGGATCTTCCCGGAACGGGGCACAAACCCGTGTCCCCAGCATCGGCAGGTGAACTCTCAACCGCTGCGCCACCAGGGAAGCCCTGTAGTTTTCTTTTTTAGTGACATCTTTGTCTGATTTGGTATCAGAGTGATGGTGGCCTTGTAGAATGAGTTTGGGAGTGTTCCTCCCTCTGCTGTGTTTTGGATTAGTTTGAGAAGGATAGGGGTTAGGTCTTCTCTAAATGTTTGATAGAATTCGCCTGTGAATCCATCTGGTCCTGGGCCTTTGTTTGTTGGAAGATTTTTTTTTTTTTGCAGTATGCGGGCCTCTCACTGCTGTGGCCTCTCACGTTGCGGAGCACAGGCTCCAGACGCACAGGCTCTGCAGCCATGGCTCACAGGCCCAGCTGCTCCGCGGCACGTGGGATCTTCCCGGACCAGGGCACGAACCCGCGTCCCCTGCGTCGGCAGGCAGACTCTCAACCACTGCGCCACCAGGGAAGCCCCTGTTGGAAGATTTTTAATTACAGTTTCAATTTTAGTGCTGTGATTAGTCTGTTTATATTTTCTGTTTCTTTTGGTTCAGTCTTGGAAGGTTGTGCTTTTCTAAGAATTTGTCCATTTCTTCCAGGTTGTCCATTTTATTGGCATATAGTTGCTTGTAGTAATCTCTCATGATCCTTTGTATTTCTGCAGTGTCAGTTGTTACTTCTTTTTCTTTCTAATTCTGTTGATTTGAGTCTTCTCCCTTTTTTTCTTGATGAGTCTGGCTAGTGGTTTATCAATTTTGTTTATCTTCTCAAAGAACCAGCTTTTAGTTTTACTGATCTTTGCTATTGTTTCCTTCATTTCTTTTTCATTTATTTCTGATCTGCTCTTTATGATTTCTTTCCTTTTGATAACTTTGGGTTTTTTTTTTTCTTGTTGTTGTTCTTCTTTCTCTAATTGCTTTAGGTGTAAGGTTAGGTTGTTTATTTGAGATTTCTCTTGTTTCTTGAGGTAGGATTGTATTGCTATAAAGTTCCCTCTTAGAACTGCTTTTGTTGCATCCCATAGGTTTTGGGTCGTCATGTTTTCATTCTCATTTGTTTCTGGGTATTTTTTGATTTCCTCTTTGATTTCGTCAGTGGTCTCTTGGTTATTTAGTAGTGTGTTGTTTAGCCTCCATGTGTTTGTATTTTTTACATATTTTTTCCTATAATTGATATCTAGACTCACAGTGTTGTGGTCGGAAAAGATACTTGATACAATTTCAATTTTCTTAAATTTACCAGGGTTTGATTTGTGACCCAAGATATGATCTATCCTGGATAATATTCCATGAGCACTTGAGAAGAAAGTATATTCTGTTGTTTTTGGATGGAATGTCCTATAAATATCAGTTAAGTCAGTCTCGTTTAATGTGTCATTTAAAGCTTGTGTTTCCTTATTTATTTTCCTTTCAGAGATCTTTCCATTGGCGAAAGTGGGTGTTAAAGTCCCCTACTATTATTGTGTTACTGTCGATTTCCCCTTTTATGGCTGTTAGCATTTGCCTTAGGTACTGAGGTGCTCCTATGTTGGGTGCATAAATATTTACAATTGTTATATCTTCTTCTTGGATTGATCCCTTGATCATTATATAGTGTCCTTCTTTGTCTCTTGTAATAATCTTTATTTTAAAGTCTATTTTGTTTGATATGAGAATTGCTACTCCAGCTTTCTTTTGATTTCCATTTTCATGGAATATCTTTTTCCATCCCCTCACTTTCAGTCTGTATGTGTCCCTAGGTCTGAAGTGGGTCTCTTGTAGATAGCATATATATGGGTCTTGTTTTTGTATCCATTCAGCTAGTCTGTGTCTTTTGGTTGGAGCATTTAATCCATTTACATTTAAGGCAATTATCGATATGTATGTTCCTATGACCATTTTCTTAATTGTTTTGGGTTTGTTATTGTAGGTCTTTTCCTTCTCTTGTGCTTCCCGCCTAGAGAAGTTTCTTTAGTATTTTTTGTAAAGCTAGTTTGGTGATGCTGAATTCTGTTAACTTTTGCTTGTTTGTAAAGGTTTTAATTTCTCCATCGAATCTGAATGAGATCCTTGCTGGGTAGAGTAATCTTGGTTGTAGGTTTTTCCCTTTCATCACTTTAAATATGTCCTGCCACTCCCTTCTGGCTTGCAGAGTTTCTGCTGAAAGATCAGCTGTTAACCTTATGGGGATTCCCTTGTATGTTATTTGTTGCTTTTCCCTTGCTGCTTTTAATATTTTTTCTTTGTATTTAAGTTTTGATATTTTCATTAATATGTGTCTTGGCATGTTTCTCCTTGGATTTATCCTGTATGGGACTCTGCGCTTCCTGGACTTGATTGACTATTTCCTTTCCCATATTAGGGAAGTTTTCAACTATAATCTCTTCAAATATTTTCTCATGCCCTTTCTTTGGGACCCCTCTAATTCGAATGTTGGCGCATTTAATGTCCCAGAGGTGTCTGAGACTGTGTTCAGTTCTTTTCATTCTTTTTTCTTTATTCTGCTCTGTGGTAGTTATTTCCACTATTTTACCTTCCAGGTCACTTATCCATTCTTCTGCCTCAGTTATTCTGCTGTTGATTCCTTCTAGAGAATTTTTAATTTCATTTATTGTGTTGTTCAGCATTGTTTGTTTGCTCTTTAGTTCTTCTAGGTCCTTGTCGAACATTTCTGGTATTTTCTCCATTCTATTTCCAAGATATTGGATCATCTTTACTATCATTACTCTGAATTCTTTTTCAGGTAGACTGCCTGTTTCCTCTTCATTTGTTTGGTCTGGTGGATTTTTACTTTGCTCCTTTATCTGCTGTGTATTTCTCTGTCTTCTCATTTTGCTTAACTTACTGTGTTTGAGGGCTCCCTTTCACAGGCTGCAGTTTCATAGTTCCCGTTGTTTTTGGTGTCTGACCCCAGTCGCTAAGGTTGGTTCAGTGGGTTGTGTAGGCTTCCTGCTGGAGGGGACTTGTGCCTGTGTTCTGGTGGATGAGGCTGGATCTTGTCTTTCTGGTGGGCAGGACCACGTCTGGCAGTGTTTTTTGGGGTGTCTGTATTATGATTTTAGGCAGCCTCTCTGCTAATGGGTGCGGTTGTATTCCTGTCTTGCTAGTTGTGTGGCATAGGGTGTCCAGCACTTTAGCTTGCTGGTCGTTGAGTGGAGCTGAGTCTTGGCATTGAGATGGAGACCTCTGGGAGATCTCTCACCGACTGATATTATGTGGGGCCAGGAGGTCTCTGGTGGCCCAGTGTCCTGAGCTTGGCTCTCCCACCTCAGAGGCTCAGGCCTGACACCCGACCAGAGCACCAAGACTCTGTAAGCCACATGGCTCAGAATAAGAGGGAGAAAAAAAAGAGAGAAAATAATAATAATTAAAAAATAAATTTTTTTAAATTATTGAAATAAAAATATTTTTAAGTAATAAAAAAAATAAAAGAATAGAGCAACCAAACCAATAAACAGGTCCACCAATGATAGCAAGTGCTTAAAAACTGTACTAAGGTAAGCATAAAAATCAGAAGCTAGTCAGTCGCATACAGCAAACCCCAAGTGTACAGTTGCTCCCCATGTCCACCATCTCAATTTGGGGATGATTTGTTGTCTCTTCAGGTGTTCCACAGATGCAGGTACATCAAGTTGATTGTGGAGATTTAATCCGCTGCTCCTGAGGCCGCTGGGAGAGATTTCCCTTTATCTTCTTTGTTCGCACAGCTCCTGGGGTTCAGGTTTGGATTTGGACCCGTCTCTGCGTGTAGGTTGCCGAAGGGCGTCTGTTCTTCGCTCAGGCAGGACGGGGTTAAAGGAGCAGCTGATTCGGGGGCTCTGGCTCACTCAGGCCGGGGGCAGGGAGGGACACGGAGCGCGGGGCGGGCCTGCGGCGGCAGAGGCCAGCATGACACTGTAGCAGCCTGAGGCACGCTCTGCGTTCTCCTGGGGAAGTTGTCCCTGGATCACGGGACCCTGGCAGTGGCGGGCTGCACAGACTCCCCGGAAGGGATGTGTGGACAGTGACCTGTGCTCGCACACAGGCTTCTTGGTGGCAGCAGCAGCAGCCGTAGCGTCTCATGCCCGTCTCTGGGGTCCGCGCTTTTAGCCGCGGCTCGCGCCCGTCTCTGCAGCTCACTTAGGCGGTGCTCTTAATTCTCTCTCCTCGAACACCCCGAAACAATGGTCTCTTTCCTCTTCGGCAGCTCCAGACTTTTTCCTGGACTCCCTGCCGGCTAGCAGTGGCTCACTAGCCCCCTTCAGGCTGTGTTCACACAGCCAACACCAGTCCTCTCCCTGGGATCCGACCTCCGAAGCCAAAGCCCGAGCCTCAGCTCCCAGCCCCCGTCCGCCCCGGCAGGTGGGCAGACAAGCCTCTCGGGCTGGTGAGTGCTGGTCGCAGTGATCCTCTGTACGGGAATCTGTCTGCTTCGCCCTCTGCACCCCTGTTGTTGTGCTCTCCTCCATGGCTCTGAAGCTTCCCGCCCCAGCCCAACCCCTGTCTCCACCAGCGAAGGGGCTTCCTAGTGTGTGGAAACTTTTCCTCCTTCACAGCTCTCTCCCAGAGGTGCAGGTCCCATCCCTATTCTTTTGTCTCTGTTTTTTCTTTTTTCTTTTGCCCTACCCAAGTACGTGGGAGTTTCTTGCCTTTTGGGAAGTCTGAGGTCTTCTGCCAGCATTCAGTAGGTGTTCTGTAGGAGTTGTTCCACATGTAGATGTATTTCTGATGTATTTGTGGGGAGGAAGGTGATCACGTCTTAACTGCTCTGCCATCTTGAAGGTCCTCTCACAGTTTTGACTTTTTATAACCATGTTTTTAATGCAATCACATTTGTTGTAAAGATTTTTATAATGCTTTTCTAAACAACATCTTACCCATTTTATCCAATTTGAATGAAATTGAACATCTTTCATGAAATCTAATGAGTTCTTTAAAGTATGCACAATTTAAAAATCCCATACGTTATAGAACAATTGTAAAATAATTGGTAGGTAACATCTGGTCACTAATACTCAAATTTGAGAATCCATAAAAGTACATAAAGAGTAGAGCATGTGTAGAATATAAAACATCAATTTCAGAAATTATCCACTGATTAACTTACATGCTGTACACATATTTATTTGATTTAAGGATACACGTAATGCTGTAGAGTCAGCAATTGGAGCTTATAAAATAAAAAATAGAGATAGCACTGTGGACTTCACTGCTTCTAATTCCCTAGTATATAAACATTTGGAGCTTGTAAAAAGTGTGCATATGCAGTAATAAATTTCTGAATACATCAGATTAGACATTCTGGGTTAAAATGCCCCTGAATTACAATTCTATCTGATGACTTATTAAAAGAAATAGGCTCTCTACTCCAGGCAAACCAATTTCCTAGGATTTCTCTCATGTCTTCCCAGTTTCTAAAATGCTCTTTCTCTTCTTCTCAGGCATCTAGACCCTCTCTTTTCTTTTAGACCATCAGACTAAACCCCTCATTATCCTGCCCAGGCTCCTTAATGCCTCTTTTTGTACCAGCCCTTCAGCTTGGAGTACAGCCTCCCAGCCCACCCCATGCCCAGCACATCCATCTGGCTAAGTCCTAATCACCCTCCACCCAAGGGTGTCACCTCCACTAGAAGTGACCTGTGACCCCAGAGCATTCTGCACAAACCTTGCAGAAAGAAATCATTGTATAAAATTGCTCCTCTTTAAAATGTAAGATGTGCACCCCCTGTGGTCCCAGGGGACCAGCCCCCAGAGATTCGCTCTTTCCTGAAATTCTGTAACATTTTAAATGTGTACCGGTCATTATGCATTATGATAACCATTCATTCATTTACTCAACGAGTACTTCTGGAGCCTCTGACTTGTGTCTGGCTTTATTAACCCATGGGGATACAGCAATGAATACAACGAATTCCCTTCCCCTATAGAGCTTACATTACAGCAGAAGAGAGGGACAACAGATAAACAGTTCACTTTATAAACAAGTTAGTATATACCGGACAGTGGTAAAGTTTATCGAGAAAAGTAAAGTCAGGGGGATGTGGAATGCTGGAAGGTGGGTGAGTGGTTTGCTATTTTATATACAGTCAGGGGAGACCTTTCTGAGAAGATGACATTTGAGCAAAGACCCGAAGAAAATGATGTAATGAGCCACGTGGCTAGGCCTGACTTCATGGGTGTGTGCCCAGTGTGGGCACACAGAGCCCCATGCCCAGGAGGGTCCCGTTCTTGGGGTTCAGTGCTTTGCACTTGCCATCTTAAAATTCTTAATAATTGACTCTGAATTTGTGTTTTGTAAGCGAAGTCCCTTGGAGGGACTTGGAGCATTGGCTCATATCAATTTCCAAGTCCTGTCACCTTCCCACCGGACACCTTCTCCCTTGTTCCCACCCAGTGGGGGTCTGGGCATAAGCGGGGGGGTCTGCTCAGATGTTTGCACCCCACACGCCGGTGTAGGTGGAACCGCAGGTGCTACAGGGTCTGCACTCACCCCGCAGGTGAGTATCCCTGTGACCGAAGGAGTGTGACATTAAATAACAGATTAAAAAAACCCACCATGACAGGTTGAGTGCGAGACAGTAGAAGAAAGGGAAAAAAAGGTTTTCCTGTTTTTTGAACACGGGATGTACAGTTCTATTTTGCACTGGGCCCAGCAAATGCTGTGGCCAGCCCTGTGTGTGGCTGTCAGAAAAAGCATCCTGGCAGCACAACCGCAGGCACAGGATGGGGGTGAGCAGCTGCGCCCTGTGGTAGAGGAAGATCAGGGGGCCTGAGAGGCCGGAGGAGAGCCAGTGGGCAGGTGAGCACTCAACAGAAGGGCCCTGAGAGGAGTGGGAGGCCACGCTGAGTGCGGCCTGGGTTCAGGAGGAGGAAGGGGGAAGCAGGGAAGAGTCTAAGGGGGGAGTTCTAGAACACTCCACAGTTTACTGACGTTGTGGTGCATTTACTATTCAGTGATCATATCCTGACTTGCCAATTTAAATCTGAGCCCCTGCAGGGCAGAGACTATTGAGTCATGGGATGTAGCCTAAGATAACCTTGGAAATAATCTTATCCAACCCCAACTTCTGTCCTTTTGAGGGAATCACTGCCCCTTCCTTGGAATTGTGGAAATTCAAACGATTTTCAGATTACTTCATGGTGAAAGGTGAGGCTCTTCGGTGTAAACTCCCTCACGGTCCCATTGGGAGATTTTGTCAGGCATCTGGTAGGAGATTTGGGGGCAATCTCACAGGGCTTATTTAAGGACTTCATTTAGGGATGCTGCGAATGGAAAGAGCACGGGGCCGGAGCTGGCAGGCACGGGTGCCAGGCTCCCTCCTGCCCCTGACGAGTCCTGTGACACCCCAGCGCCTGCCCTCCCTGGTCTGTCTATAAAGTGGAGGGTTCTTCTTGTTGTTGTTTGTTTACTTGTTTTAGACAAGCCTAAGGTCTCAGGTCTAAAGTTCTGTAGTCTGTTTCATTTGCTGTTTCCATTTTCTCGGTGTAAAACTCCATGAAACAAGTGCAGACGTTAGAAATCCAGTACTGTAGTTGCGTTTTCTGCGTTTGCTAGCCCAGCCACTCCATTTCCCAGATATTTTTAAAACCGTGTCTTATCTATTTGAATCCATGGGGCTTTATAAATAAGGCATGTTGGTGATGAAGCTGGTTCGGCAGCCCTGATGAATGTAGGAAATTTGATGTTTTACAGGGCAGGGCGAATGGGAGTGGCTGGGATTATGGAGATGTTCTCAGGTTGCTCTTTGGAAGCAGGCGTTTACAATTCTGCTGGATCTGGATGATTAACTTTACATTTTTTTAAATTAATTTTTATTGGAGTATAGTTGCTTTACAATGTTGTGTTAGTTTCTACTGTACAGCAAAATGAATCAGCTATACATATACATATATCCCCTCTGTTTTGGATTTCCCTCCCATTTAGGTCACCACAGTGCATTAGGTAGAGTTCCCTGTGCTATGCAGTAGGTTCTCATTAGTTGTCTATTTTATACATAGTATCAATAATGTATATGTGTCAATCCCAGTCTCCCAATTCCTCCCACCACCCTCTTTCCCCCTTGGTATCCATACATTTGTTCTCTAATCTGTGTCTCTATTTCTGCTTTGCAAATAAGATCATCTGCACCATTTTTCTAGATTCCACATATATGAGTTAATATGTGATATTTGTTTTTCTCTTTCTGACTTACTTCAAAAAGATACATGCACCCCAGTGTTCATTGCAGCACTACTTCCAATAGCCAGGACATGGAAGCAACCCAAATGTCCATCAACAAAGGAATGGGTAAAGAAGATGTGGTACATATATACAGTGGAACATTACTCAGCCATAAAAAGGAATGAAATTGGGTCGTTTGTAGAGATGTGGATGACGTAGAGACTGTCATACAGAGTGAAGTAAGTCAGAAAGAGAAAACTGTACATCTTGAAATAAAAATCCTTGCTCCTTTTTGGCTCAGACTCTGAAGCTCTGTTCTCCTCCACCCATCCTTGTTTCTCCAGCTGCCCATCATCTTTTTTTTTTCTTCCAGTTTTATTGAGGTAGAATTGCCATGCAGCGCTGTGGAAGTTGAAGGTGTGCAGCACAATGACTTGATTCATGTACATCATGAAGTGATATCGCAATACGTTTAGTAAACATCCATCATTTACACAATTTAAAAAATAGAAATTTTTTAAATTTAAAAAATAGAAATTTTTTTCTTGTGATGAGAACTCTTAGGATTTACTCTAACAGCTTTCATACATAACACACAGCAGCATTAATTGTTTTTACCGTGTTGTACATTACATCCCGGTACTTATTTATCTTATAACTGGAATTCTGTACTGTTTGACCCAACCTTCTTTTACACATTGAAGACTTTGGTGTCTGATGCATCGATTTCTACCCCCTCCCCCAATGTCTGTGCTCAGGATGATCAGTGGGGTACCTTCAGTGTCCCTGTGGACAACCCACATGATAAACCTTTAGTGTTTTTCAGCCAGCTCCTCTCCTGTCACACACCCCCCTGGGCACTTTCCAGAATGGTGTTCCCCGAAGTTGCTTCCGCTCTTAATCTTAATCGTAATCTTAATCTTCACCACTCTATGTCTGTTTTCAGCCTTGCTGACAATAATCCCTCAATTTTTTTTATTTCTTGTCTCTTCCTTGGCATTATGGAGAGCCCCCCAGCGCCTCCCTCCTTGGGCTTCCTTACCCAGTCTAAACCCTTTCAGTATCCCCGCGGTCAACATCCTTCCTTCTTTGCCTGCTGTATCCATCTTGCAGATGCAAAACTCGACATCACTGTAACTGCCTGCATCCTCTGTTCCTACATCAGGGCTGCTGGGTACTGCTGGGGGATAGGACACATGTGAGTGGCTTGGAGCTGCTGAAAATTAAATGGTCTCCAATCCCAGCCCAGTCCCAGCACTGCTCAGCTCTCCTTTCATGTGATTCTGGCAAGATTCTTCTTCCATTCTCTTGTTTTCCACTTAACTCTATACGTTTATCACTCTTCTAAGCTACCTGCTCCAACGATTGGATATTAGAACTGTATGAGCCTTTAAGGATGGTACTTTGTAAATCAACATAAGGCTACTAAAATGGTATCGAACTTCTCTGTAAACAAATCCCCCAGAGTTCGGCTGCATTGGTTGAAAAGCAGTTGGAAATCTTTCATCAAAATGTTCAACAGTTTAAGTGCAAAACAACAGCAGCTTTTGACGTTTTTAGCAAATTGCAGTTATTGAAAACAAAACTTGAAACACATCCCTGTGAAAGAAAGAAACAGAACAAATTCATGATGAGAGCTCAAATAATGTATAAGAGTTTTGAAATTCTGTGATTGTTCTTTGGAATAACTCAATCTGTGGGCAGTGTCTTGGTGGAGCTCCTATTTTCAATTGGATAATTTTCTGTCTGTTCTGCAGTGGATTGAGATTGGGAAGGCTGACCATTTTGCAGCATTCACACGCAGAAAAACATTGTAAAAATCATCAATAGAGACAGTTTACTTGACAGGGTTTGTCTGTTAAAAGAAAGGTAGTATTTATCAAAGAAAGGTAGTATTGTCCAAGAAAGGTAGCAAAATGACAGTAACTATAAAAAAATACTTGGGCTGGAGTATTTATATATTCAATTTAAAATTTACAGTTTAGAATGTTTTTGTTTAGCAGGATTTGCTCTGAACGTACTAGGTATTAAAGCAACTTACAGAGTGGTTTCCAAGTTAAAAATATTATGGTTGATAGAGAAGATCCACTTGGAGGTGTTCACAGTTTCAAACTTAGTGATTGTAAATTGCAACTTTGAAGACTGTAAGCGATTTTTTTTTTTTTTTGGAGTATAATTGCTTTACAACGGTGTGTTAGTTTCTGCTGTATAACAAAGTGAATCAGCTATATATGTACATATATCCCCATATCTCCTCGCATTTGCGTCTCCCTCCCACCCTCCCTATCCCACGCCTCTAGGTGGTCACAAAGCACCAAGCTGATCTCCCTGTGCTATGCAGCTGCTTCCCACTAGCTATCTGTTTTACATTTGGTAGTGTATATATGTGAATGCCACTCTCTCACTTTGTCCCAGCTTACCCTTACCCCACCCATGTCCTCAAGTCTATTCTCTATGTCTGTGTCTTTATTCCTGTCCTGCCCCTAGGTTCTTCATGACCATTTTTTTTTTTTAGATTCCGTGTATATGTGTTAGCATACGGTATTTGTTTTTCTCTTTCTGACTTACTTCACTCTGTATGACAGACTCTAGGTCCATCCACCTCACTACAAATAACTCAATTTCGTTTCTTTTTATGGCTGAGTAATATTCCATTGTATATATGTGCCACATCTTCTTTATCCATTCATCTGTAGATGGACACTTAGGTTGCTTCCGTGTCCTGGCGATTGTAAATAGAGCTGCAGTGAATATTGTGGTACATGACTCTTTCTGAATTATGGTTTTCTTGCGGTATATGCCCAGTAGTGGGATTTCTGGGTCATATGGCAGTTCTATTTGTAGTTTTTTAAGGAACCTCCATCCTGTTCTCCATAGTGGCTGTATCAATTTACATCCCCACCAACAGTGCAAGAGGGTTCCCTTTTCTCCACACCCTCTCCAGCATTTATTGTCTGTAGATTTTTTGATGATGGCCATTCTGACTGGTGTGAGGTGATACCTCATTGTAGTTTTGATTTGCTTTTCTCTAATGATTAGTGATGTTGAGCATCCTTTCATGTGTTTGTTGGCAACCTGTATAGAAGATTGTGAGCGATTTTATGAAAAAATTAAAAATAACAAATCCACATTGGAGAAAATGAATTCTTCAGATATAGATTTGGAGAGAGATATGAATTAACAATTGATTAAAATATGTAACTATGTTCCAGGAGTAATTATTCTACTTACAGTATTTTCTGATATTCAGACAAGCAACAAAAAAGTTTTTAAAAGTATTTCCATACATGGATGTAGGTTATTCTAATTTTTTGGAAATAAGTTTATTTTTGAAAATAGTTATTAAACAAAATTATTTTCATAGGCCTACCAGTGTGATAAACCAATTGTCAGTCCATAAATAAAAATTTCAGACATTGTATGGTTTTATTAACTTCGGTAGCTTCTTTCATTCTCTAAATAGGCTAGTTAGATACTAAATTATACAGTAGTTCTAGCTGTGATACTCTTTCTAGCCTGCTTCTCTCCAGGAATTAAACCAATCCTCCCTGTCTTTTTCCACTTCTTGTAAATGATTTCATTGTGCCCTTTCTGCTCTTATTTGCCCGCACATCTGTCTCTTCTAACTGGAAGTGCCTTGAAAACATTGTCTTATTATTTGTGCATCCTCAAGATTTATCCCAATGCCTGGAACCTAATAGGTCTGTAATAATGATTATTAAGCAAATGAATTTAGGAATCTAGGATTTTTTTTTTTTGTAGAACATTCTAATAAGGTAACCTGTCCGTAAGCATTTTCATTCAACATCATACCTTTCTTTTCATCTCCCCTCCAATAACCATTTATTCAGACCCCTAGTGACAAGCACGTGAGACTGAAAACATTTCAGGGCAGCTACACATGGTGTTTTCACTCATAATGGATGCAGGAGTGCCCTCTAAGAGGGATGAGGTTGCATTGCATACAGATTTGACATCTGGTGCCTTTAAAACAAACCAATGAAGCATCAGGAAGATGCATCATTAAAGAAGGGGAATTTCTTGTCTGCGAGAGGGTGGTGTACACAGATGTCACTGGGGCACAAACCACAGAGCCCGTAGGCCGATTTGTAAGGCTTATGGGAAGTCAGAGAGGCTCCCGTGCAGGGACCGGGCTGCAGCAGGAAGTGTTTTCTAACATCTTGATGGTTTAAGAAACCATCATTCTCCCTGGAAGAGTGGAGTTCCTTGAGTCGCCAGGGGCTTTCAACGGATCAGTGACATCTGTCCGAACTGCATCTTTGTAGGCTCAGATGGGATGGGGGCGGGGCAGGGGGATAAACTGTGTTGGGTCAGACATGGGGTCAGTGCAGAGGAAGTCCCAACCAGAACATTTCCTGCCAGTGGATGCCAAGTTATTTGAAAGAAAGGACTCCAGCTATTTTAGGTTATAAACCCTTGGTAAAGGTCCTTGAAGGAGGTAGCTAAATCTTGTAGCCATTCCTGAGTATAGTAGGAGATTATTAATTCATGTATCTAAATACTAAAAAGCATGCAGATAATTGGATTGTTCTAAAATAATGTTTAAATGACTGCTTATTTTAAAAATCATTCTCACTTATAATACTTACAATGAAAAGAAAAAACTAAGAGAGAATATATTCAGAAGATATTGGGAATTGGGCAAAAAGTTTTTCAGTCATGATCCTTTTTATTTATGTGGGTTTTTTGGTTCTGGCGTTAAGAGCTCTGAACCCTGGAAATAGGGATTGTTTGTTTTCGCATGTAATACCACAAATTTATTATCATACAGACACCAGAAACCAAACCCAAATTTTGACAATATCCACGGAGTTTTCCACAGTCTTTAAAATAGTTAACAAGAAATAAGGGATAATTGAAGAAATGTAACCTCACAATCTTATAATTTCTATAACAGTGTAATCTATTCAGTTAAGAATTCTACTCAATTAAGACTGTAAAATGGCAAACTTTATATGAGTATTTATTTATAATATAGATAGAGGTCCTAAAGGATTTGTAGAGATTGTTGTCATAAACCATATTTTGTGGCTGGGCTACAAATAGACAACCTGAAATAGGTTACCTTTTACTTTGTAAAATAAACATTCATCTAGGGTGGTTAATATTTAATATCCCAGATAGAAGTGGGGATGGAGCTGCCTCCTGAGATTCCAGCAAGGACTGCAAGTGAATCATGTTTTTCAGAGGCTCCTAAAGTTTAGCCTTGTCTTCCAAACGTTATCTAACAATATCAAACGATAGTCATTGCTAACTGCACTGCACCGGAGCTGTGACCTTTAGTGTAGATATGTATTAGAACTATTTAGAAACACCAGGCAAGCCTGAGTTTTAGCATCTTTTACAAGGACTCAGTGCTAACGGGCTGTCCCCTTATATTAGGAAGAGCCACCATAAATCAATAATAACTACACTATTAACTTTGCTCAAATATCTACCTTCCCGAGAAGCGCAGTTTGCTTAACTGAGTAAATCGACCTGGACCCCTTATGAAGAGCCTGAGTGGCTCATCATCCGTTTCCAGGAATAGTTCTCCAGCCACAGAATTATGCATATTTATATTCAGAAAAGTCATCCCCAGCCCCTGTCGGTGGTGACTCACTGTCTCCTGTTCTCAGTCATCCCAGGTTTGATAGAGAGAGGAGATGGCGTTTCTGGGTTGTGCAAACGAAGTCATGGAAGATTAAGGACTGGCGAGTACCCGGAGGTGGATGGACTTGCATCTTGAGAACAACTGAGTGGACAGTAATGGGAATTTTGGACTCTAGGGAAGTTTTGCAGGAGATTTTGAAGGCTAGCCTGCTTCTGCCCTTCAAATGTATCTTGTTTTGTTCCATCATCTCCCAGCTACAGCTACCCACCCACTCTGCATATGACCCAGAGAGCTGATGCATCTACTGTGCAGAGAAGGAAACAGTTTTCTGGATTACAGTAACAATGAGTAACAGTGAGTAACAGCCAGACCCCTGCAGTGGCATCTGCAAGTAAAACAACATAGTTGCACAGGAGTATCTTGTTTCTAAAGTTCTGGATGCTCAGGTCAGCATCTAGAAATCAACATTGTTCACACTTTGAAAGTTCCATCATGTATGCCATATATATATGGAAATATTATGCCCCGGATGCGGTTACTTCTATGTGCTGATATGGGGTGCTTTTGAAGATATGATTTTTTTCATTTATTTTATTTATTTACTTTTATTTTTTTATTGGAGTATAATTGCTTTACAATGTTGTGTTAGTTTCTGCTGTACAATGAAGTGAATCAGCTATATGTACACATATATCCCCTCCCTCTTGGACCTCCCTCCCACCTTCTCCCATCCCACACATCTAGGTCATCACAGAGCACTGAGCTGAGTTTCCTGTGCTTTATAGCATGTTCCCAAGCTATCTGTTTTACACATGGTAGTGTATATATGTCAATCCTAATCTCCCTATTCGTCCCTCCCCTTCCCCCCACTCCAGCCGTGTCTACATGTCCATTCTCTACGTCTGCATCTCTATTCCTGCCCTGGAAATAAGTTCATCTGCACCCTTTTTCTAGATTCCACATATATGTATTAATATACGATATTTGTTTTTTTCTTTCTGACTACTTCACTCTGTATGACAGACTCTAGGTCCATCCATATCTCTACAAATGATCCAGTTTTGTTGCTTTTTATGGCTCAGTAATATTCCATTGTGTATATGTACCACATCTTCTTTATCCATTCATCTGTCGTTGGACATTTAGGTTGTTTCCATGTCCTGGCTATTATAAATAGTGCTGCAGTGAACATTGGGGTACATGTGTCATTTTGAATTATGGTTTTCTCAGGGTATATGCCCAGGATTGGGATTGTTGGGTCATATAGTAGTTCTATTTTAAGTTGGGTTTTTTTTTTAACATCTTTATTGGAGTATGATTGCTTTACAATGGTGTGTTACTTTCTGCTTTATAACTAAGTGAATCAATTATACATATACATATATCCCCATATCTCTTCCCTCTTGTGTCTCCCTCCTACCCTCCCTCCCTATCCCACCCCTCTAGGTGGTCACAAAGCACTGAGCTGATCTCCCTGTGCTATGTGGCTGCTTCCCACTAGCTATCTATTTTACATTTGGTAGTGTATATATATGTCCATGCCACTCTCTCACTTTGTCCCAACTTACCCTTCCCATTCCCCGTACCCTGAAGTCCATTCTCTAGTAGGTCTGTGTCTTTATTCGCCTCTTGCCCCTAGGTTCTTCATGACCGTTTTTTTTTTTTTAGATTCCATATATATGTGTTAGCATACGGTATTTGTTTTTCTCTTTCTGACTTACTTCACTCTGTATGACAGACTCTAGGTCCATCCACCTCACTACAAATGACTCAATTTCGTTTCTTTTTATGGCTGAGTAATATTCCGTTGTATATATGTGCCACATCTTCTTTATCCATTCATCTGTTGATGGACACTTAGGTTGCTTCATGTCCTGGCTATTGTAAATAGAGCTGCAATGAACATTGTGGTACATGACTCTTTCTGAATTATGGTTTTCTCAGGGTATATGCCCAGTAGTGGGATTGCTGGGTCATATGGTAGTTCTATTTTTAGTTTTTTAAGGAACCTCCGTACTGTTCTCCATAGTGGCTGTATCAATTTACATTCCCACCAACAGTGCAAGAGGGTTCCCTTTTCTCCACACCCTCTCCAGCATTTATTGTTTGTAGATTTTTTGATGATGGCCATTCTGACTGGTGTGAGGTGATACTTCATTGTAGTTTTGATTTGCATTTCTCTAATAATTACAGATGTTGAGCAACTTTTTATGTTCCTCTTCGCCATCTGTATGTCTTCTTTGGAGAAATGTCTGTTTAGGTCTTCTGCCCATTTTTTGATTGGGTTGTTTGTTTTTTTGATACTGAGCTCCATGAGCTGTTTATATATTTCGGAGATTAATCCTTTGTCCGTTGCTTCATTTGCAAATATTTTCTCCCATTCTAAGGGTTTTTTCTTCTTGTTTATGGTTTTCTTTGCTGTGCAAAAGCTTTTAAGTTTAACTAGGTCCCATTTGTTTATTTTTGTTTTTATTTTCATTACTCTAGGAGGTGGGTCAGAAAAGATCTTGCTGTGGTTTATGTCAGAGTGTTTTTCCTGTTTTTCTTTAAGAGTTTTGAAGATATGATGTTAATGAATAAGCATCATGTATAACATTATGTAGCATGTAGTCTTATTTATGTTTTTAAACAAAGTTATATAGGTTATACAGACACATATATGCTTATATGTACAGGAACTGTCTGGAGGAATATTCCGAAAACTGCTAGGAGTTGACTCTTGGAGGAAAGCATGAGTATTTAGAATAGGAAGAAAGCAGTTTTAACATATACCCTTTTATACTATTTGACTTTCTTTTTTTAAACCATATTTTTAAAAAAGTTAAGGGGCCCCATTTGTAGTTATACCCAGGGTTTTAAACCTTCATTGTAAATCACTTACCAGATTTTTTTTTTTTTTGGCTGCGTTGGGTCTTTGTTGCTGCATGTGGGCTTTCTCTAGTTGCGGCGAGCGGGGGCTACTCTTCATTGCAGTACACGGGCCTCTCACTTTGGTGGCTTCTCTTGTTGTGGAGCACGGGCTCTAGGCGTGGGCTTCAGTAGTTGTGGCTCGCGGGCTCTAGAGTGCAGGCTCAGTAGTTGTGGTGCACGGGCTTAGTTGCTCCGCGGCATGTGGGATCTTCCCAGACCAGGGCTCGAACCCATGTCTCCTGCATTGGCCAGCAGATTCTTAACCACTGCGCCACCAGGGAAGTCCTCCGTTTACCAGATCTTTAAGAGCCTTTGGGTCCTTCAGCAGACTGGATCTTTCACTGCCAACCTTGAATAGTAATTATTTTGCTTCCATCAATAATTTTCAAAGCATTGAGAGTCAATTGTCAATATGACACAGAATTCCACTTTGCTGGCATAATCAGAGATGAAATGTTCCTCAATGAAGATGTGATCGAGAGAGGTGGTTCCACTGATGTGTAATATCAGACTCTAAATGAGAAAAGGTCTGATGTGGTGCATTTTCAGAACAGATTCATTTTTATTGTCGTCCTTCCTACCGAGTCCTTAATGATTTGGGCCTTTAATTATCTCACTGAACAATTCATGTTGATTCAGGATCACCCGTAACCTTTGATTTTTTTGAGTCGACGCTCAGGAAAAAAATATTGCCCAGTCTGTTTTGACAAAGAGCCTTTCAACCCAATGCTGCCTGTCTTGTGCCCCCAGAATTGTATGCCAGAAATGTTTACATCTGTTCTCTCCCTACTGGGTTGTACATTTGCAGTAAAGGTGCTGTTTAATTACGAGTTTAATATATGATTATGGAACCTCTGTGAATTTTTGAGCTTCTCGTGTTGCTGTGAGGTGAAATGGTTGATGGGTGACCAGGACTGGTACCTCAATCCCAGCAGAATTACATCTTCTCATGATCACATCACTAAACTAAACTGAAGGCCTCTGTGTGTGTACAGCATAGGAGTGTCCAAACCAAAGGGCTTGGGCATCAGGCTAGAACAGGAGGCAACGTTTGCCATAGTGCAAGCAAGAGAGCAAGCAGTTGACTGAAATAAAGACCACGTCTCTCAATTCTGGAGATAAATAAAAAAGAGGGGAACACTGAAGTTCACAGCAGCTGAGGGCTGCAGTAGCTGGGAAGCGTGGCTTTCCCCCTGAAGAACTGTGTGGCTGTAACAGGCTGTGCTTCTCTGCCTGTTACCCTCACGTTCTTCCCTGACAGCATCTCAGGGACATCTCAGCTTGTAAGCCCAAGAATGGTGTGTTGCACTTCTTGTGATTTTGAGACTTTTGTGACTTTGAGCATGGCTGTAAATACATTTGATTAATGACCTATATCTATGCAGGTCTCTGGTCTGTTCAAATTGGTTGAAAACAAATCATCCCTGCTCCCCAGAAGTGGACATGATGAAAACCAGCTGGGGATTAAGATGAATGAAATACTATTTCGATCCAAGCTCTGCTCAGAAAGTATTTCCATGTTCTAATTTTGTTTTGTAAGTTTAGATGATACCATTGTGACATGTGTCCTCTTGTTTTCCAGAGTAGCCTTTCGGGGGCTGTTTAGCTCTTTCCAGGCCTGACATCCCTCCTGGCCACCAGGTGGTTGAGTGGCCTGTGGCTCAGTTGGCAAAGCTTCATTTGGTATGAATGACTCAATCATAGTGTAAGGGCATCTGGCCACACAGGTCTGCTTTCATCCTTAAAGAAGCAGTAATTGATTGAAACAAGAAAAAATGCAAACCAGTTGCTAATTACTAACCTCTGTTTAGCTTCTCAAAGATGAATCATGGAGAGAAAGATTTAAAGACTTACAAACAACTCAATAGGATTCCATGCCCTAATATTACCGTTACAATATTGGCAGTTTTTCCCTGCCATGTTTGGGTAGAAAACTCATCCGGAATCCCTGGGATCTGCAAGTCAGTGAGGTGGTGTAGATCCTTCAAGGGCCTAGAATTCCTTTAATTTCCAAACCGCTTACAGCTTTAACTTATCCTCAGACGTCTGTGCAATGAGTTATATTCTTTCAGACTTTTTAGAAGGCTGTTTATGCTCCTGAGAAAGGAAGTACTGAGTTCCCTTCTCAGCCGTCTTATATAAGCCTCTAGAAGAGGGAGATTAATGTCCCACCATTGCCTTCCTGCTTCCTACAACTTGGATTAAACTGAAAAGAAGAGAGATTATGACCACCCTATGGGGTGACTGTATTTTTTCACGGCGGCGGTTTCCATAGCAACCAGCTTTCATAACTCAGTAAATTTTCTTCCCCTCCCCGCTCCCTTCCCTTTCAAACGGAGCTTAATCTCTATTAGTTGGTTAAATAGACTCATTAACTAAACAAAGTATACTGTTTAATAACAACCTATTTCTCCTCATGGCAGTTGGACAGCCTGCTTCATGAAGAGGTTTCATTTCTTTCTCACCCCTCATCTAAAATTTAAAGTACTGTTGAACAGGAAACTCAGTTAAAAGCATAGATAAACTGGTTTTCTCACAAAAGTGTAGATATTAGAAATTGGTTTGAGCTGAGCCTACTATTTATAAAAGTCTTTATATTCAGTTTCTCATTAAATGGAAAACAAAATAAGGTTTAGATTATGTCTTTTTTTTTTTACAATAAATATGTAGTTTGATCCTGTCTTTGTTTATTTTTTTTAATTTTTAAAATATTTATTTGGCTGCACTGAGTCTTAGTTGCAGCACGCAGGATCTTTTAGTTGTGGCATGTGTGCTCTTAGTTGCAGCATCTGGGATCTAGTTTCCTGTCCAGGGATCGAACCCGGGCCCCCTGCATTGGGAGCATGGAGTCTTAACCACTGGACCAGTAGGGAAGTCCCTAGATTTTGTCATTTTTATGGTTCATTCTGATTCCGGGGTTCACAATTTCATCGAAAGATTAAAAGTAAACAAGACATTAACACACAGAGAGCTCTCCAATGTTCAGGGATCATGGATGCTGAGAGATATTTATATTGGTTTATGATTTGGTCTTGACAGTAGCACTGACCCATAATCTATGCACTGAGGACTGGTCGGTTCTCTCTGATGTCCATTTGGACCTGTCAGCTTCACTCAAACATTGCCATGACCATATGTCACATGACCACAGACTTGACGAGAGTCACGGAGAACTGGCAGAAATATTGATGAGCTCCCATGTGTTGAGCCCTTACCGTGCCAGCCACTGTTCCACGCACTGTTTGTGCCCTGACTCCTTTAATATTTCAGTGCTGATTGCTGAAGGCAACTCAAGTCGCAGCTCCCACCGATAAGAGGTCCCCACACACATGTATGGCTGAAGACCTCATTCCTGAAACAACACAGAGGGTGTCAGCATACTTCCTTTTCCTTGCCCCCAGATTCTTGAAACCCATCTTCAGAGTGATGCTTAAAACTGACAAAGGGCCAGGGTGGGTAAGGGCCTTCCAGAAATTGGGCTGATGCATGAACTAGGTGTTAGAAGCAGAGAAGTTGAACAGATGGGAAGGTGATAAGCAACAGTGTGAATGGGCATTTGTGGATGGGGATGGAAAGACTCTGGACAGAGAGGTTAAATATTTGGCATGGGGCTCAGTTGCTTTATATTTTAATCTACAATATTAAGTTCTGTGAATAAACTGAAGAGGAGGAGAGGGAAGCCTTCCACAACCAAACCAACATTTACATCCTGTAAGTGTCAATTTTTAGATTGTCAGAAACATTGAAGGCAAGTGACGCCCACTTCCCCGTGGCTGTGGGGCCCTCCCACCCCTGGCTTTCCTGTCTAGCTCACTTTGGCCCCTGGACTGACACAGTTTGGTAGCGTCACCTTTGACTCCAGAGAGAGATGAGACAGGCCTGGCAGCTCCTAGTTTGCTTGTTGTTTTTCTTTTTAAAGGTGAAGTGATTTAAACCAAATGGTTGAACTCTTTTCCTCCGTCATAGGGGCCGTATTAACAAGGCACCTGTTTGATTTCACGTGTTGGTAGTTTTATTTCCCCTTCACAGCTTTTTCTGTATTTTGATACAGCTGTTCATTTCAGCTGCAAAACCAGCCCCTTCAGTGATCTGGTGGTAAAGTGTGGCCTGTTTCTTGCTGGTTAGAATAGAGGCTATTAGCACATAGTGTTTTATGTAATATGTGATACTGATGCAAGACTAGTAAGGCTCAGAGGAGAGAGTTCAGAAAATAGACATTCCCCCCACCCAATTACAAACATATTTGTGTATAAGCATACGCACACAGACACACACACGTGCACACACATGTGCACACACACACACACAGAGTTTGGTATATGTTAAAGAAAATATTTCACACCAGTGGGGAAGGTAGATTATTTAATAAATAGTGCTAGTAATTTAGGAAAAAAATAGATCTCTGTCTTATTTCTTTATATAAATATAAAATCAATTCTAGGGGTCCCAAAGATATAATTATAAATAATGAAATAATAAAATACTAATATCATACTACTTTTTCAATCTTTCTACACTTGACCTAAAACTCAGAAGCCATAAAGAATAATATTAATAACTTTGAGACTACATGAAAATAAAAATAAAACTTCTTTATGGCTAAAAACAGTTTTTTAAAAAAGGGAAACAGGAGAAAATATTTGCAAAACACATAACTGACCAAGCTTTAATTTTTGTATTCATTAGAGTGCAAAGCAACAGGAGAAGTACAAGCCATTTAAATAGGAAAATGGGCAAGGGACAGAAATAGCAATTCCAGGAAGAGAAATTCATTAGTTCTCTCGATACATACGGACTGAACATCGTCTGCTGGTGTAGGTGCTGGGAATTAGCAGTGCTCGTGGCAGATAATAATCCTGCCCTAAGGAGCTTACATTCTAGTGGGGCTAACAGAAGATGAACAGAACATAAATACACGAACAAGAAAATAGCTCACTGGTAAAGTATTATAGGGTAATATGACAGTGTATTAACCATGTGTTTCTGAAGTTTTGATATCTTGGGGCCTTGCTAACCCTGGAGGGACTGCCCTTCTCAGCGTTAGCCGGTTCCTAGAGATAGTACACAGCTTACCTGTGATGACACCTTCTGTATGTAGACCGGCCAACCCAGAGCCCACACCCTAACTACCTCCTCTGTGGGGCTCTTACTCTCAGGAAGAGAGGCTGGTTCCCAGCCTCTTCCTCCACTTTCAAAGCCATCAGTATAACATCTTCCTCTCTCTACCATTTATAGCTCCTTCCCTGGCTCTTTTTTTTTTAAAGAGAAATTTTATTATTATTATTTTTAATAAGTGTTCTGTTTTTACCGTGCCATGTAGCTTGTAGGATCTTAGTTCCCTGATTAGGGATTGAACCCAGACGCTCAGCAGTGAACGCGTGGAGTCCTAAGCACTGGGCCACCAGGGAATCCCCTCTGGCTCTTTTAAGGATCCTCGTGATTACACTGGGCCCACCTGCATATTCCAGGCTCATCTTCCCATCTCCAGATCCTTCGTTTAACCACATCTGCAAAGTCCCTTTTGCCATGTAACCGGTCAGACCCATGGGCTGCGGGGATGAGGATGTGGACAGCTTTGGAGAGCCACTGTTCTGACTACCTCCACCTCCGTCCATCCTCAGGGCCTTCCTCCCTTTAGCTTCATCTCTGCCCATTCCCAGCTCCCTCCCCTCTCCTCCACGGTCCTGTGGCCAAGGCATTATGACAATGACAATGGCATTCTTAATTATTGTAAGTAAAAGGGGATGTTTCACATCAGATGGTAGGGTGCATGCTTTAGTTACCATGGAATGCCTTGTCGTTCACACAGAAGGGCTTACAGACCACTCGATGGACGCCCTTCTTGTTAGTTATGGCCATGTTTTGATTACCCCCAATTGAGGTACTGTGGTCCTGCCTGGCTCTAAAATTTAACGGTGTGCAATATAATCTGTGTAACAATGTAGTCAATTAAAAACAATAAAGGCATATTTCATCTCTTTGGAAATCCTGCCATACTGTTGACTTATAAAAGAGACATGGAGCTTGAATATTTCCCAGATATTTTTCAGTCATTGTCCTGGGGGTGGAAGAGCTTGAAAATCACTGCTTTAAAATTATCTCAGGAGTCTGAACGCCTGAAGAAATATCCATCTACTTAAGTTATATATTCATGTTCATGTTCAGCAGTAATTGTCTTAATAGATGAAAATGTCATTCTCTACAAGCTGTCATTTACTGAGTCAATACTACTTGTAATTCTTGATGTTCTTCATGATATTTGGAAACATAAGGATCTTCTACTCAGTAGAACAAGTAGATCTAGTAATAAATTTCGAATTCTTGCTTTCATGGGAAAATGGGGCTTTCCAAGAAAGCAGCTCTTGAAGCTCTGTCAATTTTATATAAATGCACACAGCTCGGGGTTAGAAATGGTTCCATCTTGGCGGTGTTGGTTAATATTCTAGGATATTTATCTGCCTGGAGTTTTTCAGAATGGATCAGAGTTCCCAGCTAAGCAGTTTGTTTGTGGTCACACTAATATTACTTTTCACTGAACTTAGAAAGGAAAAACAATGATGCTGAACTCAACATAATTGGCAGTAAAAACAGGCTACCCTAGGGTAAATGTACAACCCAAAGTAAGGGGTAAGGATAATACACCTATTCACACAGAATTTAGAGGAAATTATGGAATCAGATTTGGGTTAAATAGTCCTAAAACCTCTCGAAATGTTTTTACCTTTCATATGTCCTAGAACTGGAACTAGAATTTGGGATTCTCTAGGGACCAGGAAACGATTCTCTACTTTTTAACCTCCTGCTTGCTAATCTCTTGCTACAGGAAAGGCAGCAAAGATTAAGAATAGGAATCTGGGCTCAACTTCAGCAGTGTTGCTAAATTTTTTGAGAATGCAATGATACTTTGAAAAATCAAGGACAAGGGAAAGACCAGACCCTCCACACAGGCACACTTTCTGCATTTCCACTGATGTCACTGAGCCTCCGGCTCTGGCCTGGGTTTTGGTCAGTCATCGTTTTGGCCAGGGTTTGGGGCAGAGGCAGCCATGTGGTGTGAAAGGTGGGTAGCTTTGCAGACAATCTGCAGGAAGTGGCTCTAGTCGTTTCCAAACCCGCTAAATCTCACAAAACCCATTTGGATTATTTGGCAAGAGTTGCTGGTTTGATAGGAAAGTTTGGATGGCCTTGGAATGGCTGCTCTTCTCTCATGGTAGTAACTTTGTAAATAGTACCCTATTGATACAGTTTTCAAGTGTGCCTCAATTGCAGAAACAGTAGATACTCCTGAAATTTATCCACTGGGATGTATGAAGTCACTGTGAACACTGATTTAGTCATTCCTAAGCTCTTGCTCCTGGGGGAAAAGAGGCTTAGGTGCCTGTGAGCCTCTGGTCACATTTCCATGAACCCATCAATACGTAACCTTGGTTTCTGTGTGCTTCTGTTTAAAGAGACCTCATTTCATATGTAGTGTTGGTTCATTAGCATTGAGTTCACAGCCAACAGCCCTACAGCTCATGCTTGGACAAGCTTATCTAACACGTGTCTTTCCTTCATAAGGCACATCCCAGCCTTCTTGAGCTCAGAAACACTAGACAGCATTTCAGCACTATGCTTGGGGGCCTTTTTCAACAGCAAAATCAGCAACAAAGATGTGAAAACCGTGGCAGTAAAGCGACTGCAACAAAAGGATACTGGTTTACAGTCAGAGCTGAAACAAGAAGGCAGAGCTTTTCTCTGTTCAACCTTAGCTGGGAACGTGCAAGTTGGGACTTAAATTTTCTCCCTTCTGTTCATCTCCCCAGATGGCCACAGAAGTGCCGCAAGTATTTTTTTTTTTTTTACATCTTTATTGGTGTATAATTGCTTTACAATGGTGTGTTAGTTTCTGCTTTATAACAAAGGGAATCAATTATACATATACATATGTTCCCATAGGGTGGGAGGGAGGGAGACACAAGAGTGCCGCAAATGATGAGGACTGACCGTACTTGTATTTTAATTTTCTTTACTAAATATGTAAAGCACAAAAATGAGGTATTTTTCCCCAAATAGTGGCCAAAATCCAGACCAAAGCCAGAGGCTAACTCAGTGGAGATGCAGGATGTGCTCCTGTGTCAAGGGTCTTTCATTTGTCCTTGATCTTAAGCAACATCGTTGCACTCTCAAAGTATTTAGAACACTGCTGAGCTTGAACCCAAATTCCTTTTCTTAATCTCTGTTGATGTACATTTAGCAACAAAGGAGTGAGCCAGGAGGTTAAAAGAGAATCATTTTCTGATTCTTAGACATATAAAAGGTAGAATCTTTTTGAGAGATTTTAGGACTATTTAACCCAAATCGGATTCCATCATTTCCTCTAAATTCTGGGCAGATCCTCGTATTTTTCCAACAGCTGCTTTGGGCTGTATTTTACATTGCCCCTAAGGTAGCTGTTTTTTGTTTTTTACTGTAAATTATATTGAATTCAGTATTATTCCTTCCGCCCCCCGCCTTGGGTATGATTGAAATATACTGCTGTTTAAAAGGTGACATTTTGGGCTTCCCTGGTGGCGCAGTGGTTGAGAGTCCGCCTGCTGATGCAGGGGACGCGGGTTCGTGCCCCGGTCCGGGAAGATCCCACATGCCGCGGAGCGGCTGGGCCCGTGAGCCATGGCCGCTGAGGCTGCGCGTCCGGAGCCTGTGCTCTGCGACGGGAGAGGCCACAGCAGTGAGAGGCCCGCGTACTGCCAAAAAAAAAAAAAATAATAAGGTGACATTTTCATTTTTTTAAATTGCCTATAGCTTATTCTTTAGTTTCCAATGAACCTTCACTTCCAGTGGTTTATTCCCTGGAATTATAATCTAAAGCAATCTGCAAAAAACGAAACACCTGCAAAGATTACAAAGATTTTAATTGGTTAATTAATTGCAATTAATTGTCATCATTTCCGTGGTTTTAAGTACACTCCTAAACAGACTTCAGAATTCTTCCAATCAGCTGGGCCGGGGCTGAGGAGGAGAACAGAGGGCTAGATTGCCTCCTCTGTGCCAGGTCAATTTGTTCAAGGTAATGTGGTTTCTTAAAGTGACATCTCTGTGATAAACATCTGGAAATGTTTCTTAAATATCCACCTTCCCACGAACTCCAGGTCATTTGCTAGTATTCACTGGAGGAGCCTGGTATAAATTTAGGCTGTTTTATTTTTCTCCAAACACATGGTGTAATACTCACCTGCTCCTAGAAAGGAAATCTAGAGTTCTTTCCTGCTAGAGCAGATACATCCCAGGACTTAAGGGCTTATGACAGAAACTTCTCTCTCATTCTGGTGATATCCAGTTGGGAGCCTGGCTGGGGCCCAGGGTTTCTCGTAGGCAAAGATTGTGCCGTTGCTGGAGTTGCTGTTTTATATGCAGAAGTGGCAGAAGGCTCCAGGGGTCCCACCGGCAGGGCTCAGGACAGCCTGTGTGGAAGCCACCAGGCCCACGGGCTGTGGGAGTCAAGTCCTGCAGTGCTCTTGTGTCCTGGTGACTCAAGTCCCTGTGAGGAAAGGCGCCTGCATAGCAGCCACCTGGAAATGGCAAACAGCTGTCTTCCCTCCATTGCCCAGATACCTCGTGAGACAACTGAGTTCAATAGTATATGTAGAGCTGATTCACTTCGTTATACAGCAGAAACTAACACACCACTGTAAAGCAATTATACCCCAATCAAGATGTTAAAAAAAAAGTGAAATGCTGTCAAAAAGTAAACTCATATTTATTCAAAGGTATAAATTCCATAGATAAATCATCCATGGTTTGATACTTGACTCATTCTTCTTGGTGAGCCAAAAATAGACCAGTGTTGTTCTCTGACTTATTTCCTGGCTGTTTTGAAGAGTGTGTGTGTGTGTGTGTGTGTGTGAGTGTAACCTTGTGTGTGTGTGTGTGTGTGTGTGAGTGTGTGTGTGTGTAGATGTGTGTGGGATGATAAGGGATACAGCTGCCCCTCCCATTAGTGATATTAATGAACTCTTATTGCCCAGGTATGCCCAGAGCTGTGCTATATTCATCCTCCTTTTTAACCTTTTAAATATAATTTTAAGAAGCAGCTGCATTAGGGCAAGGTTTAAAAATAGAACATTATTTATATAAAGCCCCTTGCTGTTATCAGTAAATGCTATCAATGTAGCTGATTACAGTTAGCAGTCACCCACCGCTGCTGGAATAGAAACATGAGTTAATTATACCAATTATAGCATTATCTTCGTTTTGTATGAAACACTGAGTGAAAATGGCTAGGGGCAAATGAAAAATGTGGGTCCTCAGACCCTGTACCCTGCCCTTGGAGTTTTGAGTTGAGACCTTTGTCCACATAGCCAGACTTCCCAAAAGATGTCACATTTTCGAGAGTCTCTTATTTTCTTTACCTCAGGTGATAACTCAAAAAGAAGAGATATTTCCCCAGAAATGAGTCATCAAGAGTGGAAATTCAAGTGAAGTACATGTTCTGGGTGATTGACAATTGACAAAATGGCAGCTGGGAATACAATGGATTCTGTAAAACTTTGTGGGTAGGAGGCGGGGTAGGATGTGAAGTTTGTCAGGTGACAAGCATTGTTTGTATAATTCCTTTAAATATTTGATGGTATTCATTTTAATACATCTCCCGTGGAAGGTCTACTTTTAGTGTATATTTATAACATGAGTTAAATATCACTTATTTTTCTTCTAGTTCTAGTAAATTATCCCCTTGCAGTGGTGGTGTTGGTAGTAATATTGGTTCTAGAAGTGTGAAATAAGACTTGGTGAAAACCGTTAGACGTAATCAGAATTTAGAGGCACTGAGTATGCTGTCTCCTCTATACCATCCTTTGTGATCAGTAGGGATCAGGGATAAACTAGGGCTGCTGACTTGTGCGCTGCTTAACTGGTGGGTTTTGACTATAGATTAGATTTCTTCATACTCGGGTCTTGACCCACCATCTGATCTTGAATTCAGTTTGGTGGATTGTAACTGGCTTTACAAAAAGAAAACGACAGAATAGAAAATGATAGTTACCATATGTAGGTAAGAATAAGAAACTGTTGTTTTATGCAACTTTTGTTTTATTTACATGAACGTGTGTGTGTTATAACATAGGCTGGTTTAGGAAGACCGTCTGGTCTTTGACTGTGACTGTGGCTGGCCATTTCCATTTGACAGCTGCCTCTGTTCAAGGTAAATGAAACCAGGAATGAAGGTCTTCGTTGTAACAAGGACCTAGGCCAGAATTCAGTTGTTCATTTCTCTTGCCAAGGGTTGAGACATACTTTCTTTTAGTCTCATCCAAACATGGTGTAGGGTCTGTGCTGCTCTAAGAATAGCAGTTTTTTAGCTGGAGTGCCTCCAGGATGAGAATGCTTTTATTAATTGGTCAGATTAACCAAAAGTAGTGTTAACGAGAAACTCCTGATTTCATCAGTAGTCGAACATCTTTATGAGATGCATTGTAATACTTAAGCATCCTTATTTAGCAGTAAGTTATACGAAAATCATTTCATCTTTATCGATTTAGGAAATTACAGCATCGTCATTCTGACATAAAGAACCACAGTGCAGCAATGTAGATATGGATAGAGAAGATGGGAAGCAGCTATTTTTCGTGCATTTTCTTATTTATTTTTGAATGCAAGCAATTTTTGAGCACCTGCTGTGCACTGTGTTTGGGGAACCCGAAGAGGATGGCCTTGCCTCTTGGTCCAGAGGCAGAAACAGATGTGTAGACACACAACAGCCGTTCAGGATGGTAAGTGCTAGAATAGAGAGAGGTGTGTATAAAATCTGGGATGTTAACAGAGGAAGGACTGACCATGTAGTTTGGGAAGACATTACCCATCACAAAATCTTGGAATTAAAATTTGACAGGCAAATAAGACTTCTCCAGCTGCAGAAAGATAGAAGTTTTAGAGGGGTGGGTCGGGGACAGCCAGACTCCAGAACATAGCCTGGTATTTGTTTTCTTTAGTCAGCACTTGATGTGTTTTGAGTATCAATTGCTTCATTCTCTTAAAAATTGAATTTAGAAAAAAAAATTGTAGTTATTCAGAGTACCAGTTAGGGGAGATCTGGTTAAATAAGGTTTCACTGTAGCTTCGTGTATAAGAAAGCAGGATTATAATAACGTGTTTTGTTTTAATTCTATTAACAGAGGTTTTGGGGTGGTTTTTGTTAGTTTGGTTGTTTTGGTTAGGGTAGAATTGGATCTGTATAATTCTGATTATGAGTTCTCCCTTACAAATCCAATTTGGCATCTCTTTTTAAGAATTGAAATATAGTTGATTTACAATATTGTGTCAGTTTCAGGTGAGATTCAGTTTTTTATATATATATTTTTCACATTACTTTACATTATAGGTTATTACAAGATATTGAACATAGTTCCCTGTGCTATACAGTAGGTCCTTGTTGCGTATCTATTTTACGTATAGTAGTTTGTATCTGTTCATTCCATACTCCTAATTTATCCTTCCCCTTCCCTCTTTGGTAACCATAACTTTGTTTACTATGTCTGTAAGTCTATTTCTGTTTCGTATATAGATTCATTCATATCATTTTTTAGATTCCACAAGTAAGTGATATCACGTAATATTTGTCTTTCTCTGCCTGACTTACTTTACTTAGTATGTTATTCTCTAGGCCCATCCATGTTGCTGCAAATGGCACTATTTTATTCTTTTTTATGGCTGAGTAATATTCTGTTGTGTGTGTGTGTGTGTGTGTATACATATATATGATTGATTTTAAAAGATATATATATCACATCTTCTTAAACCAATCATATGTTGATGAGCACTTGGGTTGTTTCCATGTCTTGGCTATTCTAAATAATGCTGCTATGAACATTGAAGTGCATGTATGTTTTCAAATTGGGGTTTTCATCTTTTTGGAATATATGCTCAGGAGTGGGATTGCAGAATCATATAGTAACTCTACTTTTAGTTTTTTAAGGAACCTTCATACTGTTTTCCATAGTGGCTGTACCAATTTACATTCCTACGAACAGTGTAGGAGGGTTCCCTTTTACTCACACCCTCTCCAGCATTTATTATGTGTAGACTTTTTGATGGTGGCCATTCTGACTGGTGTGAGGTGATACGTCGTTGTGGTTTTGATTTGCATTTCTCTAAAAATTAGTGATGTTGAGTGTCTTTTCATGTGCCTGTTGGCCATCTGTATGTCTTCTTTGGAGAAATGGCTATTTAGGTCTTCTGCCCATTTTTTTGATTGGGTTGTTTGGTTTTTTGGTGTTGAGTTATATGAACTGTTTGTATATTTTGGAAATTAAGCCCTTGTCGGTTGCATAATTTGCAAATATTTTCTCCCATTCCGTAGGTTGTCATTTTATTTTGTGGATGTTTCCCTTTGCTCTGCAGGATTAGACATCTTGTATCCTCTGCCCAACAAGAATTTAAGGTGTTTATTGGGACTTTCCTGGTGGTCCAGCGGTTAAGATTCTGCACTCCCAGTGCAGGCGGCCCGGGTTCGATCCCTTGTCAGGTAACTAGATCCCGCATGCCGCAACAAAGATCCCACGTGTCGCAACTAAGACCCGGCACAGCCAAATAAATAAATAAAATAGTTTCTAAAAAATAAATAAAGTGTTTATTAAAAAGGGGACGAGAGATGGGTCATGGGTAGCAGAGAAAATGGCAAAGCCTTCAGAGGAAGACAGGAAGTGTTTGCTGGCATCTTACACAGCAGACGCGAGATGGGGAAGAGATGGCCAGATGCGGGAATTCCAGAACACAGAGGACAAAGGTCAATACCGTTTATTCAAAATTATGGTTTCCTGCGTCTAACCTCTCGTGGATTCCCTGTTCTTCGAGTCTGATGGGCACAGGTAAGTGCTCTAAGGAAGCAAGGCATTTCAGAAAGCACAGGGGTTCTTGCAGACCTGCCTTCCAAGTCCAGATCTGGAGCCCCTTTGGGCCTGCTTCCTTAGCTGTATAATCAGCCACGAAAAGACTCTCTTCATGCCATTTCTTATGAGGACTCCTAAGGATTTATGTCTGCTTAGCAGGTAGTCTGAGGTATAGGAGATGCTCTGTAAACCGTTTTCCTCTTCCCGCATCTCTCACCCCATATATGATCCTATGTTAGTCTTTGACTAGGAATTACAAGGTGACATGGTCACTGCGATGGTTGGGCACACATTGTAGTTAGTTTAGCCTGTTCTCTGTAAAATTCAGATTAGGTCTGTACAAGAGAGGCAATTTCAGTGTAGCACAAATAGTTAAGTCCCTTTAACTGTGGTTTCAATAACCCACCCAAAGTTCCACATCTGTGCAGTCTGCATGCTGCCACCTGTGATGCAAGCTGGCATTGCTCCCCCAGTGTGAGCCTGGAGGTCCTTCAAGTCCCAGGGCTGTATGGATGCATTTACACGCTCTGCTGCTGTTGTTGATACTGACTTTGGGAGGTGCTGGTGGTAGGGAAGTGAGGCGTAGGACGAAGCAACTCAATCTGGCCGTCAGAAAAGCATAAGAAGGATGAGAGATACTCTGTATGTTTACTTCCCTCTCTTCTGCCTGATTCCTGATCCCAGTTGGATGTCAACTTAGAATAATAAAACTCTGATCAAGGTAGCATAAATGCAGTCAGTTTTGTGTTAAACTCTGTCATACACTTTTGTTCCGTGTTTCTCTGAAGTCTTTAGATCACTTCAGCAAAAGAGTTGGTGATCGTTTCCTTTGCCTCTCGTTTAAACAATTTGCGTGTCTCTATTTTCTTCAGTGACACCGATTTCCTCCATCATTTTACAGCTATTAACTCCCAAGACAGTATAGTCAAAACAGCCTTGCAGGCAGATGGGCTGTTCATTCCTTCTTATTTTTGTAATATTGTGAGTCTGCTTCTGATTTGACTAATCTGGGATATTATTGGGGATTGAATATGGACATCTTGTATGATGTATGATGAGCTTACTTTAAATGATCCCGATTTTATGTTAGGGTCCGGAGGTCCTCAGGTCACCCAATAAGAAGCTGAGCTGGAATCCACACTCCATACTCCAGAGTTAATTTCCCCCCATCCCTCTCCATTCCTGTGGGAGTTTCTCATGCAGTGTTAAATCCCCACACACAAGTATTTGATTTTTTGGACATATGTGAGACAAGTACATTCTCTATACAACTACACACAGATGCACATTCCTTCAAAAAACCCTGTGTTGTAAAACTGAAGTGAGTTGGGTCTTGATGTCCAGTTGAGATGCTGATTGTGGGGTAGGCTGGTGAACTCCCTGGGGAGAAGTCCTTGGCTCATGGCCCGCGGATTCTGTGAAATTCTTAGATGGAATTCCTCACCGCAGCAGCCCCCCCTTAAGTCGTGAAGCAAATTGAACACCCACAGGCAGACGGTGAGTGACAGCTTGTGTCCTGAAATTAGATCAAAATATTACAGTCCAAAAAATCTACTTTTTACTAGCTGAGGCCCTTTGAGCAAATTACAGGGCTTCTGGGCAGAGGTTGCGACTCTGTAAAATTGGCGAGCGCCTGCCCGGCCTCGCTCAACTGTTGTGAGAATGAAAAGATGGAACAGAAGCACAAGTGCCTCGCAGTGTAGAATCGAACATCTGGGCCCTCAAGCGAGCAAATACTGATGGTCTCCTGTGTACGAGGCAGAATAAAACGACAGGTGAGGTCAGGTAGGAGTGGAAGCGGCAGAGACAGGTGCTTTGGGGCCTGAGATGTAATTCACTGACACAGGTGTCTAACTCGAGGGTTCTGCGGGGTGATGCTTAACTCACGGGTACCCCGCAGGTTTGAACTGAACGGCGATCCAAATCCAGGTCTGCATGTCCTTAAAAGAGATTTGAAAACCAGAAGGAAGGAGCCTGAGAGGCCTGAAGCCCAAAGGGTTCACAAGACACTGCTAAGGTGGCTTCTGGAAACGTGCCTGACCTTAGATGTGAACCTGTGGGCGAGGAGGTAAGGAGGAGGTACCACCTCTTAGCAGTGTCCCAGTTGGCGGCAAGGCCAAGAGAGGGACCCTGACTCTCTGGGGCTTGAGTTGTAGTGTGGGGAGGGCTCTTTGGGGCGGGTAGCCACCCAGCCCCGCCTCCCACCCCAGACCTTTCTCCCGGGTGAGTCACCCTGTCTGGGGGCGGGTGAGAACCTGATGGTGAGGCCCAGGGAAGGCCTCCACAGTGATATAAATGGAAAGTTTTAAAAAAAAAAAAAAAAGACATGGAGGGTTTGTAAAGATGGACTACATTGTGGCTGAGAAAGTGTGGGGAGAGTGCTAAGGCCATTGCCGGAGGGTTTTTTCTGGTTTGTTTTTTCTTGGTAAAGGGAGATGTGGGCTCGGAAGGGACCAGCTCTTGCCACCCCTGGGCCATTGTGGAAACGACCAAACTAAAAAGAAGACTTTGCAGTGCAATTAAGAGTCAGTGGAGGGAAAGTGAAAATATGAGGCATAGAAAGAACTGACTGCATTCTTAAATCTTACGGGGATAAAAATATCTAGCACGGAGGCTTGGAGCCCAAAGCTCAGAGTCTGCTAACTCAGAAACAGCAAGCGTCTTCTTCAGTGGCTGTAGAAAGGAGTGATCCCGTTTCTTCCCTGTAGCAGCGTCCATGAAAATATCTATTTACCCAATACCTTGGGGGAGGGCATTAGACGAATTTGTGATTCAATCAGCTTGAAAATATTTCTGTTGAGTTTTGCCACTTTGTTTAGTTGAATTTAATTTTTAATTTTTTAGTAGCTTGTAGGCTTTAGGCATAGCCAGCAGTTGGGACATTTTGAAGGAAAGGTTACTTTTGATAGGAAGCCAGTAGAAAAGGAATATAAGAAAGTGGACTAGATGCCCAGAATTTCTTGTTATGAGAACAGTTGACCATATTTACATTAAAAAAAATTTTTTTAATTGAAATTTAGTTGATTTACAATGTTGTGTCATATTTACATTTTTTTGGAATTTGTTTTTGTTTTTAAGCCTGTCATACTTACACAGAGACCACTCAGGGCACCTCCAAAAAATAAAACAAAAGCACTGAGAGTCTGTCGAGAAGAATTAAGGGAAGCTCCTCTGACTGACTCAGGCATAAGATAAGAGCTGGCTGACACACTGTGGTCTTTTCTGAGTCTGCTCATTAATTAATCATTTTGGGTACACAGATGATTTCTCCTCATTACCCAGTGGGAAAAAGAATGCTGTCTGATGGGTACTGCTCCCACAGTGGCTGGGATTGTCATTATTTTCTGGCTCTGTTCACTTGATCATTTGTGAGGCTAGCCAGACGGTCTTAGTAACTTGTTGCCTTTGTTTCCCCATCCGTGAAACTGTCAGCCCCTATTTCAGGGACATCAGTGGTTTTGGTTGTCTTTTTGAGGTGTCATTCCAAATGCAAACGCAGACACCTATATTATTTGGTTTAGTAAAACTTGGAACACCCAAAGTAATGCATTTGGCAAATTGCAAATGAAAATGTCATAGGCGATGTCTGTTAAATTTTGAATTTGCATCAGCAGTACTTTGCATTTGTAGAGTCCTTTCATTTTCCCAATTAGTTTACCCTTTTTTTATCCTGTAGCCTGTTGACAGCCTGCCCCTGCCCTGACTTTCCACCTCCTCTCTGGGAGAAAGACCAGGAAGTCCCATTCTCATTTTAAAATGTTGAAAATGAGGCCCAGAAGAGATGTACACTATTCAGAGCCTAGAACTTTTGAGCTATTTAGCAAAGAAGACAAATTCCAATCCCCATCTCTTGGTTCTTAATCAAGGACTTAAGCCATTAAACCAGGCCTGGGGAAGCTACTGTCTGTAGGGCTTGGGTTCACTTTCATTTTATCCATGGGTCAAGGGCAAAGGGGTATCTGCTCATCTGATTTTGTATCTTCTTGTGAAAATCCAACAAGGCTTTAAAGAGTATTTCAGATTGTATTACGAAACAGCCTCCTCTCTCCCCCTCCCCCCTCTTCCTACTTTGGTTCATTCATTCCTTATTTTCATCTTGCTTCCCCAACTCTTTGTTAAATACCTCTGCCAACCACCAGGAGAGGTGCTGAAGATTAAAAAAAGAGAGCATGATTGCATCATTATCCTTATAACCTGAAAGGGGGGGAAATAGAAACAGATTAGTGCAATGACATTCTGTCTTCTGGAATCAGAATATGGACATCCTCTAAAAGATAAATCCTTTAAGGTGCTAACTCATCACAGAGGCTTACAAATAATTGAAATGCCTTAGTCCAGTTTCTTTGCTGCCTTACGTTACCAGTCACTGTATATCCAATTTTAGACATGGGCTCAATTGGAATCCTACGTAATTAATTAGTTTATTTGGTCAGTTAGAAAGGGATGGGGGCAGGAGCAAAGGTATAATCGTAATCTCAGGGTTTCTGGCAGAGGCAGCAAGACACCCATTTTTTGCAGTGGAAAGTGACATAGGAGTTGGTGTCTGGTGGTTGGTCCAAAGGCTTGTGAGCTTCTCTGAGCCTAAGCCCTGAGAAGACTCCAGTGTTGCATAGAAAGGTGATCTGCTTACAGGACCAGACAGAGCCATCAATCATTTTTTATTCAGCTAGTGTTTATCTTTAAAAAAGGGGGCTCCTTGGACTTCCCTGGAGACGCAGTGGTTAAGAATCCTCCTGCCAATGCAGGGGACACGGGTTCGAGCCCTGATCCGAGAAGATCCCACATTGCCATGGAGCAACTAAGCCTGTGCGCCACAACTACTGAGCCTGCGCTCCAGAGCCTGCGAGCCACAACTACTGAGCCTGTGAGCCACAACTACTGAGCCTGCGAGCCACAACTACTGAAGCCCGCACACCTAGAGCCCATGCTCCACAACAAGAGAAGCCACCGCAATGAGAAGCCCGCACACCACAATGAAGAGTAACCCCCGCTCGCCGCAACTAGAGAAAGCCCGCACACAGCAACAAAGGCCCAATGCAGCCAAAAATAAATAAACAAAATAAATAAATTTATAAAGAAAAAAGGGGGCTCCTCAATGTCACATAGTTGCTATTAACTAGGAAAACACAGCTGTAGAGGTAGATGTGGGAATACTGACTCCTGGGTTACTAGCATAGATTTTTTTTATCGGTCCCTCCATAGCTCTGTACAGCAGGTGACGTGGCTTTCTAAACAGTAGTTTTCAGATTTGCCCCCCAGAGTCCTAAGATACGCCAGGAGCCTGGGGTCGAGAGAGGGCCTAGCAAGGAGCCCAGTGGGTGGGCGCCAGTCCTGCTTCCCTGCTTCCGCAGAATACGTTCATCTTTTTGTGATTTCTGCCACCACCGGCACTTTGCCTCTGTGCCATCTGTCACTTGTGGTTACGTTCTCATCAGAGGACGGTATGAACTACTGGTTCTGTCCCTTATAATGGTAATGCAGAAGCAGAAGTCAGTAATTGCTGGTGCAGCATCCTCCTGCCCGCATGCCATAACCTATAAGCAGTGGAAGGACATGAGCAGTGATCTCCTTGTGGGGATGAAAACACCTTAGAAATTGAGAAGGTCCAAGTTCTTGCTTTGTTTTATTTTGTATAAGCCCCTCATGGATTGCGTGTATCCCGTTTGGAGAGGGATGGTGATCTATTTACACAAAATGAAGAGCCTGAAAGTTCCAACGTCATGGTTCTCTCTTTTAAAAGAAAGAAAGAAGAAAAGTATACACGATATACTGAAATAATGAAGGGGTTTGAAATTCTTTTATTGTTTTCATCCTTTCTAAGATTAGCCTGTGTGGCAGAAGCTGCCTAGCTGTAGATCAAACCCATTTCCTTTCCCTCCTGGGCGCAGGGCTCGATTGAGTTCCTAGTTCATCCTGCAGTTGGATTCAGCCCCATGACTACGTTCTGCCCCGTGGAACGTGAGCAGAAGTGATATGTGCTCTTCCAGGCCTGGCCCATCAGAACCTCCATGCAAAACTCTTTGTGCTGTTTCTCCTGTCGCTAGATGGAAGGAGATGCACACCCTTCCTCTTGGAGAAGGTGGAATGACCAGAAGGAAGGATCTGGGGTCCAGGAGTCACTCCTAGGAGGACAGCAGTGATCGTGAACTTGTGTGCACGAGAAATGAATGTCTACTGCCTTGGAGCCATTGTACAATTTAGGGCTTTGTTTGTCCCAGTAGAGCTAGACATCATAATTTCATTAGGTAATTTCATTCCTCCGAATTAGAGAATGGGATCTGCAAGAAGCACTTGAAAATTCCAAGAACGACAGAAATTCTGAGCTAAGGGGCTAGAAACTCCCCTTAGTGGATGATGATGTATGTGTAGGAACTGCACGATGATCAGCTACTGAGAAGGTTGAATAAGGCCTACCTCCCCCCATCACCCACCTTCAAGCAAGAAGTCACTGATGTTAGTGTGGTGGCTGCTTTAGGCTTTCCATTAAGAGAATCGGAGACACAACACAGCAAAGGGAGGCGGGACAGTGTGATGATTCAGAGAACCAGCTCTCGAGTCAGACTGCATGTGTTTGTACCCTGACTCTGCAGCTTACTGTGTGACCTTGAGCAAATCACCTACCTTCTCTGTGCCTCAGTTTCTTCTCTTTAATATGTAATAACAATATTTATCTCACAGATTGTTGTGAGCATTAAATGAGATACTATATAAGTGCTTAACACAGTATCTGTCACATAATTTTTCAAAGATATATTATCTATTGTCATGTTTCCCCACTTAGAACCCAAGTTACATCTCTGTAAACAGGTACAGTAGGTGGGTGCAGATGAGATGACATTGGTTTATAAATAACAGTGTTATGCCTCCTCCACCAGAATACTTTGGACAATCTATTGACAATTTTCTGTAGTTGGGCTGTACCCTGCCATTCATTTCATTCATGTTTTTTTTTTAAGACTGTACTTTATTTTATTTTATTTATTTATTTTCTAACATCTTTATTGGAGTATAATTGCTTTACAATGGTGTGTTAGTTTTTACTTTATAAAAAAGTGAATCAGTTATACATATACATATGTTCCCATGTCTCTTCCCTCTTGCGTCTCCCTCCCTCCCACCCTCCCTATCCCACCCCTCTAGGTGGTCACAAAGCACCGAGCTGATCTCCCTGTGCTATGCGGCTGCTTCCCACCAGCTATCTGTCTTACGTTTGGTAGTGTATATATGTCCATGCCACTCTCTCACTTTGTCCCAGCTTACCCTTCCCCCTCCCCATATCCTCAAGTCCATTCTCTAGTAGGTCTGTGTCTTTATTCCCATCTTGCCCCTAGGTTCTTCATGACCTTTTTTTTTTTTTTTTAGATTCCATATATATGTGTTAGCATACAGTATTTCTTTTTCTCTTTCTGACTTACTTCACTCTGTGTGACAGACTCTAGGTCCATCCACCTCACTACAAATAACTCAATTTCGTTTCTTTTTATGACTGAGTAATATTCTATTGTATATATGTGCCACATCTTCTTTATCCATTCATCCGATGATGGACACTTAGGTTGCTTCCATGTCCGGGCTATTGTAAATAGAGCTGCAGTGAACATTGTGGTACATGACTCCTTTTGAATTATGGTTTTCTCAGGGTATATGCCCAGTAGTGGGATTGCTGGGTCATATGGCAGTTCTATTTGTAGTTTTTTAAGGAACCTCCATCCTGTTCTCCATAGTGGCTGTATCAATTTACAGTCCCACCAGCAGTGCAAGAGGGTTCCCTTTTCTCCACACCCTCTCCAGCATTTGTTGTTTGTAGATTTTTTGGTGATGGCCATTCTGACCGGTGTGAGATGATATCTCATTGTAGTTTTGATTTGCATTTCTCTAATGATTAATGATGTTGAGCATTCTTTCATGTGTTTGTTGGCAATCTGTATATCTTCTTTGGAGAAATGTCTATTTAGGTCTTCTGCCCATTTTTGGATTGGGTTGTTTGTTTTTTTGATTTTGAGCTACATGAGCTGCTTGTAAATTTTGGAGATTAATCCTTTGTCAGTTGCTTCATTTGCAAATATTTTCTGCCATTCTGAGGGTTGTCTTTTGGTCTTGCTTATGGTTTCCTTTGCTGTGCAAAAGCTTTTAAGTTTCATTAGGTCCCACTTGTTTATTTTTGTTTTTATTTCCATTTCTCTAGGAGGTGGGTCATAAAGGATCTTGCTGTGATTTACATCATAGAGTGTTCTCCCTATGTTTTCCTCTAAGAGTTTTCTAGTGTCTGGCCTTACATTTAGGTCTTTAATCCATTTTGAGTTTATTTTTGTGTATGGTGTTAGGGAGTGTTCTAATTTCATTCTTTTACGTGGAGCTGTCCAGTTTCCCCAGCACCACTTATTGAAGAGGCTGTCTTTTCTCCACTGTATATCATTCATGTTTATTGAGCACCTGTTATGGACTAGGACCTATACTCGCTGTGGATGAAAAATAAAGAGCCCGCAGTTTAGTGGAGACAGACAACAAAGCAATACTTCTGATGCAGTGTGACAGCTTTTGGTTTTTACATGAAAGTTGTTAGCATTCTGGATGATGACTGGAAAGACCAGGGACACAGGCTTTTTTTAGGACTCAGGTCCTGCAAGTTGTGGACTGGAGGCTGGACTCGTGTGTGGCCACCATGCTTGGACGAACCCACCTACAGCTGCCTGGAACACTGTCCAACCTCAGCCAGTGAAAACACAATACTTTGGGAGTCGGGACCCAGGCAGAGGGAGATTTTGTGAAGAATGATGCCAAATTCCACTAAAGCAAATACTGACAGTCACACAACACACCACTAGTACAACAGAGAAACGCGGGAAGAACAGAGCCCTCTCAGGGATGTGTCCCCCGCAAGGGTACACCAAGGCAGCCGTCAGCACACCCGGCACACAAAAAGTTACACAAATCCGTGTTGTGTTTGATGGACGTTTGATCCATCATAGTTGGAATTTCCATCAATTTGTTGAGACCAGAAGATGGATTTGTGTTTGGTAGACCATGCTTTTGTATGTATTGCTTGTCTGATTCATCCTGAAATCAAAATCCGTCTCCCACATAAACTGTTGGCTAGAACTCCCGATCATGAAAGCCTGTTCTCTTTTTTATTCTCTGCCTCTTTGTATTCATTTCAGTTTTATAAAATCTAATGGCCCTGTGATTCCAGGAACAGTTGGTTTCTGGCTAAAAGCAAAATAGAAAACTACCCGTTTTAGTTACATAAGGTGACGTGGAGAGTACTTGCTTCTGAAGAAACTGGATCTATTTCTAGCAGGGCAGCCGGAGCGCCCTGGAGCAGAGGCACCACCTGCAGGGCTGAGGGAGAAACACACACAGCGAGAAGCATCCAAACCTTGCTTGGCAGGAAAGACAGGAAAAGTAAAAGGGAGGTCGTCCCACAGGATAAATAGCAAAGAACTCATCAGGATCGCTTGTGAATATGCATGAGAATGCATCCTTGCAAGAGTTCTGACAAATTCCCTTCATTCCTACCTTTTGGAGTTCTCAGAACTCCAAAAGTTTATATTTTTATTTACTTTATTTTTTTCATTTTTAGAGTGTGGAGACCCTAAAATTGTCCCCCAGAGCACTTCCTGCTGAATGCTGCTGCTGACTGATTTTCAAATAAAAAGCAATGCAGCACAAATATTGTTTGTCTTGATAAGACAAAGTGAATGCCCCTGCAAACTCTGTCCGTAGGAGGCAGGGAAAGACATCCTGGCCTTGACCCACAGTTGTCACACCATTTGATGTCTGTCCTCTCCAGCAGATCTAAATATGTGGCCCACCTGCACCCACCCATCTGTTCCTGCAGAAACAGCACTGCTAGTCTAGAATTAAGAGAACTTCGACAATGAAGATTAGCAAACATTAGTTTTTCCAGATGCCATGAAAAGCGAGTTGGTCCAGAATAAAGTTCTGCCAGAATTCTTCTGTTTATACTTCGCAAGAGTATCTCGGGAAGTATAAATAAGATGTCGCCAAGATGGCGACATAGGTCATTTCACTCCCTTCACAAGAACAGCTAACATCTATTCAAGAACAGGACACTACTGAGAGAATCGTAGAACACAGGGGTGAGGCTGAAACACCCCCTGCATCACAGAGACCAAGACAGATTGCACTGGAAGGGTAAGAGGAGAAGCTACACGCTGACCACACTGCCCCTCCCCATGCCAGAGAGGTCTGACCTGAGCCTCTGGTTCCTCCAGTAGGAAAAGAGAACCCGGGGAGACATCTAGTCTCCCCCAGCATGGTGGGTCGCTTTGTGGGAGCCCCTATTCTGATCTCACACAATGGGGATCACAGGGGAATCTGTGGGGCTCAACTCCTGGGAATGTGACCGTGACAGAGAAGCGGGGAGGGGTTTGCAACACCAGGCACTTGAATCTTGGAAACGGAGTTCCTACCTGCAGAGCCCAAGTAGTAGTCCTAACCAGCAGAACCAAGTCAGGGCACACTCAGACCAGGAAAACTGGATGGTAAAGATCTGCCTGATCGGGGTCCTCATATGAGGAGTTCTGCTGGCCCCGGAGCCCGGTTTGCCCATGTCCAGCCACAGCCCCACTGCTGTGGAGGGTGCCTTCCAGCCCCATCTGATAAAAAAAACATGCTGGTGACAACTTCCGGAAGCTGTGTGCCTCAGCGACATTCAAGCTAAGAAGTAGGCAGGCAGACTGATGGCTCCCAGAGCAAAGCCACTACCAGGCCTCAGTCCACTTCAAGTTAATTTTTGTGAGTGGCATAAGATCTGGATCCAGTTTCTTTCTTTTACATATGGGTATCCAATAATCCCAGCACCATTTATTGAAGAGACTGCCTTTTCTCCATTGACTATTCTTGGCGTCCTTGTAAAATATTAGTTTTCCTAATTCGATTGCTTTGCAGATATTGAACCATCCTTTCATCCCAGAGATAAATCCCTCTTGATCATGGTGAATGATCCTTTTATTTTTTTTTTTTTTGCGGTACGCGGGCCTCTCACTGTTGTGGCCTCTCCCGTTGCGGAGCACAGGCTCCGGACGCGCAGGCTCAGTGGCCATGGCTCACGGGCCCAGCCGCTCCGCGGCATGTGGGATCTTCCCGGACCGGGGCACGAACCCGTGTCCCCTGCATCGGCAGGCGGACTCTCAACCGCTGCGCCACCAGGGAAGCCCGAATGATCCTTTTAATGTGCTGTTGAATTTGGTTTGCTAGTGTTTTATTGAGAATTTTTGCATCTATATTTATCAGGGATATTGGCCTGTAGTTTTCTTTCCTAGTATCTGGTTTTGGTATCAGGATAACGCTGGCCATGTAAAAAGAGCTTGGGAGTATTCCCTCCTCTTTCATTTTTGGGAATAATTTGAGAAGAATTGGTGTTACTTCTTCTTCAAATGTTAGGTAAAATTCACCAGAGAAGCCATCTGGTCCTGGGTTTTTCTTCATTGGGAGGTTTTGATTACCGATGCCATCTCCTCACTAGTAATTGGTCTTTTCAGATTCAGATTTCTATCTTCTTCCTGATTCAGTCTTGATAAGCTGTATGTTTCCAAGCATTTTTCCATTTCCTCTTTATTTTCTATTTTTTTATATATCTATGAGAAAATGATGTTAGCTTAACCTTTTGTGTTAATCATTTCACAGTATCTGTAAGTCAGACCATAATGCTGTACACCTTAAACTTACACAGTGATGTATGCCAGTTATTTCTCAATAAACTGGGAGGAAATGTATACTTCCCTTAAAGGTGACCCATCTTTCTTGGACAGACCTGATTTGAAATATTCTGTGCACCATGCTATCTGATCACGTTTCTCATACACTCGGCCACACATCAGCTGCTGTTCCTTTAGCTTCATTTACATTTATTCTCTAGGGGCAAAGTAGGGTTTATTCGCTGATTTATGCATCTTGTCAGTACCTATCTTTTGGGCATCTGCTATCGTGCCACGAACAGGAGACACGGCAGATGTAAGAAGATACTTTTAAGAATGTCACCGGGAAGTTCGACAGCCAGCGTTTAGTCGCACCTTGAGGAACATCCCTCTCTTCTTCACCTGAGGATCCTCAGAGCCAATAGGAACGGACGTTTGTTGAAGCATCACAGTGTAGCAGTAACTGTGACAGATTCAGGGACGTTAAGGTGCAGCCCTTGTTTCTAGAGTATTTAGAGTTAAGTGGAAGACAGGGCACAGGGGACAGGGTAGACATGCACGTAAATATCATGCATAGCCAGCTTCAGGAAGTGCCACGGAGAGAGATCCAATGCACGTGCATGTGAGCACACACCACACACACACACACACACACACACACACACCCTTTACTGATGAGAAAACCAAAGCAGAGAGAGGAAGGGCACGGAGCTTAGCAGCAGCAGGCTACATTGTCAAGCTGACATTTTGAAGAGCTTCAGAGATCACTCTCTGTGGAAAGAGCAAAGCGTAATCACATGACAAAATACATTTCTGTACGGAAAAGATCCTTTTGAAACTCCTGGAGGCACTGAACCTATCTCAGCTCTCCTTAGGGCTTCCGTTAAGTGGGTGCCTCCTTTAGGAAATCAAATGGTAGGAGACTTGTGGAATACACCTTAGGTTTATTGTGGGTCTTGTTTTGGCTTTGGGGTTTCCATGAATTAATTGTCTTTTACCCAGAGGTTGGTTGAAGTGTAGCATTAGGTTAACTTTGTTCTCAAGAATTCCAGGGGTGCTCATTGCTAACTGGCTTTTCACAGCAATGACATTTAAGGCCTGGATGTTCTGTGTTGGTACAGCGGATACACACGCATCTTGTTGGTTTAAAAAAAAAACAACAACCAGGGAAGGAATGGAGACTTTGATCAACGTTTGTAGGAATCAGAGTAGAGAGAATGGAAGAGAGGATGGTTGGACCACCCCCGTGCTTGACCTTCATGCTGGTGCAGATGCTCATTAGGCTTGGGGAAGATCCGGGGAAGGTCAGCCACACACATAGGTGACCCTCAAGGAGTGGCATTTACCTGGATGAATCAGTGCCTTGCAATCCAACATCTAGACCTCCCCTGATTTCTCAGCACAGTGAGAGTAGGTCTTTTGGTCAGAACATAATCCCATTAATCAACAGGGAGAAAGCCAATTTTATTAATTTATAAAGAAATGTGTAATTATCCAGTGAGCTTATGTTTGCTAAGCTTCCTAGTCTTTCCCTTTAGTCAAAAATACCTGAAAAGGCAGACTCTAATCAGGAGATTGCTTGGAATCAGAGCAAGAGGCGGGAATGGGCTTATTTTAATGGTTGCTACCATCAAGCTGTGATGGGTAGTCTGAACTCTTCACCTCCATTGCAGGTACATACCTGCCTCAGTCCATGGTCATGGTCAGTGGGCCAAGACTCTGTGCCCCCCTGACAGTGCTGGGAGGCACTGTGCGCTCTTCTTTACACGTCCCGTGCTGATTGACTCCACACTCACCCTCACAGGTGTGTTTCTTCTTTAGAGTATTAATACAAACAAACCTCTATCTTCTTACATACTGGATTCCCCAAAACATGGTACTTATTTGCAAAACTTGATCCATACACGCACATATTTCTATTCCAGGGAGATTTAAAAATACATTAATATTTATATAAACAGGTATATAAAAATATACAAAATCCCTCATTACACCTAATCTTTTAGTCACAGTTTCTGATGCTATATTACTAGCGTTCCATATAGTTCTTTGACTTTTGTTGTTTCCTTTCATAACTAAACCCAAACAGTGGACAAGCTAGAGTTCAATAAGCAGCCGGTTGGCCACTTTGGCTCCATTTAACGGGTACCATCTTCGTCTCATCTCACCTGTGTTACTGTTGTGAGATCTTCATTTTTATCACTAGTTGCTTCAGGTGCATTTTATCATTTAACATCTATTTTTGTGAATAATAATAGGAAAGTGCCAAAGCTACTCCAACAACGAAACACCGTTCTATAGTAGACAAACATAGTGATTCAACTCAAACTTGACTTTGGCTAGAAGTCATGGCCGCAATGCAAAGCTGAAATTAATTGTGTGAGCATCTATCTTTCGCATGCAAAAGGCCATGTCACCGTATGTTATATTGAGAGTATAATGTATTTTTAAAAGTTAAATGTAGGAATGTTAGGGTTGTTTATACCCTCTGTCAGATTATAGTTAGATCTTGTGGGGGAGGGAGAGCGGAAGGCATTTTGCTTATTTTAGTAAATTCAATAAATAGTGAATGCCTGCTAGGTATCAGGCAACGTGCTAGGCATCTATTTTCAAGTTCTAAGTAGTGGTAGAACGAGGGGAACACCCCCTCTCTCGCGCCCTTACATATGCTTACAAATCATCGTTTTGAAGTCATTTTAAAATCTCTTTAGACCAGGGGAGCATGTTTTGAAAACATTTTACAATTAAGGTATTTAATCAGAGTGGAGAGGAGAATAACTGTATTTAACACAGAAATAAAAACATGCATTCCATTCTGCTATAATACTATCATATGTATTTCTAAGACTCCCCATGCGAGGCAAAAATCACACAATAAAAACCACAGAGCTTATGGGAGAAGTGGCGTGATGCATGAGGCACTCCAGAAGTTCATCAGTGATATGTCATACAGAAAAGGTGGGAACCTGCTAGAGACAGCACAGTTAAATGGTTAAGAATAGTTACCCTAAAAGCGACCTGAAATGTGCTTGTGGAAGTGGGTGTAAGAAGGGTTGGAGCTTGTGAGTTACTGAGAGGTGGTAGAAGGATGATCTGTAATCAGATGGAAAGCTGTAACCGTGACATGGATGACAAGGACTCATCACACAGGGAAATCCAGGGTAGCTGGTAGATGCTTGAAGGGTGTGCCTGTGTGCATTTTGCATATCCCTACCCGGCTCAGTTCTTCGTTCACTGAGCGCAGTGTTCCTCACGCTTTTCACTACTGACATTTGGTACTGGATAATTCTGTGTTGTGGTGGGAGAGCTGTCTTGCTCATTGTAGGATAATCATCAGTATCCTTAACCTCTACGCGCTAGATGCCGGTAGCAACCCCCGCCCAAGTCATGGCAGAAGCGTCTTTGGACATTGCCATACGGCCTCTGGGGGGCAAAATTGCCCTGATTTAGAACTGACTGAGTGTTTCTCACAGGCAAAATTGCGTATATGCAAATGGGAAATTTTGTGATATATCAGTCATGTTGGAACAAGTTCATATTTTCAAAGCAAGTGTGATAGCAAAAATGGCTGTGTTTCATTACATTTAAAATAATGAATTTCTGATTTAAATGTGAAGGAATCATTTGGGTTTTAAAAACTGAACTGTTTCATGTTGAATACAACACAAAGGTGAAGATGAATTAAAAATAAAAACAGGATACAATTTAATATCCATAGAAAATAAAGACATATGGCAATAACAATTGGAGTTAAAACTGATTTAAAGAAAACAGTTCAATAAAATGTGGAACATACATTTAATGTAATTAAAGTATTTTAAATTAGCAAGCATATAATTTACATATCTAGTTATGAACCTCAGAAAGTGTTCAATTTATCCAAGACAACCACAATAATAAACAAAGATGTTAAGCAAGGGAAAAAAAGAATGCTATTAATTTAGAAACAGTCCAGTGACAATGTATATTTCATAGTCTTTTAATATATTTGGTTTAAATTATAGGTTAGGAGATATCTTTTTTAAATAGCCTTTGTATTGGTTTTATAAGTAATTTGAAAAATTACATTTTGATTTTCAACATTTATGCCAACTTTCTGGTATATTTCTACAGCCAGTTTATACTTTAACAATGAACAATAATGAGAAACTCTTAACTGCTTCTTCTTCACAGTTGCCAGTGAAATCACTGTAATTTGTCTTTTGTGTAAGGAACTGGGTTTTCCTCATGCAAAAAAAAAAAAAAAAAAATCATTTCCAGTAACTTATTTGGTGCTGGGCAAGTTGAAGTAACGGAAGGTTTAGAAGAAAAGTTTATAAAGTATATTGTTATGGAAGAACCACCTCTTAGTCAAGGCAATTATCTGAAATTTGGAAGTCATGTGTTCTCCTTCCTAATGAGCATAATATGTACGCTTTTTTCAACATGAAAGAAAATGTATTGCAGAGAAAGAATTTTCCAGTATTTGAAGAGGTAGACACTGCACTGAAACCATAACATTCTAGATGTGAAAGAAAGGGTGTATTAAATACTAAATTATTTTTATTAACGATGCTCAGGGCTTGAATTTTTAATTTTTCTGATCAGGACCTGTATCTTCCCATCTTATACTACTGCTTCTCTTACAAAGTCAGAACAAGCTGTAAAGCTAATTAAACCTGTGCATCATTTCAGCAAGCCATTGATTTGTTTTTTGGTTTGATTTCTAGTTTTTTAATTATTGAATTAATTGTCTCCTTACTCTGTGTGAAAATACAATCTTGAAATAAAGTTCAAAACACAGCTTTTTATTTTTCATAGCCATTATTTGGTTTCTTTTTCAGAGCAGGTAGAGAAAATAATATAAGAATTACTCTTAAGCATACCCACCCTTAATTTAGTTCGTTTGTGTCTAAATTACACTATTTGGCTTTTATACAGCATAAGAATGCTTTTTGTCAGCTCTTGTTTGTCTTGTGCCATTTGCTCCAATGACAATACCCACAGGGCAGCAATCTTGTGCCCAGGAGATGGATTTTAATGAGTCGGCACACAAGCCACCAGATGGCTCCCTCAGGTTTTTAAATCTCCACTTGGGTAAATAAATTGACTTGCCCTGAAAAAACGACTTACGTAAATTTTGAATAATGCCCCAAAGTCACAATATGAGCAGGTGTTCATAGTTTCAAGCTGAAATGCTGTGTGTAGAGCTGTCAGGGGATGATTATACAAGATCCTCAAGATGGTTTTACCACATGCATCGTGACTTATCTTCTTCATTGACTTTTCTTTTTGATTTTTTTTTTCATTCAAAGTTGAAATGCCTCATAGCTTGTTTCTCTTTCTCCCTTTTCCCTTCTGAATGTGTGGTGCCTTAAGGCTCTCATAACTGGCCCTAAGCCTTCCGAAGATGTTGCAGTTCACACGCAAAGTGGAATGCGGAAGTTGTGTTGCTCATCTGACATCAGTATTCTCTGCTGACCTTGCCTACTTGCTTCCCAGAATCCTCACAGTTGGGCAGTTTCACATCTGCCAAGAACTCCAAAACCCGATGGGATAGATTCTTTAATCAAAACGAGGCAAGGGAAAGGGATAATGGGATTTTTTTTTTCATTGTGGTAACATGTGATTTACTCTCTTAAATTTTTAAGTGCACGGTAGAGTATCATTAACTATAGGCACAACGTTGTACAGCAGATCTTCAGCTGAGTAAGTTCTAGCTTTTTGATAACAGCCATTCTAACAGGTATGAGGTGATATCTTATTGTGATTTTGATTTGCATTTCCCTGAGGATTAGTGATGTTGAGCACCTTTTCATATACCTGTTGGCCATTTGTATGTCCTCTTTGAAGAAATGTCTGTTCCAGTCATTGGCCCATTTTAAAAATCTGGTTATTTGGTGTTTTTCCTATTGAGTTGTAGGGATTCCTTATATATTTTGGATAATAACCCCTTATCCAGTAAATGGTTTGCAAATATTTTCTCCCATTCCGTATGTTGCCTTTTCATTCTGTTGCTTGTTTCCTTTGCTGTGCAGAAACTTTTGAGTTTGATGTAGTCCCACTTACCTATTTTTGCTTTTGTTGCCTGTGCTTTTGGTGTTATATCCAGGAAATCATAGCCAAGACCATTGTCAAGGAGTTTCCTCCTATGTTTTCTTCTAGGAGTTTTAAGTTTCAAGTCTTAAGTGTAAGTCTTTAATTCATTTTCAGTTGATTTTTGTGTAAGATGTAAAATAAGTTGTCTAATTTCATTCTTTTGCATGTGGATATCTAGTTTTCCAATCCATTTGTTAAAGAAACTATCCTTTCCCCATTGTGTATTCTTGGTACCCTTGTGGAAGATCACTTGCCATATATATGTGGGTTTATTTTTGAGTTCTTGATTCTTTCCACTGATCTACATGTCTAGCTTTATGCCAGTACCATGCTGTTTTGATTACTGTAGCTTTGTAATATATTTTGAAATCAGGAAATGTGACGCCTCTAGCTATGTTCTTCTTTCTCACGATTGCTTTTGCTATTTAGGGTCTGTTGTGGGTGTATGAATTTTAGGCTTGCTTTCTCTCTTCCTATAAAAAAGTGCCATTGAGATTTTGATGGCAGTTGCATTGAATCTGTAGATGACATTGGGAAGTATGGACATTTTAACAATATTAAGTCTTCCAATCTATGAAGATTGGAAGGATGTATTTCTATTGTGTTTTCTTTAACTTCTTTCATCACTAGTTTGTAGTTTTTAGCATACAAGTCTTTCACCTTCTTAGTTAAGTTTATTCCTAAGTATTTTATTCTTTTTGATGCAACTGTAAATGGGATTGTTTTCTTAACTTCCTTTTTGGATGGTTCATTATTAGTGTATAGAAACACAACGGGTTTTCTTTTTTGTCATGGTGTTGTGTTTTTTAACTTTTTTTTAATTGAATGAAAGATTTTTTTTAATTCTATAGTGCTTTACAATTTTCAAAAGTTTTAGACACATGGTTTCATATAATCCCATAATAACCCTTTTTTTGGTGCCCTACTCCTGTATTGCCCCTGCCCCCTTCCCTCTCCCCACTGGTAACCACTAGTTTGTTCTCTGTATCTGTGAGTCTGCTTTTTTCTGTTTTATTCACTAGTTTGTTGTAATTTGTTGGTGTATAATTGTTCATAGTGGTCTCTTATGGTCCTTTTTACTTCTGTGGCATCAGTTCCATCAGTTGTAATATCTCCTCCAGAGTTTCTCGTTGAAGATTCACCCTGAGAACTGTTGAGAGTTTCACTCTTTTCATAGACGCACCACGCAGGGTCTCACAGTGCGGATCGTAGTAATGAAGAAATCCGTGAGGAGAAGTTCACCTAATGTTTCTGTGATCACCTGATGTGAGGCAGGGAGGAGTAAGCAGGCTGAATTGAGCAAGAGGACTCATCCATAATCCTCTTTCCTTTTTACGTTTAGAACTACTTTGTATTGACATTACCCAAAACCACTCGCCAGAAAACACTAGGAACATAAAAAGAACTAACCACTAGCACTGACCCTCTGCCTCCTCTGTCAATCTTACTCCTCCTTCTTCAGTGAACGGGTTTTATTTAGCAAGTCTCTCTTGCAGTTATCCTAGGGCAAAACCTGTGTATAACACTCTGTTAGCGCTTACAGGAACCTGAAAATAATTACCTGTTCCAGTCTTTTGATTCCAGTCTTCTGGGAAGTATGGCTGAGAAATCTGCATGGGAGTGCTTTAAAGCACATCTCAAATTTTAGTGCACATTGGAATCACCTGGAGGTTTTGTTAAAACAAAGATTTCTCGGCCCCACCTTCATTCTGATTCTGATTCAGTAAACCTGGGTGGGAAAAGGGGGCATGAACTTGCATTTCATTGAACTCCCGGGTGATACTGATGCTGCTCTTCCAGCGGTTCCTCTTTGAGTAGCAAGACCTTCCAGAACACGCTTCTAATATCAGTTGTTGTCACCTCTAAGGAGAAATGCTTTTGAAGATGAACAACAGAGCGATGCTACAGCAAACCATTTGCAATCTGAACCGTGCGTGATTGTATGTGACTTGAGACTTATGACTTCAATTAGGGTGTAAGAAACCCAACTTGGTCCATCTCCAGAATTCCTAGCAAAAAATAACTCTTGGGGTTTCAATGAGAGAAGAGGAAGGGCACTGGACCATCACCTAGAGAATGCCCCTACTGGTTTTGTCTTCACTTATACCTAGAAGAAGATGATTGAGACAAATCTCAAGACATGGTCCCATTAATAACACAGAAGAATGGATGCCTGTTGTTGAACATGGAGAGACGGGATGAGTGATGAGAAACATGGCAAGTCTGTGACCTGCTGCCTCTAACCAGTCATTTCAAGGCATTCTTACTAATCTTTCGATGCAGCCATTACTTAATGGCAATGAGACCCAAAGGTGATGCCTTAGATAAGGTGACTGCTGACAAATTCTCTAATCTCCACTAAACACAGATCCATTGTCCCAAACCACTGGCTGGCACAAAGCCCTGATTGTCTTAACAGGGATTTGACATGGAAATGGGAGACTTTCAAGCCTTTTTTTTTTGAGAAGCCTTCATTTCTGAGAATGAAATGCTGCAATGGAGAAAAATGTTTTTTCTCTTGAATGGCCCTGAAGAATCAATAAGGATTTCTATCTAAGACTTTTCAAGTCTGTGGAAAGGTGGTGGTTCTTGACAGGTTACGCTGAGGAGTCTATTGTGTGTGCAATCATCCTTCAGTATTTTCAGCCTTAGAATCAATTGCAGCCCAAAGATGTACTCCAAACCATGCTTGTGAGTAGTTCTCTGAAGCCAACAGCAGCACACCTATCTTCTGGAATTTATTAATTCATTCAACAGAGATCTTTGGTGAGACTCTGTGAGATCATATAACATAGGCCTTGACTCATGGGGCTCGCTATGTTTGGCTGAGGTATAGATGTATGTACACAAATAATTACAGGTTGGTTAAATGACATCACGTGAGTAACAGACATTGGGCCATCCCCAGTACGCTTGGGAAGTGTCCATGATGGAGGAGCTGGTGTCGCCAGGGGAGGTGCAGGTGAGCAGAGCCTGGGAGGAGGGTGAATTTGCCTGGCACACCGGGATCTTCAGAGTCAAGGGAAAAGTCTGGAGAAGTATGCACATATGCACAGGGGACAGAGACCACGTTGCAACGCATGTAGCCTCACTGCCTACCCCGGCTTCTGGCACATTTCAGTCGCTCAATAAGTAATTTGAGACCAATCACAATACATTTTCAGACAGTACCTTTTCTCATCCTCACTGCGAGTGAGAAGTCTCTCTGCTTCTGTCTCCCTCCACATCCAGGTTATGAAAATACCTTCTAGAACTCTATACGGGGAAGAATGCAATTCATCAGAAGAGGAGTGTTAGGGAAGATCATTTATCACTCAATATTGCACTGTTGGTCGCAGGTCAAAATCTGGGCTCCATGGTGTTGACGGCTCAGAGCTCAGAATTGAATGTTGCCTTCTCTAGCCACTAATCATTCATATATTTGTTCATTCATTCATCGAAAAATATCTCCTGAGCATCTACTAGGTGACAGTCCCTTTCTAGGCATCAGGAATACAGCAGTGAACAAAGTAGACAGGACCCTGCACTCACAGAGCTTCTTCTCTAGTAGAGGGAAACCCAGAAATCAAGTCAACACATAAATGTTCAAGGTCCATGTAGATAGTGATGAGTGTTATGAAGATCTGATCGGAAATGATGGTGGGAGATGGTAGGTGTGGGTGAACCCAAGACTTCCTTCCCGCAGACAAACACTTGTATTGTTATAGATACAGTACTCAACTCTGCACGTCAGAAGTACCAGTGTAGACTTAACATTCTGTAACAGAAGGTTTTTTTTTTGTTATTTTTGTTTGTTTGTTTGTTTGTTTTGCTGTATGTGGGCCTCTCACTGTTGTGGCCTCTCCTGTTGCGGAGCACAGGCTCCGGACGCGCAGTCTCAGCGGCCATGGCTCACGGGCCCAGCCGCTCCGCGGCGTGTGGGACCTTCCCGGACTGGGGCACGAACCCGCGTCCCCTGCGTCGGCAGGCGGACTCCCAACCACTGCACCACCAGGGAAGCCCCAGAAGTTTTTATAGGAGTTAATTAAACCTGTTGCTGGTCTTGAAGTGCAACGGGTTGTGTACCTGGAGAGACCCCGGGTTTACTGATCTCAGAGGCGCATTAAGAAGTTGTTGGAGAAGCAGTTGCAGAGCAGAGTGAATTGCTCTGTACAGCAGAGGGAGTGAGAAATGGGAGAAATGCAGGAGAGAGGAGCCTGGAGGCCAGAAGCCTGTGAGTAGGAGGAACTGGTGAAAGACTAGGACCTCTGCTGACGGGTGGGATGGGGGAGAACTTCAGCGTGGCAACATAGCTGTTTTGTGAGGAGTTACTTCTTTATTGTTGTCTGAGCAGATCGAGAGGTGAACTCCCTCCTCTGTGGGTCCTTCAAAACCTCAGGTGATTCTCATTGCTCACTGATGCTTTTCTGTGGCTGGACTCTTGGGTAAATTCAAAGATGGGCTGAGTTCCATGTCCAGGCTGGCAATGGGCTATGACAAAGCCTGATCAGGGGACACAGGAAATGGAAGGTAGCAGGAGCCGCTGACATCTGGGTTGCATTTTAATGTAATCCCAAAGAGGTTTGAAATTAGCACAGATTGTAAAGTCATCTCCTGGAAGTAACAGAAATGTGTTCTTCGTTACCCTCATCTGGAGGTGGAGAAAATGGCCCTTCCTAGAAGCGTTGTGAGGAATAGCCAA